>NW_004567125.1:22755960-22770751 GCF_000260355.1 Condylura cristata | reverse complement strand
CATAGCCAGAATATTGACATTGACACAGTCAAAATACAGAACATGTCTACCACCACAAGCATCTTTCATATTTTCCTTTCATAACCAGACTTACTGTCTCTGGTGAATCCGCTCACCCTCCGCATCTCTGGCCTGTACCCCAGTTCTGTATGTACAAATAAATAAATCTTTAAAAAAATAAATAAATAAAATAAAATCTGAAGGCGAGCTACCCACCTAATCATTCCAGCAGGTTTATTGTTTCAACACCACTTTTCCCTTGTCTTCACAGGTTTTAAATTTTAACTTCAGATTTTCATGTGCTACCTTTTCTCACAGTCAGATCTGTATTCATATTCCTCCCTCCTCTTATTTCATCTCAGTGGCAAAATGGTGAAATATGAAAAAATGTTATTTTGTTAATACCCCTTTGCACAGAAAAATGAAAACATTGTATAGCCACAATGTAACAAATCATCACCACCCAAACCTAAGTAGTCCTCACCCAGGGTACTGCAATTAGCCCAGAACCACCACCACCACCGACGCGGATGCACACACACACAGACATGCTGTTCCCTTTCATAAGCTCTTTGCTTCCCCCTAAAGCAAGAGTTATCCTGACCTTTTGGTAATTGCTTCTTTACCTATCTAAATCATTTTATGAGCTTGTTCTGCATTCCTGAATAATATAGTTTAGTTTTACTTGCTTTTGAATTTTCTATGAATGGAATAATAGAGCATGAATATTTTTGTGTGTATCTGACATCTTCTTTCTCTTGGTTATGTTTGGGATGTCAGCCATTTTTGTTGCATTTAGTGGTAGGTAGAGCTATTACAAATGATTCTGCCAATAATATTTTGTTTGTACTTCCTGGTGTGCAAGTACAGATGTATTTTTAGGGTATATAAATTGGAATGGCATGAGGGGCCACATGCTATGCTTATATCTAATTTTACTAGTTAACGCCAAGTGGTTTCCCAAAGTGGTTATAAAAGTATATGGTAGTTCGGCCCTCCCTGGTGGCGCAGTGGGTTAAACCACAGCACTGAGAATCTAAAGCCACTTCCGCATGAGTTCGATTCCCGCCTGCCCCGGAGGTGACCACATGGCGTGGCAGACCTCTCCTGACCCGCTCGCTGCTCCCCTCAGCAGTGTACTTCGTTGATCTGCCTGTTCTGTTCCCCACTCTGTCTCTGGTGAAGCCTCTCACTGCCCCTGAGCCTCTGGCCTGTACCCCAGTTCTGTATGCACAAATAAATAAATCTTTAAAAAAAAAAAGTATATGGTAGTTCTAGCTTCTCCACACCCTTGCCCAAATGGCAGTTATACTTCTTCGTTTCTGTCAATATGATGAGTATTTAATGGCATCAAAATTGTGATCTCAATTTCATGTCCCAAATTCCTAATGAATTTATGCACTGGCTATTTAAATTTCTGTTTTGTGAAGTTTCTGCTCAAAACTGTGCACATTTTTCAATTGAGTTGTCTTTCTCTTGATTCATAAAAGCTGTTTGCATGTTCTGTCTTTGTCATTGTTTGCAAATATCTTTGACTCATTAATCTTGATGTATTGATGAAGAATAATTCTTTAAATCAGAATTTTCATCTTGACATAACTGTAGGTTTAAATGCAGTTGTAAGAAAAAATACAAAGCGATCCCAGGTACTTTTTATCCAGTGTCCCCCACTGTTAATCCCTTGCTAACTATAGTACAATGTCATAGCCAGAATATTGACATTGACACAGTCAAAATACAGAACATGTCTACCACCACAAGCATCTTTCATATTTTCCTTTCATAACCAGACTTACTTCCCTTTGGCACCCCCTTCCCTAACACCTAGAAACCACTTAGCTGTTTATAATTTCTAAAATTGTATTATTTTAATAATGTCATTATAAGTGAAATCACATAACACATAACCTTGGGATTTTTTCCTCTCCACTCAATTCTTTGGAGAGTAACCCAAATTTATTTATTGGATGGTTTGGATTTACCATGACTTGCTTCACCATGTCTTACCCATCGAAAGACATATCTTCCCTTCACCACTCCCCTATTTTTGAGCTATTTTGAAAGTGTACTTTCCTCCATTATTTTCTGGAAGGGGTTATGTAGATTTGATGTTACATCTTCTTTCGATATTTGGTAAAATTCTCTGGTGAAACAACCTGAACCTGGAGATTTCTTTCTTTTTGGAAGTTTTTAAATAACAAACTTGTTTTCCTTCATAGTTATAAGGCTATTAAAATGGTTGATTTCAGATTGGGCAAGATATTGTAGTTTGTATATTTTTAAGAACTGACATTTCATCTAAGTTGTCAAATTTATGTATGTAGAATTATTCATTGTGTTCATGTGTTATCTTTTTGATGGTCAGGGTGTGAAGTGGTATTCCTGGTTTCATTATCAGTATCCAGTGAAACACTGGATATTTGTGTTCTCTCTCTCTTTTTTTTTTTTTTTTGCTAAAGGTTTGTTACCTGCACTGACATTCTCAAAGAAACTGTTCTTTTTTTTTTTGAAACTGTTCTTTTTTTAAATTGATCTTCTCTATTTTTCTGTTCACAATTTATGGATTTATGCTCTTACCTTAATTATATTCTTCCTTCTTGCTTTAGCTTTATTTGTTCATTCCCCCCCGTAGATTCTTGAGGTAGAAGCTCAAATTATTAACTTGTGACCTTCTTCTTGTCTAATATGTATACTCAGTGCTATAAATTTCCCACTCACCATTGCTCATTGCTGTCACAGTGTCCACAAATCTTCATAAGTTGTATTTTCATTTTCATTCGGTTCGATATTTTTTTTAAATTTCCCTGAAGACTTCCTTTTTTGATTGATGGATTATTTAAAAGCATGTTGTTTGGTCTCTTAATGTTTGGAGATATCCAGTTCTCTTTCTGATATTGATTACTACCTTTATTCTCTGTTGCTTTTCCTGTCTTGGCTGGAACCTCCAATGAAAATCTCCCCCTGCAATGGAAAGAGCAGACAAGATTGTCTTGTTCTTGACCTCAGGGGAAATTCATTCAGTCTTTCTATATTAAGCATAGTGTTAGCTCTGGTTTTTTCAAAGGATTCTTTTTTAGGTTGAGGAATATCCCTTCTACTTCTAGTTTGTTGATTTTCAAAATACATGTAATAAAAAGTTATTGGGCTTTGCCAAGTATTTTCTGTATCTATGGATGTAATTGATTCTAGCCTTTATTCTGTTCAAGTGGTATATTAAATTATAGTCATTGATTTTTTAAATAACTTGCATTCCTAGGCTAAATCTCATGTGATCCTGGTGTATAATCATTCATTCTCTGCTGCTGAATTTGATTTCCTAATATTTTGTTGAGTTTTATGTCAAAGTTCATAGAGGATATTTGCCTTTTGTTTTATTTGTCTGACTTCAGTGTCAAGGTATTTTGCTTTATAGAATGACTGGAAAATATTCCCTTCTTTTCTATTGCTCTGTGGAGATTTTGAAAGATTGTTAATTTATCTTGGAACTGTATAATTCACCATTGAAGCTATCTGGGCCTGGGTTTGTGAGTAGTTACATAGTAAGTTAATTTTTAAAATTGAGGTATAATTGACCTATATCATATTAGTTTCAGGCACAATATAAGATTCAATATACATATATATTACAAAATTATCACAATAAATCTAGTTAGCATCCATAATCATACATAGTTATAAAATTTCTTTATTTTATTTTATTATTATTATTTTTAAAGATTTATTTATTTGTGCATACAGAACTGGGGTACAGGCCAGAGGCTCAGGGGTGGCGAAAGGCTTCACCAGAGACAGAGTGGGGAGCAGAACAGGCAGATCTATGAAGTACACTGCTGAGGGGAGCAGCGGGCGGGTCAGGAGAGGTCTGCCACGCCATGTGGTCACCTCCGGGGCAGGCGGGAATCGAAATCATGCGGAAGTGGCTTTAGCTTCTCAGTGCTGCGCTTTAACCCGCTGCGCCACCAGGGAGGGCCTAAAATTTCTTTTTCTTATGCAGACTTAAGATCTTCTATCTTAGTGATTTTCAAGTATGCAATATAGTATTAACTATAGTTGCCATGATGTTCATTACATCCCCATGACTTATTTCATAGCTGGAATTTTGTACCTTTTGACCCCTTCACCAATTTCACCCAAACCCTAATTCAGTATCTTTATTTGTTATAGATGTGTTCAGATTTTTCTATTTCTTCTTTAGTCAGCTTCTGTTATTTACATCTTTCTAGGAATTTTTCCATTTCATCTAGGTTACCTAATTTGTTGGTACATGATTGTTTATATTCCTTTATTCTTTTATTTATATAGTCTGATAGCGATTATCTATTTCTTTCTTGAGTTTAGTCATTTGAGCCATCCTCCTTTTTCCTGCATCTAACTAAATGTCAATTTTGTTGCTCTTTCCCAAAAATTAGTTTACAGCAGAAATGGAAAATTTTAATTTCATTGATTTTCTATCATCTTTTCTATATTCTATTACACTTATTTAAAATAAGTTAAACCCCAGTCTTAAATATTTTCTTATTGCTTCTTGCTTTACATTACATGTACTTTCCCTCCCTTTTTTTTTTCCCCATTGTATTTTATTTTTTTTTATGTGTAGAAGAGCTGGGGTGTATGCCAGAGGTACAGGGGTGGAGATGAGAGGACTCACCAGAGATAGAATGGGGAGCAGAATAGGCAGATTTACTGAAATACACCACTGAGGGTAGCAGTGGTCAAGACAGGAAAGATCTGCTGCTCCTTGTGGGTAAACTCCTTGGCTGGGGGGTCAAACTCATGGCGCAGTGTCTTCGGAGAGCTTCATAGTGCTGAGACTTAGCCCCTTGTGCCACCAGGGAGGCCCTTTCCTTTTCCATATGTATGTATACAGGTATAAATTTCTCCCTTAGCAAAGCTTTTGTTGTGTTATATTAGTATTGGTATATTCTGTTTTCACTTTCATTCATTTCAAATTTTGGTGTGATTTCTTCCTTGACACGATGGTTATTTGGTACTGTGTTGTTTAATGTCTTCATATTTGTGAATTTCCAAAATTTATTTATGTTAATATTATCTAATTTCATTCCTTTCTGGTAAGAACAATATTTTTCTTTCTAAAAAGATTTATTTATTTATATATACAGAACTGGGGTATAGGCCAGAGGTGCAGGGGTGGTGAGAGGATTCACCAGAGACAGAGTGGGGAGCAGAACAGGTAGACTGACAAAGTACACTGCTGAGGGGAGCAGTGGGTGGGTCAGGAGACATCTGCTGGGCCATGTGGGTCATCTCTGGGGCCTGGGATGGAACTCGCACTGAGGTGGCTGAGGCTAGCTTGCAGTGCTATGCCCTAACCCAGTGCACCACCAAGGAGGGTCAAACAATATTTTTCTATTGACTTTAATTGTAAAATCAAAGGATAATTAACATCAGTTAACTGACCACATCAATTAAGATGTGAGATGTAAGGAGTGAGAAAGAACTCAGACTTTAGCCTAATCTTAGCCAGTGGAGATATCTCCTCCTCTGTGACCAGAAAAGGCTGTGATTCTTTTTGCAAGGCAGTCTTGGTACTGTCTTTAGAACTGAGTCACAAATTCTGTTTACCTAAAGTCAGGTTCTACTGGAGCAAGTTTCCTGAGATATCAACAAGAAATGTTAGTTTAATTTCTTTGGTATTTCCAACTCGGCCTTCTGACAATTGAAACCACATATGAAATCAGAACAGGTATTAAAGATTTTCCTTTTAAAGATGTTAATTACTGTTTCATCAGTGATTAAGACCACAGCTTTCTCTAGAGAGGAGCTAGAATATAAAGCCCAGTTCTGTGGTTTTTCTTGTATAGGTCTATAATCCATGCTCACAATTTGAAATTCAGAAACCTCTGACAGTCCGTTTAGAATAGAATCTTCTTTGAGGACAAAACTTGAGTAGAGCTGATCTGATTTTGTGGAAAACTTAAGCTATCTATGGTGGGGCTACTTAAAGTATTTATCTAATGTGGTGCCAATATTTATTCATTTTGTTGCAAAATTAGTCCTAAGTGTTTGTTGCTCCGCCTCACCAGGTGTGTGTCATTAGGCTAAAGTCTGAGCTCCGCCTCACCAGGGTGTGTCATTAGGCTAAAGTCTGAGTTCTTTCTCACTCCTTACATCTCACATCTTAAATATACCAAACTATATCCTTTCTAAACTTAGGAGGACATTTGATTTTCAAAAATCTTTTCTCCACAAAACAAGGGGAATACTTTGCTCCTAGGATAGAAGCAAAAGGAAGATGAGATGAAGACTGTGGACTTTGGGATTTATCATGCCACCCTTTTCTATGATTTTCTTCCCCCAAATTCTCAGCAAAGTGTTTTTGGTAATTTGCAGGTGGTGCAAACAAGAGAGAGGGTTGATCAGAAAAGAGGTAGTGCATATGGATACAGGAAAACAGGAAAACAAAAACTTCAGAAAGTGAGTTCTGAGAACTAGAAATTATGCAGGGGAGAGCTTCTCTCACATGATCTTAGAATTGGGATTCTAGTAAGGTGTAATCAATTATCTAAGGAATGGGTATGCCATTTCTGTGAATGCCTGAATTTCATTTGCATTTAAATTTATTCAGCTTTGTATTTTTTCCTTCATTCTACTCCCTTTCCTGGTTCTTAATATAAGTGAAGCATCTGTCCTCTCTTGAGACAAAGGCTTGCATTGTAAAACCTTTCCTGGGAACCAAAAGCTGTTGAATTGCAAGCAAATAATCATACTACAAAAAAGAAAAGTATAGTCAATCTTGAAATGACTAATACAATGAGCTTTTTTTTTTTAATGTAATTTTTAAAGATTTATTTATTTATGCATACAGAACTGGGGTACAGGCCAGAGGTGCAGGGGCGGTGAGAAGATTTACCAGAGACAGAGCGGGGAGCAGAACAGGCTGACCGACTAAGTACACTGCTGAGGGGAGCAGCGGGCGGGTCAGGAGATGTCTGCCTCACCATGTGGGTCACCTCTGCGGCGGGGATCGAACTCATGCTGAAGTGGCTTTAGCTTCTTAGTGCTGTGCTTTAACCTGCTGTGTCGCCAGGGAGGGCCTACAATGAAACTTTTAACCACATAAACTGAATTCCTTCACAATGAGTAACCTTGGAAAAGTTACTTAATACTTCTTAGTCTTAGTTCCTTGGCTGCAAAATGGGAGATCAATACTTCCTACCTGTTAAGTTTTCATGTAGAAATTGCTTAACTCAATATCCAATGCAGAGTTGGCACGCAATACATGATAGCTTTCAGACTCAGGGAGTTGCCTGTGTCCCTGAATCCTCTCTATGTGCTTCCTGGTCACACTATTAACCAAGTTAAGGTGGCCTTTCTAAACATGTCTTTCTAAACATGTCCTGTCCTCTGGAATGCTCACCTGTTCTGAGTGAGCATTGGCTGATGCAAAAGAATAAAGAATCATCTGACTACAATTCATAGTTGCTGCTTAGAGTGAATGTGGTCAGTCTGTTCTCTTGGGGCAGTACAAACATTGCTCATTTAGAACAATGTGCCAGCAAGTATTTTAGTAACAATGAAGTGCTGTCTCATGTTTGAGTTAAAGTGAGTTATAAGCAAACTGAGGGTAGAAAAGGATGTCTGAGTGTTGCAGCGACCTAACTCTAAAAGAGCTGGAGGGCCTATGTGCTTCTATATAAAGTTGGCATCCAATTTCCAATTTGGCAGGCGTCACCAGGAGATGTTTAGGGATGAATCTGTTCTTGAATAAAAATTCATGAAAGTGATATGGGGTAATTCAGTAATGAGTAAAGAGCAAATTTTAATTCAGATTTGTAACCTTTGTAAATGGTTCCTGCCACAGCAATAAAACCTTAAAGGAGGGATTTAAAGGAATGGAATTAGTTCACTTTTTTTTTTTAAAGCCACCTAAAGCATAGGCAAGATAGTAACACATTTATCTTTCTCAACACATTTACATATTTTAGCAATTAACTCATATGGTAGAAAGCTTATCCAGGTATATGAAAACTGAAATTTTAGCCCATTTTAAACATAGAATGTCTAAGTGACGTTCTCAGAATTATATAAAAGATCTGAGAAATAATGTGGGCATTATTGTCTCTCTTTGCCATAAAGGATGTCATATTTGTCTTGTTCCTGATCTTAGGGGGATATTTTTCAGCTTTTTACCATTGGGTATAATATAACTATGGGCTCATCACATAAGGCCTCTTGTATGGTAAAGTACATTCCTTCTATGCTTAATATACTGAGTGTTATTAACATGAAATGATTGTTGAACTTTGTCAGATGCTTTCTATTGAGATGGTCATATGATTCTGAACCTTCATTCTGTTAACTAGGTGTATCACATTTACTGATTTGCAAACATTGACTCATCCTTGTATCCCAGGGATAAATTCAATTTCATCATGGTGCATGATGCTTTTAGTGTGCTACTGAGTTGTGTTTGCTAGTTTTTTGTTGAGGACTTTTGCGTATGTGCATCAGGGATATTGGCCTGTACTTTTCTTGTGATGTCTTTATCTGAGTCTGATATGAAGGTAATGCTGGCCTCTGGAACAAGTCAAGGATGCCCACTGTCTGGAGGTCCTAGCCAGGGAAACTGGGAAAGAAAAGGAATAAAAAGTTTTTGTTTGCAGATAACATGATCTATAGAAATCAATATATAGAAGATCCTTAAGATTCCACCAAAAGGCCTCTCCCTGGTGGCGCAGCAGGTTAAAGCACTGCACTAAGGAGCAAAAGCCACTTCAGTATGAGTTCGATTCCCGCCTGCCCCGGAGGTGACCATCTGGCGCGGCAGACCTCCCCTGACCCGCCCGCTGCTCCCCTCAACAGTGTACTTCGTCGATCTGCCTGTTCTGCTCCCCACTCTGTCTCTGGTGAATCCTCTCACTGCCTCTGCACCTCTGGCCTGTACCCCAGTTCTGTATGCATAAATAAATAAATCTTTAAAAAAAAAAAGATTCCACCAAAAAATCTAAGCAAGTTCAATAAGGTTGCAGAACATAAAACCAAACATACAAAAAGCAGTTGTTTCTATGTACTGACAATAAACTCTCACATGACTCAAGGAAACAATCCCATTTACAAAAGCATACAAAACACTGAGGAATAAATTTAACCCGAGGTAGTAAAAGTTCTGTACACTGAAAAACTGTAAGACAGTGATGAAAGAAATTGAAGACACAAGTAAAATGGAAAACTATCATATGGTTATAAAGTAGAAGAATTATAGTTTAAAAGTTCATACTACTCAAAATGACCTATAGATTTAATGCAGCTCCTGTCAAAATTGAATGTTATTTTTTACAGAAATAGGAAAAACTACTAAAATTCATATGGAACCACAAACAAACAAACAAAAAACCTTGAAAAAGAAGAACACAAATCAATGTTTTCTTCTTATACCAGAAATTATACTTAAAACCTGTCATATAAATTTAGCTGTTGTCTCATAATTCATGTCTTGTAGAACAAACTGCCCTATTTCCTCTGGAAATTTCTTTTGGATTGCTCTCCTACTGTTTTCCTTGCTGTCTAGAGAAGAGCCTTAAATCTTTGTACTTAGCTCAGTATTGCTCTCCAAGGCTCTCATGTCGGAAATGGTTTGCTTGCTGTCACCGGGACATTTATTGCTACTTCCCCCCCCTCCCTTGCTACTTCACACCTAAGCTCATATTTACAGCTTTTCATGGCTTATACTCTCTATATCCCTTCTCTCTTCCCACCTCGTCCTGTCTGAACTTGTCTCAATCCTCCAGGACTAACTACATTCATCCCCTGATCAGACACACAATACTAGACAAATCTTTGCTTCAATCACACGAAGGAAGCACAGTTAACCACTTCAAAAAATGAACGTGTTGAACTTTTATCCCTAAGGCTAATTTTAAGCATTAATATACACCTTTTTTGCCAAATTGATTTTCATTCCAAATTAAATTAAAATTACTAAAGAAAATATAAGTTAAAATTCCAAATTAAATATCTGGCTCAGCAAATGAGCATCTGTATAAACTCCAAGTTTTCCTTAAAGAAACACTTACTTTAATAATTATTTGTTTTTCAACTGTGGTGATGGCACACAGGTGAATTTGTGATGGGAGGCTCATGGGGATTACAACTGAGATGGAAAAATGCACAAAATAAAGAATGATGGGGGAAAATTACTATTTGTTTTTCTTGATAACAATCATGTTGAGCTTTATATCCCACCTCATTTTTGTGGCCTTTTAAAATATAATTTTCAATAATATTTGCTGCATGTAAATCAGTGCTTTTTTATTTTAAAGATTTTTTTAAGATTTATTTTATTTATGCATACAGAACTGGCGTACAGGCCAGAGGTGCAGGGGCGGAGAGAGGATTCACCAGAGACAGAGTGGGGAGCAGAACAGGCAGACTGATGAAGTACACTGCTGAGGGGAGCAGCGGGCAGGTCAGGAGAGGTCTGCGGATCCATGTGGGTCACCTTCAGGGCTTAGGGATCAAACTCATGCTTTTAGCTTCTTAGTGCTGTGTTTTAACCCACTGCACCACCAGGGAGACCTCAGTGCTTTAACATACTTGGAACTTTCAAACTCAAGAAATCTGGTTTTCAAATCAGCACGATAACTTGCATGGCAGAGCACTTTGGTATTTTCTGCTGACGAAAACAAAGGTGTTAGTTTCAGCTCGAGCAGTGAACACCTCCTTCAGATTCTTTCTATCGTACCAGTTTCTATTTTCTATAAAAGCAGACAGGAATGTCATCCAGGGGGCTTTTTTCTTCCAAGAAACTTGCTGCCAATCCTTTGCGGCAAGAAGCCACATCAGCACCTGTCACCCCACATTCACCAGAATTGATCTGAGTGACTTCACGACTTTTAGTGGGAGTGGGGGTTCTCATCCTTAAGCATCAGTCCTGGTTCCCTGAAAAAGCAAATCCGTTCTTCTTCAAAGATTTCAAAGGTTTCAGGGTCTTAAATTTCTATTTAATTCTTACTTACTATAATTCTACTTATTTCTCTACAACTATTACTAAGTCTGTCTCTGGATGCTAGTACATGGCATCATGGTGACATTCCCTAATGTCAATTGGTGTTTGCAAGTGGGTGGATAAGAGCCCCTGTGAGATGGGAGGTGATTGGGCTGTAAGGATGGTGAATAAGGGTTCTTTGAGGTACCAGCCTGTCTCTCTTCATGATTTCTAGTCTCAAACACCATCTCATTTCAGCCTCAGCTGATGGTAGGCCAGGCCCCAAAGGTAGGAGGCTGATGCTCAAATCTCCTAATGGAGCTTGACAGCAGCAGGATTAAAAACACAAGTGCATCACCCAGAAAGCCAGGAGAGCTTATGCATCCTTTTTATGCCCATTCTGCTGCTATTGGCTCTTTCTTTGAGAGTGTTGAAACATAAAGATAAATCTTTCCATAGAAACGGGTTTAAAAAATAAAGTGATGAAAGATCTTTAGAGAGTGGGAAAAGAAGACAAAAGTAAACTTTTCTGTGAGATTTCTACAGCTTGTCTGCAGAATGAATTCCTTTTGGGAAACAAAGGGACCAGTGTGCAAGGATGAGATGACAGTTGTCAGGTTACAGGGCAGCCGACTTTGAAAGCAGCTACTGACTTATTCTCTCAAGTGACTGCTGTTACAGGCAAGCAGGTGCCTTCTCAGACTGGTGCTGCCTTGATGCTTTCTCTGGTCTCCATTTCCACTTTTGGCACCAAATTGTTGCCTTAACCTGTTACCGAACTATCAATATTCCACTGGATATCCCATGTCTCTTCCCTAGTAAAACTCTAAGTTCCTTGAGGGTAAGGCAAAGCATTAAAAGGTATTCAAAAATGTTTAGAGTAGCTACACAATACAATCAGCTGAAAGGAATCTGAGTAAACTTAAGGGATGTATAAATTATACTTGGAAAAATCAGACTCATACAAGCAAGACTACCACATGTTAAAGCAAGACAATGATTGATTGAAGTTATAGGTGCATATTCACCAAGTTGTTTTAGAAAAGGAGACTACACTAGAGAGATAGCAACTGAGAACTTTAAGAAGTTCTTCACAAATCCAAGAAGAGGAGCTTTGGATTTCTGCCTCTTAGTTGCCAGGAAAACAGAAGGATCATTCTGACTATCACTTTAGTGATGAAAAGGAATGAACTTCTCTTCTCAGGATTGAAGCTATCCAGGCCTGTACAAACAGATGCATTTACTGAGACTCTGAGATTCACTGGTTCTTTAATAGGACTTCCATGCAGCACGTATACCTGGGGTTTGAAACTAACATGGATCAGTAGTAGTCCGAAATGAACTCTTGCCTTGAGGAAGGGGTGGAAACAAAGGGATTTATGGATAAAACCCAGTAGCCTTCCTACCTTTCTGCGGGGTCCTTTGCCTTCATTGTAGGTTATCCAAGTTGCTTTGTTTTTATCCCTGTGGATACTGTTTGACCATAAAAAGAGAAAACTAGGGAAATATGTCTTTTAGGTGAACACTTACCAAACAGGAGGACTCAAGCAAACAAACCACGAACCCATCAACACCACAGCTCCCCATCTGTCACTGAAAGAGACAAACATTCCAGAAAAACCTATCCAGAGACAAGGGATTCCCTTGGCACCCTCACCATCTGTTGTAGGCAAGCTGAAGGTGAGACAGCAGAGAGAGGAAAAGGAGAAAGATGATTACTGCCTGAAACCTGGTGCTGGCAACCCCCCAGAGCACTCCAGATGAGCTGTCCTCTAAGTCATCCTGCAGTGCCAAATGTGCCTGGGCAGGCCTTCCAGCTACAGCTCCTGGAAATGGTCTTTTCATCTGCAGTGGCCAGAGATATAGCCACCCTCAGCTCTGGGGTTCTCTCAGTCACTACATTTCCTAGATTCCAGTAGGACAATTTCAAACTTTTTTTTTAGTTTGAAACCATTAAGAGAAAATGAATTTTGAATAGACATAGAAAAGACTTGAGATAGAAAATGTAATTTTTTTAGTTTTTTTTTTTTAATTTGTTTATGCATACAGTACTGGGATACAGGTCAGAGGTGCACAGGCAGTGAGAGGATTCACCAGAGACAGAATGGGGAGCAGAATAGGCCAAGTGATGAAGTACACTGCTGAGGGGAGCAGAGGCCAGGCCAGATGAGGTCTGCTGTGCCATGTGGATCACCTCCAGGACAGGCGGGGATCAAACTCATGCGGAAGTGGCTTTAGTTTCTTAGTGCTGTGCTTTAACCTACTGTGCCACCAGGGAGGGCCCAGAAAATGCAATTTTAAGAGGAGTAATGTGCTCCCTCTGTGCCAGACACTGTGCTTAGCTCTTTATATTTCATGTAATCTGTTATGAAGACTCTCCTGTGTATATTGTGCAGGGAAACTTGAATTTACTTGTGAGGGCCATTGGCATTCTATAATCATTGACAAAGGACTGACATGTTTCACTTTATCACTGAGAAATACCAAGTTGGTGACATTATGGAGAATAAATTCAAAGGGTTAAAGATTAGAGAAGGGAAAGTCATTTGAAGCTATTGCTATAATTTAGACAGAAATGACAAACTTATCTAACACTTTGGTGCTGTGAATGGAGATGAGACATGATGAGGTACTTAGGGAGAATAGAGAAGATTTGGTCAGGAAATCTATATGTTATATTGGTTAATTGATTTGGAGATAAGACAGACCTTGCTTTGAATCCCCGACTTACCATTTTGTAGACATGTTCAAGTTTCTTAATCTCTCTGAGCTTGTTTCTTCAGTTTATGGAGTAGGGAGAGTACACCCCTTCACTTCCCTGTTTAGAGGACAGAGTTAGTTTGTCGAGTCTGGTTTGTGGAGAAGGGTTAGCAGACTTAAGAATGGTGAACATGTTAAGCAGCAGTTGTGCGGAAAGGAATAGGAAGATGCCTGAGGATAAACGTGGTGGTCAGGAAATGCCAAGGATCCAAATGAGTCTGGGAATCTCTAGCTTGTGGTAGCACCACTGTGCACAGGGTGTGACTCTCTTCAAATGGGTGTGGTGTCTTTCCTGTAGGAATGGAAAGATACTGTCTCATCGATCCAGGGTTGAATTTTGACCCATAAGTGCATAACAAGACAGACAGAACAAGGAAATTTAGAGATTACCAAAGTGATTGCAGTGATGAGTTGAATGGCTGGAGAAGAAACAAAGGGGAAAAACAGAGCAACTAACTGATGAGGGAAATCAGAAGAGCCAGAGGACCAGAGGATGGGTGAAGTTGTGTGGTGGAAGAGGAGGAAGGGAGCCAAAGAGTCAGAATAATAGGAGGTTGTATTCAGAAAGCAGGGTATTTGAGTTTCAGATTTCACAAATTTAACAGCTTTGGATGGCATTGAAAACCAGGATGTGGCTGAAAACATAAGTGGATGCAGTGAAGGTGGAAATCCCTGGGTCAAGATGAACATACTACAAGCATAAGTCATTATTTGGGTGTCTTCAGCACAAACATTTTAGTCACCCAAGAATGGTGTAAAGTAGATTGAAATGGAGAAGTCTTTGCCAAGTGATTTTATTACAAACTACCCATTGTCAACATTCCATTGCCCATAAATTATTCTTCTCTCATTTAACAACTATGTGAACATCTACTTTTTAAACTAACCTAATGATTAAGATAATATTGTACACATAAATAAGATTGATAATCATAAAAAATATTATGTAGAATGATTATCTACTTTCTTAGTAAAAATAAATTCCAGATAGATCACTGATTTAAATGAAACATTGACATCTCTTCTTGCAATCTTGGAGTGAGGGGGCTTTTTAAGATAATATGAAACCTAGAAGAGGCCCTCCCT
>NW_004567125.1:22693092-22754475 GCF_000260355.1 Condylura cristata | reverse complement strand
CCTCTCCTGACCCGCCCACTGCTCCCCTCAGCAGTGTATTTCATAGATCTGCCTGTTCTGCTCCCCGCTGTGTCTGGTGAATCCTCTCACCCTCCGCATCTCTGGCCTGTACCCCAGTTCTGTGCGAATAAATAAATAAATCTTTAAAAAAAAAAATCTCTCGACCTGTATACATCTCCCTTCACCTGGGCTTTTCTTCTTCTTAGCTGTTTAAAACAACCTTCCTGCAGAAGGCTGATTATAATCCTAACATTCCCTCTTGAACCCACTCCATTGTGCTTTAGATCATACTAGCGCACTGAAACATTCATCATACATTACCAGCGACCATCGCTTGCCTAAAATCAACAGTCAACTCTTTGTCCTTACCGCACTTGACATTTCAGCAGCCTTGGACATGAATGACCACTACTTCATTCTTTGAAAGACTTTATTTTCAAGATTTTATGTAACCACTCTTACCTGGTTCTCCTCCTACTTCAAAGGCTAGTCCTTGTCAGGATATTTTATTTTTCTCATAGGTTATATCAGTACCCAAAGCTGTTGGGTATCGCTTCATGCTAGAAGCTCTATGAAGATGCTTGTTTGGCTGACTCTTTATCCCCAGGACCTAGACCAGTTCTTTGTACCATTGCCTGTTGAACAAGAATCTGGAAGGTTAATAGAAATAGATGGAAAACATTTTTGCTATAGATCCTTTTAAAGTGTGTATGCTATTAGCTATAAAAATAATTACACAAAATGTCCCAAACATTGGATATTATAGTGTGGAAAACAAAAGAAGTCACTTATCCCTCTCCTCTGCTTTTCACAGGGGTATACCAAACTATCCTATAATTATTTTATAGGAAGAAGAATGAAGACAGATATGAAAGGAGTTTTATCAGTCATCTTAATTGCTAATTTTGGATTTCTGGCCATTTCATATAATCCTGAGTGTATCAGCAATTGTTATATTAGACACAGCCATTCATGAATATGAGAAAACATTATACTTGGGAAGACTGGCATGCTTCATCATGTAGCCTGGAGTAGGCACACATGGATATCTTGATGTTGGTTACCCTTGGAAACTGGGAGATAGTTCAGGTTTTATTAAACCTGGCTCTGGTTCCTGGCGACAGATGCAAACTTTTCATCTATAATTAAGCCTCTGATAACTTTACAGGGAAGAAAGGTGATTTGTGAGCCCAAGATAGACACAAGGGGGTATATGCCCATCTCTCTGCCAAAAGACATGGCTTCTGTAGGTTTGGGAGTCATTGCTGAGGCAAGGGGATGATAAATCATGGGAACAGATTGAGGCACTCCTCAGGAGTCTTGTCATAAGTGATTCCTCTTTTCCTGGGACCCACTGTGTTTGGGACAGCCCTAGAGAGTTCGTGTTCTCGCATTTGCCAGGATGGAAAATGTGAGCAACAGATTTACATACATAATGTCATTCAATGGTGGAGGAAATTTCCAGTTTTCACAAGAATTCTTATTTACTTAAGATTAACCAATAGTAATCCTTATCTAATTTCTTTTTGTTCTCAAACTGCTCTAAGAATTTTTACAAATGTGACTTTCAAATTCCAAAGCTGCTATTAGGGAACACTATTCACTAATATAGATTTAGGGGCTCTGACATAAATTGACATTAAGGGAGGGCACATTACATTTACGGAGACCTCTGAAATGCCTTACACAGTTGAAATATTGGCTTGAATTTGGGGGAAAATATGTGACTGTGGTCACTATACTTTGTAAATATTCATCACAGAACATGAGGGATGGACAGTTGTTCTTAGGAAAATAAAAATCTTAGTATAGAACCAAGCTGACTCACAAGAAGAGTCAGTGGACCTTTTGATTCTATTGTCCTCTAACAACTGGGTGCTCCTAACTGCCTAAACCAGGAATACATAAAAGTCCTCAGGTTAGCCTTAGCCATCCTTTGAAACAGAGTAAGGATAGGTCCAGGAGATATTCATGGTTCTACCCAAAATCCACGAAAGCAGAAAACTTAGGTGTTATCTGAATTATTCTAATAGCTCCACACTTGATTCAGACCCATATCTCTGATTAAGATTCATCATCAGATAGTAATTTATTCTAAGTTTTATCTGGAGTCTGTTAACATATTTCTGCTTGATCAGATATAGGCTTTTATCTCTCTCAAAAGGGTTTAGCAAATTTTTTGGATACATAATTCATATACCATAAAAATTCACCTTTTGAAATTGTGAAACCATGGCCTTGATCTAATTCTAGAACACCTTAGCCTCAAAATAAATTTCAGCCATTTAACCATGTTCTCCCTCCCCATGGACCACTGGCAATCATCAGTCCACTTACTGTGTCTACGTGTTTACTTATTTTAGAAATTTCATGCAAATGGAATCATGCAATATGTGACTTCTTCCCCTTATCCTAATACTTTCCGTATTTGTTCATGTTGTAGCATGACTCTTTATTCTCTTATGACTGAAAAATATTCCATTGTCATCCATTGACTATAATACCTGTTGTTTATCCATTCATCAGTTGTCTTTTGTTTAGTGCTTTAATATTTTATGGCAGTTTTTGTAGTTTTAGTATATAGATCTTACACTTCTTTTGCTAAATATATTCCTAAGTGGTTTTTTTTATACCATTGTATATGGATGGAACTGCTTTATTTTCAGATTATTCATTGTTATTTTATAGGAAAGCTATTGACATTTGTCAGATGAGATTGGGCACATTCAGGGTGGAATGGCCGTAGACACTATTGACCTTTGTATATGAATTGTTACTGCCTTTGTTTCTAATAGATGTATTTACTAGAATTATGTATACAAGGTCATGTAATCCTCAGATACAGACCTTCTTACTCCTTTTCCTTCTTTTAGTTGTCTAATTGTCTTGACTGTGATGTCCTCCTGTATAATGTTGACTAGAAGTAGCAGATGTGCACTGTCTTGTTTTGTTCTGGATCTTGTGGGGGAGGTCTTCAGTCTCTTACCATTGAGTACAGTGTAACTAGTGGATTTTTCATTATCAATGCCCTGTACTTATTAGGGACAATGCCTTAGTCAATAGGGACAATGAGATTAGGGACAGTGAGAAAGTTCCCCATTCCTACTTTACTTTTTTAGTGTTTTTGTAATGAAGTATGTTGGATTTTGTAAATACTTTGCATCTATTGAGATGATTATTTGGATTCTTTACATATTCTTGTTATTACCTTTGGTTGCTATAGGGATACAGTTATGCCTCACTTAGCAACATTAGGTAAATGGTGGACTGCATATTTGATGATGATCTCATTGGTTAGTCCATACAGCCTTGGAGAGTAGTAGGCTATACCATATAGGTTTCTGTAATTATACTCTGTGATGTCCACACAACGACAGAGTTCCCTAAAGTCCTATTGGTCAGAAAATATTCCCAACGCATAACTGTACAATTCAATTCACATTTTAACTAACAACGATATGGCTCCGATTAATATCTACATAAATTCAATAGTATGATGGTTAATTTCATGTGTCAGTTTGGGTGGGCCATGGGGTGCCCAGATATTTGGTTGTTCTGTGTGAATGAGATTTACATTTAAATTGGTAGACTAAATAATATAGGCATACCTCATCCAATCAAATCAGTTGTAGACCTGAGTAGAACAAAAAGGCCAACAGTTCCCTGAACAAAAACGATTTCTTCCTACCTGGTTGCCTACTAACTGTACTTTGGCTTTTCTTGTCTTTGGACTTGAACTGAAACATTCTCCTCCTATGTCTTGAGATTTCAGCCTTCAGACATAAACAATATCATTGCTTTCTGGGGTCTCTAGTTTGGTGACTCACTCTGCAGCTCTTGTGACTTGTCAGCTTCCATAATTACATGAGGCAATTCCTATTATTCATTCATTCAGAGATAGAAAGATATATACAGAAAGATAGGCAATAAATCTTATCCATACATATATAGATATGTGTATATGTAGATATACACATGTATGTCTCTGTGTGTATATACACACACACATCTATACATATATATACACATAGATATTAGTTTGTGAATACTAGAAAAATATAATACCATGTAGAAATTGATAAAGTGTGTATCTGCCAGGAAATCATCTTACATCCTGCTGGAAGTAGTACAGTAATGTAATTAGGACACTGTTGGTCATTACAAGATCCAAAAGTATCAGTGAAAGCTATCCCAGTTAGTGCACATAAGTTACACAACAATAATGGAGATCGTGACCTACACTGAAGTGTAGAATCAAGAATAGTACTGAATGTAACTACTTTTCTTACGATGCGAAAACAGAGGCTATATCTTCTTTACACATACATGTCTAGATGTATATGTATAGATGTGTGTGTGTGTGTATATATATATATGTGAATCTCCAGATTTAATGGGAAACATAAATGGTATATCTGGCTGCATTCCATTAGGATGCTTCCTTATTTGTAATATTAGTATATAGCACTCTGTATGATTCAGAGGACTAGAGTTCACATCTCTTCAGATGTGCATAAGACGTATTTTTATGTAAAATAAAATTTTTCAGACTGTTTCAAAACCTGGGAACCTCACTGATTGCTGAATATGTCATCAAATTCCCTGATCCTTCAGTGATCAGTATAAAAGTGTCCTCACAATTGATTGTGATAGTTTATAGAGACTTACCTACAACTAGTATCACTTCTCAGGTGAAACTCACTGCCCTTCAGATACCCTGATACCCTCTTTCAATTTGTTAGAGGTAATTACAATAGGAAGAACTGATATACTGTAAAGGTGGCCTTTATAAAGTTGCATTTGAAATCCTTATTGCCCTCAGCAATTCCAAGTCTTTTAGATTGTGCTCAAAATATATTCCCATTTGGCTCCTGCCTGTTTGGGCAGCCTATTTCTTAGTCTTATATGTTACCAATGAGTCTATCATGTTGATCTACTTGAAGCTCTTCAAATGCACTCTAGCCTTGCTCCCTACGATCTATGCCTCTAACTATGTCTCTCTGCTTGTATATGTCTGTTCTTTGTCTTTTCTATATACTTGTTTCTTAATTTTGGCATATTTAAGTGAGGAAATGAAGTCCTTTAAAAATGTCCATGCACTAATTTTAAAATTACCCAGTTAGCTCATGTGCAAACTTTTGGATCTTGTAATGACCAACAGTGTCCTAATTACATTACTGTACTATTTCCAGCAGGATGTAAGATGATTTCCTGGCAGATACACACTTTATCAATTTCTACATGATATTACATTCTTCTAGTATTCACAAACTAATATCTATAACTTTGTATAATTTCTAACAGAAAATCTAAATCACAAAGAAAAACACATATCAGCATCTCCCTAACTACTAGCTTCTGTCAAATGATGACTTTTCTGCAGATTTTCTGTCTGTCTTCACTTGCTTTTCCTTGGAGATGACTGCAATCTGGTGTCCTGAGTGTTTCAGGAATATCCTCCTTACTTTCACAGTAAACATCTTAGATGAAGCATGAAAGCTATCCCAGTTAGTGCACATAAGTTACACAACAATAATGGAGATTGTGGCCTACACTGAAGTGTAGAATCAATAATGGTACTGAATGTAACTACTTTTCTTATGATGCAAAAACAGAGGCTATATCTTCTTTTCATTGGCAAAAGAGAAAATCAACTACACACTTTACATACTTGTACAGTGTTTGGGCCATGATCAGTTATGCTAAAAGAGGTGGGTTGGCTCATTAGAAAATACTCATACTTGACATGTCATAAAATCATCTGTTAGCAAACCTCCTTTACAAGTTTTGAGTAGTTTTCCTTAAACTTATTTTTCCTTTACTTTTCTACCTCCACCCAATTGAAATGTATGTCCCATTATTTCCTTCTTTCTTTTGTACTTTTGAAATATCTTTTAAATGCTTATGAAATACCTTTCATGCACTGAAACTAGAGGAGCATGCTCTTCAAAATCTAGCAGTGGCGCCCTGACCTATCTCCCCTGCTGTGTGTCCTGTTCTTCATCCCTAGATTGGGTCAAGCCTTCTCTGCTGCCAAGGGTTCCTACACATGCCCCACACAGCACTTATCTCAGCAATCATGTGTGTGTATCTGCAGGCTCCTTCCATCTTGCCCACCCTTTCACCAAATGTAAAATCTTTGTTTATTCAACAAAAAAAGTTGAAGAAGCTGAGCTTCTGTCATCCCAAAACCAAACCAATCTAACAAACACATTTATTCATACTAACTTTAGTGTCTCCTCTTAAAACACACATCTCAGTTTAAAATGGGCCCTTCAGACACAAAAACATTGATTCAAAAAGAAACCTGCACTTTTATGTTGCAGCACTATTTACAAAAGCCAAGGCCTGGAAATAATCCAAGTACCCCCAAAATAGACAAAGAGATCAAAAAGTTGTGGTATAATTATACAATGGAATATGTGATCAAAAAAGACAAATCTGTGTCATTTGTAGCAACATGGATGGAGCTGGAGAGCATGCTAATCAAAATTAGAAGGGAAAGGATAAATACCAAACTCTCACTTTTACGTGGAATATAGACAAACCAAACCAAAGGCCAAGCAAAAGTCAAAACTAGCAAGCTCACCATAGAACTGAGGCATACTGCAAAGGAGGGGATGGGGATGGTGGGAGCAAAACAGAGGAGGAAAGAACACAGGGAATGGTGATGGTTCATGAGTGATATGGGGGGTAGCACTATGGGACTACAGTGATGTAAGAAAAAAGCTAATAATAAAGTGGGTTCTTTATATGGAATCAACTTAAATGCCCATCAATAGAAAGTTGGGTGAAGACGCTGTGGTATAGCCACACTCTGAAATACTGTTTGATCATAAGGAAAGATGAAATGCTGCCATTTCCAGCAAAATGGAAGGAACTTTGAAGACTTAATTACAGGTAGTAAAGCAAGTCAGGACAGCAAAGAAAAATGTTGGAAATGTACATAGTGACTGATTCAACCAAGTAAAAATGCTTATAAAAACCAGTGGACATTAATAAGGAAAGTGAGATTTCTGAGGCAGAAAGGAGTGTAGGATGCTGGCGGAGGGAAATGTCTGTTGAGGGATAAAGTGTACTTATGAAAAATAGCTCTGTAAATGTTTTCTCATTTCTTCTCTGACAAAACAATGAGCTCTCAAATTAATTTAAAAAAAGGGTAATTTGAGTTGGGGAGAGCTAGATTGACTGAAATCTTTCACCCTTTCATTTTGCATGTGATTGGTTTTGATAGTGATGAAAGTTAACATCTTTTCATATTAAAATGCCACATAATGTAGCCACACATAAGGAATTTAGGACAAGGGAACTGCGAGTGACCAGTGACCATTGAAGAGGGAGGGTTAAGGACGTTTTTAGTTATGAAGAGGAACAATGAAAGTTTTCTCCTCGATGTAAATCTCAGATGTATAGTTAATGAAGGGCACACTTGGTTCTGGACATTTGGGGGCTCATTTTCTTCATTGCTTCACTGCTTTCCCACAAGGCAAGCACTCCGAGAAGGGTCATCTAAACTATTAGAGTCACTAGCTTCCTGAGTTTATTTCATAACATTTCCTTGCTAGACAGCTGAAAGTTTCCTGGTAACTCTGCTAGGGAAGGAGGTTGAGGATTCTTAAGATATGGATCAAGAGTCAGGGCCTCTTAGCATGGGCCTGGGTGAAATGGGATGGGGGATTTCAGGGGAGAGGAACTCTGAGGCAGTCATGGGCACAGCAAATCGGGTCTGAAACAAAAAACAAAACAAAACAAAAATGAAAATCTGAGTTTCATGAGAACAATGAGTTACAATGTGACTCACTCCCAATTTTGCTGGACCAGTTCTGCATCATAAAAATTGCCAGGTATTTGAATTCTCTCTTCAACACTGGCGTGACTTCTAAATGTCCTGAGTCCTAGCCAGAACCTGGTTATCTTGCTGTTGGCTTGGAGTTGCTGCCATGGCTTACTTCCCTTTATTGTTATTGTTTTCTTCTTCTTCTTCTTCTTCTTTTTTTTTACCCCTTTTCTTGCTCAGTTACATTCAGGGAGCTGTCCTCTTTAAGCAAACGATGAACTCTTTCAGTAAATTTAATACCATGGAAACAGCACGTTAACGCAGCCAGTGTCAAACAGGTCCAGGGTAAACCCCCACTGAATTAGAAAACGACAACCGGTCCTTGCTGAGTCCTCCCGGAATGAAGAGGGAAAGGGAGAAAACATCCTTCCCCAAAGAGAGGTCTTTCTCCACCTTCTAGTTCATGCATGTTAGTCATGTTACTGCTACCATTTCTGCAAATGACCCTAGATGTTTCCAGTTAACAATTGCTTAAGATGGTCTTTTCTCTAATCAGAAGTCCAGGAACATCACAGTACAGAAATGAGGTGAACCAAAAATGTTCACAAAGCTATTGAGTGGACATTATTCTCCCAGCTGCAATAATTTTTCTTCTTGGGATCTTCTGGGGGGAGCTATTTCCAGCAGCCAAGCCTGCTTCTCTGTGCTGCATGAGCACTTAGCAACCCCGCTCCCGCTCTACCTTCCGGCTGGCGTCACTGGAGACTGACGCCACAGGCATCAGAGCCGGCTTCAGTCCGTCTCTCCAGCTTCTGCAGTGGGTTCACGGGGAGGTTAGAGCAGATGTTCTTCTCACTGCTCCAGTTTAATACTCACTTTGTTTTTCTCTTGGGGGTTATCAACGCGGGGCTGGGGGTGGGGGAACCCAGGGGAGATGATAAGCTACTAAGGGCACTGGGTAATTGTGGGCTTTCTTTGGAAAGGGGCAAATGTGAAGTCCATTTCCCTCTCATTTTATGAGATAGGAGAGAATGTCCACCTCACTATATAAGGCCCTTCTAAGTAGAAATGGTCACCTTTATTCTCATATCCCTGGCATAGTGAAAATAAATAAGCTTGTTGTTAAGTGGAGGGCAATGTTGCAGCAGAGCTAATGCTTAAAGAGGGAAGTATGGATGGATTTGTGCCTGACCCAGAATGGCCAGGGACAGAAACAGCATTATCGTGGCCAGGGAGTGTACTCCCTATCTCTGCCAATAATCTCCTTTCTGAGCTAAATGTTCAGTTTCTTCAAGTATTTGTCCTAAGACAACTTTGAAACAGAGGGATACAATGCAATGAAAAAAACACCGTCTTTCAAAATCATTCAACAAATACCACCAAGAGATGGTCTCAAGCCCTGCAGGACCTCCAAGCTGCAGCTGGTTGGTGCTCATAATTTGCAACAATAAATGGGCCACAACCAGATGGACAAATGGATGTTAGCCAAGTCCATTCTCTCTTGCCCTCTCATTCCTTTGTTCTTAACCCCCAGCCCCAAATCCTACATAGACCCCTAAGCCTGACACCTTGGAGTCTTGTTTAGGGAGGTCTCCCTAGAGCTCTATTTGTTCGTCTGTCACTTTTCAATATTTTCTTTAATCAATATCTCAAGTTCCTATAATCTTGGTCTCAAGGTACTCAAGGACTCAGGTTTCTTTTGGGGAACAGAGCAACCTTTTGTCCAGGCATCCATGGACATTCAATATGGACCAGGGCCTCTGGGCTCCCAGCCGGTGAAGCAGGGGCCAATGCAGCGCTCCTGTTGCCAGGGCCCCAGGTGAGAAACTCCCTTTCTGGTCACAGGTTTAGCAAATTAAAGTATGTCTTCCCAGATACGTGTGAATTTCAGATAATGAATATTTAAATGTGTAAATCTACCCTAAATATTCCATAATCAGATAACAAATATATAAAAATGTAACTATGTCCTAAATATCCCATAAGTCATACTTACACTTTTTTGTTGCTCCTCTGAAATTGTGTTAACTGGGTGGCATCCATTTTACCTAGCCACACCACCTGAGGGCCATGGTAGGGGCTGAGAGAAACTGATTGCCCCTGAAGGATCAGAAGCAGAGGAAGGATTCCATCCAACTTATAGCTTGAAAGGATCTCTCTGGGTGCTTTAGGAGGAACAGACCAAAACTAAAGAGCAATTAAGAAAGAGGGAACTAAGCAAAGATGTTGAAGTAACTCAGTTCAAATACAGTGATAGACATCAGGTGGTAGGCGTGGGGTGCGAGAGGGGTCAGATTCCAGACACACTGTGAGGGTAGAGTTAACAGGAGTTCCTGGTGGACTGCGTGCAGGGTGTGAGTTAGGACAACACCACCGAAGGTTCTGGCTTGCATAGTTAAATGGAGGGAGTTGCAGTCAACTGGGTTGCAGAAGACTCTGTAGGGGGCACGGCTTGGGGTGCAGGTGGGATAAAGATCACAAGTTCTGTTCTGGATGGTAAGTTGCAAGTGTTGCATGGAGAGGCCAAGTAGACATCCAGGCTAGAGATGTTAGTGTGGGAATTTTCAGCACATAGATGAGAATCATAGGAGGCTGGAGGAACTCACCTAGAATGAGGCCTGATGGCCTCCAGGGGTCAAAGACAAAGAGGAGACAGTAAAGGTTTGATCAACAAGTAGGAGGGAATCCTAGAGAATGTGATGTCCTGACAGGTGAGAAAGGGTGTCAAATGCACCTGGCAAGTCGGGCAAGATGAGGGCCGATGCCGGACTCAGCAATGTGATGGGCACTGGCGCCTTCGGCAGGAGCATTGTTGGCAGAGTGGTGTGGGCAGCACTGGAATGGATGGGAGAATGATAGAAGCAGCAGAAGGGCAGACAGTGTAGACAACTCTTTGGAGAAATCAGATATTTAGTTCCTGCCATTTATTAAAGGCTGTTTTGGGTAAATTAACTTTCTAAGTTCAGGTCTCTCCTCTTATAAAAAGGGAGTAGAAGGGATACCGTATGTCAAGGGGATTCATGGACTTAGTAAGCTAATTTAACATTATGAAGACATCATATTAACTTGTCACCCACGATGGGACAAGATACTTTTCTATGCCTCAATTTCCTCATCTGTAAAATGGCAGTAAAACTAGTACCTACCTCACAGTGTTATTGAAAGGATTTAATGAGATAATGCCCATAAAGCCTTGGAACGAAATTCCTGTGGCACGGCCTATCTGCTCAATAAAGCTGTTATTACCCAAGACATTCTCCTGTGAATGCAAGTCTGTCCCTTTGGTAAAACCAATGCTGGCGAGAAGTGAAGAGGGTGCTGCCTTAAGGAAACAATTTCCTCCCTTTGATGCTATCCTGGCACTAATGTGATCTGAGCTTATTAACTTTTGATGGCAGCTGTGTCTGCTGCTTTGCCATGTGGAAAGCCCTATATGAGTGATGGTTATTACAACTGACTCGAGTTCGCTGTGAGCTAACTCGCTCTGTACCACAGACAGCGTTTGTCTCCACTAGAGTGAAGTCACAAGGGCAAACAGCTGTTCTCCAGCTTCACAGAGAACCTAGAGAGCAGCCTTTTGACACAGCAGGCAGAATTCCTGCAGGCATTTATTATTTTTGAGAATCCAAGGAAGTTACAGACCTTCCCCTGAAAAACATACACAGAATTAATGTTCTAATTAAGAATTCTAAAATTCTTTCAAAGACTCAAAATAATTAAATTGAAGGAACCATGTACTTTTTACTAAACAGATATTTATAAAGGAGATGAAAACATACCTGAAAGTCCAAAATAATGATGGCAAGGTGATCTTTTTTTCTTAGTTTGAGGCAAAATTAGTTATTTGTAGTTTCCAAATATATACAGCCTGTTAGTGTTTCCCCACTGCCCTGAAGGAGTAAAGTCAGACACAGCATCAAGGCTAAGTTCTGTAAGAGGGAGGGCTCTGGCAGCTTCCTGTTGGCTCTGAGCGCAGAATGAGAAAGACTAATTACCGATTACTTCCCCAGCAACTCACTGTCATATTCTTCCCCCAAGAAGTTGAACCACGTGAGCATCAAGTTCCATTTCCAACTCTAGAAGTCCGCAGTACCTTGAACAAAGGATATTCAAGGAAAGGATTTTTTAGCACCAGGCTTGGCACCAGAACACCTGTCCTAGAGCGCCACCTAGCAGTGAGGAGAAGCAAAATCCAATCTCCAAAGAACAAAACTTGGAAAAAATCCAGCTCTGTGGAACTATCCCCTTTATCAAAATGATGGTGAGTAGGGAATTCAGGTAAGGAAACTCTGGGTTTACAATCCCCAAGTTAAAATTTTCATGTCCTATTTTCACCCTTGGGATCTTACTTAACCATCTGTTCCTGAAAACCCAAATCTGGCTAGATTTATGCATTCCCCATAAACCATGCACTTTGTGACACAAGGTGACCGTATCAGTCCTACAGACTCCTCCCAAAGGTAGCAGGAAATTCAGTTTAACACATCATTAATGAATACATACATATTATGACTACATTTCATAATACACCAAGCTTGCCAAATCGAGATAAACAGATTACTGTTCGTGTTTACAACCAATCAGCAAAAGGAGATACAACACTGGCTCCCTGTTGGAATTTAAGAAACTGGAAGAGGTTTAGAAGGGTCTGACATGTTGCAATAAACAAATCTTTGAAGTGTGGCTGTAGAACTTAAATCACTCCAGTGTGAATAAACTTCCAGTTTCGTGGAATGCAAGTATTTCTATGCAAAACAGCTAAGGTTTACAAAGGCCTAAGTGCTTTAAAAATAAAGAAGTCATGTAAAAAAATGAAGACAAATGGCTTAGTCAAGAAGAGTGTCAAGTCTCTATTTTTACAACTGCACAAGGAAATTCTGTATTTTACTCAATTAAATGCTTTAGGGTCACACATTTAAGTGAAGTTTTCATTTCTGCAGAATTATCACAAAACTAGTAACAAAAAATCCCCCTAGACATTTTTACAAAAGGAATTCCAACTTCACAAATACTAAGATAAACCAAACAAAATGCAGTTACAAACTCCAAAGATCAGGCTAATCATAATCCCTTCATCCCAACAACTTCCTGTTAGTTTGGTAACAAGTTTAGAGAACAGAGGTAGTCATAAATTCAGTTTCCTCACAAATTATTTATCTAAATGGCACCAAGATGTAATAACCAAGTAAACATTGTTTCCTATAACCATTTTTCATATTAATTAAAAAAACATTTAAAAATTTTAACAAATATAAAACAAAGTTTATACAAACAAAAAGCGTAAAAGTACTTTTTGAAATGTATCTTAATAACCAAGACAAGTCAGTTGTGAATAAATTTCCTATACTCAGTTTTGGGGCAGGTTGATTTCATGTGAAAAGTGGCACACAAATTATGATTTAAGTATTAGAGGTGTCCTTGACTGAGAAGTTAAAATTTCTGTCACATGGTTAAAAAGAACAGAATCAAAAGTATTCTGGGCCAAAGACACCAAACCTTATTAAGTTGGCTGGTGAGTGACTGAATGAGACAACTGACATCTGTTAGGAACAGGGCAAAGGTCAAAGTTCACAGACAGATGTAGGAGCCATGCCTTGGTGGCATCTAGGAAAGAGTCAAGGGCTGAAAAGGGCAAGGGAGATGAAATCTTTCCAATGTTTTGGCGATGGCTCCTGCAAATCTATGAATAATGCTGCCCACAACACTGTATATATAATAAATAAGATGAATTGAATTCTGTAAAGATATGTTTGTCAGAAAAGCTGTGCCATGTAGTATAACTGTTAGCAGGGAACTTCAGGAAGATTGCTTGGTAGGATGTTGGTTTCTCATCCCTTAGGAATATCCCCTTTCAGATTTTCACCTGTGGGACTGGCCCATTGTTATTTAAACTACCCACATTCAAAAATCCAAGATCTCTGTAAACCAATCCCTTCCCCTTCTAGCACCTGAGGGATTCAGTCAGCTATTAAAACTTAACAATGTTTTTCAAACCTGTCTTCTGCCTGATCAAATCATTTAAACTACACAGGACAAAGTTGTGACATTTCCTTATGGAAATAGTGGAGTCAGCAGATACGGAAATATAAGCTGCGTGACCACAGACAAATTGGTTTTCTAGACTTCAAATTTCCTTGTCTAACATCCGTCTAGGTCAAAATTCTGTACTTCTGTCACTAGGCTGTCACTAGTGTGAATGCAGACAGAAGCTACTAGTTATCCCTAAAGCACTGAAACAGGCAACTAGCATCTTAAATGTGTGAGTTGGGGATGTGGGGGAGGGGGTGAAGGCATGGCTAACTGCAGCTAGAAGGGTCCCTTTTGATGCCCTGTGATATCCTACTATGGGAGAGGGACACTGACCACAAGCCCTTGGAGTCATAATTTCAACAGTTATCAGTAAAGCCACATCCCCATCCATCCCTAAGGCGTTTATAACTAGGCTTTCCCATATATTCTTTCCTCCATTCCCTCACACACTTCAGGCCCCACTTCTTAGTATTTCTTGGGGAACTCCATTCCTCCTAATAGATCCTTAAGACCAAAAATGTGAGGAGGGAGGCTGTTCTTGGTAGATGGCAAGCCATCTTTTCACAAAGTGTAATTAATTTAACTCTGACCCTATCTACATAAATTGTAAACTCTTCTCACTATAGGTCCTGCCAAAATATAGCAACCTATTCAGCTATCATTTTCAAATTATCTACTCAACTTGTTTGGTGTTTTGAACTACATTTCAATTAACTGTCTAATAAAGCGTACCATTTAGAGGGAGATAAAGGGTCGGAAGATTGGCCTTTCTAGTCAAAGTCAAGGAGTCACACTGTACAAGCCTAAGGCCCATTTACACTTCACTAACTATTTATAGCTAAAGAAGTCTTTCAATGTATGTTAACATTTACCAGTCTGAGATAGCTCTGTCTAAATAATTATCTGGCCATTTGCAAATTGGAAGGATTCTGAAAAGGCCTTAAAATGGTGATTTTACAATCTGCATTCAACTTTGTAAAGTGTAAAATTTGTCACTGTCAGGCTACCCAATCGTGGCAGAGTTTGTCCTGGCATTTTAGTGCCAACGTATAAAGAGGGTTACAGTTTAACCTACACTAAGTATGCCCTTCCATCAACTCTTCCATTTATGACATATTGCTTCTGCCAGATTCACCTAAGGCCAGCGACTACCATCTGGACAAATGCAGTACGTTATTCCTCAAATTTGGTTTCTTCTTTAAAGGAAGACTCTAAGCAGCAGCATTCCAAATATATTTTCCTCTTTAGAAGCAAATTGTGTACAATTATCTACTATATAAAAAAGATTTTTAGTTCATATTACAGTTGAGTATCACATGTGACACAGAACTGTCATATGATATTTAACTGTTTATTGACCCTCCACATAACTCTTCATCATCTGTCTTCTTTAAGGTATCTGACATTACTCACAAAAACCCAAATGAGAAATTGTTCTTTCTGTTGGGTCATTTCTTAATGATGTTTCCAGATTTATATATATATACGTGTGTGTGTGTGTGTGTGTGTGTGTGTGTGTATGCCAGTTAGTGTATCATCATTTTTATAGGTGTATGGGAATTAAAGAGGAATCTGAATTTTACATTTTTATTGCATTAAGTATGTTTTTAACCAAAAATTGTCAGTATTTAGAAATGTTGGATTTATCTTTGTTTCATGATTTCAAGGTAAAGGTACACATATATATAACAGATAAAGCTACCTTTATGTTATTTAGAGATGCTCACATCTCACTCACTCGATTTTGCTAAGTAGTTGAGAAGAGCTGAAATTCCTTATTGTAGAAAGAACAGAAGTAGGAGTCGGCTGTATCTGTGAATGCCCAAAGGGAGGCTATTTGAGGATGGGCTAGGACAGGGAGAACCTAGCTGCATGCAACATGGCAGTCATGCACATCTTTCTCCGATTTTACCTCAAAGAAATGCTCACACTGCAGTTTTTAATTTGGAGGTCAAGTCTGGTATTTTACCACAAAGAAATAGGTCTTGCTCACATTCCTTGATTTCACCTTTCAATCTTTTCTCTTCATGAGTTTATACTGCAGGTTCAACAGACTATCACAATATTTCACAAAGTTTGATTTCAGAGAGGATCTTAAACTGCTGAAATACTGCTACATTAAGGCTCCTGGAACTGTGTATAGAAGATTTTAAATGAGATAGGAAAAAAAAAAAGAGCTGTAAAATGCAGGCAGCCTTTAATCTGGAGATAGGGATGCAAGATAAGTTTTGTCTTACTAAGTATGGATCACAAAATGGTTTTTTGGTTCACATTTATCAGCCATGATATGTCCAAGCAAAAAAAATCATCAACACAAAAACTAAAAACTAAGAACTCTTTTAAACCACATTACACAAAAGTTAGCAAAACTCTACAGAGTAAGAATTGTAGTCAATGAAAATGAAAATTAACAAAAACACCTAACACAACAAAGAGAACGGTTAGCATAATAAAGCTCATGTACAGTCACACAGAGAGACAAAGACACCAGTGTGGACATACTAGTTGGTCTCAATACCTTCCCCTTATTTTGGCCTGGGAAGTCACCAAAACCCTAAGCAGTGGGCTTATGTATCCCCCCCCCCCTCAGGCTTCCATCCTTCTCACACTGGGGCACCAGTGTAGGAGGCTCCTGGAGGTGGCTAACCTCGCCGCAGCCCCTAGAGCAGCAGTGGCCGTGCTTCGAGGAATGTAGAGCTTCTGTGAAAGCTGGTGCTCAGGTGACAAAATCAAGGAGAGCTGGTCCATGGTTTCATTACTCGTGCCTTTGAACACTGTAATAGCATGACTGTTAGAAAAATCTTCATTCTTCAGGCTCTCTGGGGAGCTCTCCACTGAAAAACAAAAAAAAAAAACAGACCCAAGTCTTGTCGAGTCTTGTCTCCCACTCACCGCCTTCTCACCCCCACTGCAGAGCTTTTACTAATGTGTAATAATCATCTTCTGTTAGGTGGTGACAGTTAAGAAATCAGAGGATCAGTCTCAGACACCAGTCAATAATGGAAAGAAAAATGAGGATGGGGAATCATGTACTAGTATCAATAAAATATGATCATGACAGGGTAGGGAAGAAGGAAAAGTGCACTTTTGATCAGGGGAGGGAAGATCTGTTTCTAGGATATAAAAATAAACTGGATATAGTCTAATTCCAGAAGAGTCCTGAATCCACCACACCACATTTCGTTCCAGCAATAAGCAAAATGGTGCCCATGGAGATTCTCTTTTGCCAACATGCTTCCAATTACAAGTCTGTGCCAGTGTAAAGACTAAACTCATCAAGTCTATGATTACTAAACTCCAGAAATCAGTAATCAATCACAAAATTAATTCCTTACGAGTTTTAACTAAGAAGAGAGAACAAGAGACAAATGCTCAAGTCAGCAATTTTTTATGCTTTGTTCTGGAAAAAAAAAATCCAGTGAAGACTTTTAGCAACATGGCAAACCACTATATTTGTCAACTACTATGTAAACCCACCTGAGCCACAGCTTTTTTCAGGGGAATCGGCCGTTGCAGGTGTTGAAGTGAGTGCGGTAGCGGAGAGCTGAATTTGCTTTGGTGAAGTCTGAACATCACCAGGCTCAAAGTGGTTCTCTTCTGCCAATGGCTGTGACTGGGTAAGAGAGACATAGAACTCTTCCAATGTGGGTAATGTGGAAAAATCTGAAGAACCCTTTAAGTTTGGTTGCTACAGAGTGGGAAAATGAGGCAAAAGCATGAAAAGTAACTATCAGTATAACAGAAGAATGAAGCCCGCTTTGTTTCCTTATGAACAAATGACAAATATTTTTCTTTTTAAAAATATTTTTATTTATTTATTTATTTTACATCATTCTTCATTTTGTACATTTTTTCATCTTGGTTGTAATTCATGGACTTCCCACCACCACCTCACCCACGTGTCATCACCACAGTTCCGTGTGTTCTTCCCGCTCCAATTTTGATCCTATTTCCCTCTCCACCGCCATAGACTGTCTCTGGTTTATAGTTGTTGATTTTACAAACAACAAATATTTTTCATATCATAATTAGTAAATAAAACTTCTCACTGTTAAGAACCTACTCTCTCTCAAAGAGAGAACATCCATTATACAAACATTTATTGATTACATGTAATATGGTCCTGAGCTGCCAGCAAATACTGCCAACAAACAGCTCAGGAAGACTGGCAGGAGATGAGAGCAGTGACATTCACCAGCACCTTGCAGGGCTCACTCATTTGTATCTATAAACACAGAACAACTGTCCTCGGTTAGATGCTATCACATCTTCTTTGTTATGGCTCCTGTCACTTAGCTTTTGTAGAGGGCTAAGTCAGCTGTCCAAAGTCAATCAGCACATGAGTGGCAGGCTCTCAGCCTATGTCCTCCATGCTCCATCAAATCACTTCCCAGGAGGATATAATCCCTGTCCACAGGAAGCTCATGGTCCTCAGTGTGGGAAACTATGTGTCACAGCTGGCCAGGAAGGGCAGTGTAAATTACACTCTGCAGTGTGGACAACATGCTAGGAGAACATCAAGGATCCGGGAAGACTCCTCAGAGGATGTGACAAAACCAAGTATTAAGAGAGACATAAATGTCCCAGAGACTGAATTTGGGCTAAATAATGGAGTGCCAACTTTTAACCATCAGATTCTATATCCTACTATTGCTATTCAGGCATTGCTGAACTATAGTGACAGCAACTTAGCAACATTTATCTTCGGTGAGGTTAACTGTCAGTAATCACACCAGAACAAGGCTGAAACAAATGGACCTCAGAGGCATAGCGCTGGGGATTTACCTAGCTGAACAAACTGAATCAAGAATCATACAAACCAAAAGTGTAGTGCTTTGAATGTTCTTTAGGCTCGTGCTGCAGCAGACATTTAATCTCAGTCATGTGTTTCTCTTTGACAAAATATCTTGCTCAATTTCAAACATGCCTGGTGTGAATATGGTTATATAATTATGTAATATACAAATGGTTACGCATGTAACCTTATTTTGTTAAGAAATAATCCTATTTATAACTGCCCCAAAAAGAATACCTAGGAAAAACTTAATAAGGAAGTAAAATATTTATATACTGAAAATTATAGATGCTAATGAAAGAAACTGAAGTCTCAGATAAATGGAAAAACATTCCATGTTTATAAATTAGAAGAATGTATTTTGTAATTTCCGCACTATCCAAACTGATTTATAGAGTCAATGTAATCCCTACCAAAATCTCAATGGCCCCTTTTTAAAGAAAACAACCCTAAAATTCATATGTAACAACAAAGGACTCCAAGTAGTCAAACAATTTTTCAAAGGAAAAAAAAAATAATGAAAGCATCCCACTTCCTGATTTCAAAATGTCAACTGATCTATGTTAAGAACACTTAGAATATGCAATGGTGACAATGACTTCAATAAATGATGCTGGGAAAACTGGATATCCACATGTGAAAGATTGAAATTAGACCCTTTCTTTAACCTGCAGACAAAAAGACCAAAACAGACTAAACACTTAAATATAAGACTTGAAACTGTTAACACTCTTAGAAAAAAAAAAGAGGGAAAAAATTTCAGGAGATTGGTTGTGGAAATGATTTCTCAAACATGACACCAAACAGGCAACAAAAGCACAAATAACAAGTGAGATTACATGAACTAAAAATCTGCACAGTAAAGGAAATAACATTCACTAATGACCACATACTGTGTGACATGTGTATGAACTGTCCATAATAGAGAGACAAAAGGCAGATTAGCATTGACCTAGGGCTGAGGGAAGATGGGGCAGGAGTATGAAATGGGTGCTATTAACTGGCACAGGTTACACTTTCGGGGGGAAGGGTTATGAAAATGTTCTGAAATGGACTGAAGTAGTAGTTTCACAAATCTATGTATACTAAAGATAGTCTAAATTGTGCACTTTAAATGAATGATATGGCATGTGAATTATATTTAAATTTTTAAAAATCATGTGAAAAACAAAATATATGACTTTTTATACTAAATTAACCTGTGCTCTTAAGCAACCTATGTTTCTGGAATAGACTGTTCTGTGTAATACAAAATATTTTATCATTGCTGTCATACAAAGCAACCAATTCTATAGAAAATATATACTCAGAAGATTTATCTTCTGCAAATCTGCTTTACAGCAAGTATAGACTTCAAGCCTTTTATCTTCCATTTCACACACAAAAGAGCCATATTTTTTATTATTTACACAAACTGCCCTGCTATTTTCAAGATGCTCATAACATATTTGAGAAACACAAAATAAACAGGTCTGTTCCAGGCTTAGTGGTTTCTGCCAAAGACAACATAAAATTAGTCTAGCCGACAGGGTAGACATGGTGTTTAAAATGTATGACGAAGTTCATGAAAACATCTGTTTCTTTAGCTCCAACATACAAGTTTAATTGATCTTTAAATTCCAGGTTCAGGATTTTCTTCTACGTAGGTAGAATTGCAAAGAGGGATCATTAACCAGAGTTTTACTTTCTAAAAATGAAAGCACTTCCTCATATAAGTACCCATCACCAAACATTCATTAGACATTTACCTTGGGGATCCCCGGTGTGCCAGTATTATTTTCCTGAGCCCCCTCTCCTTCAGGTTTTTGAACTTCTACTTTCATTCCATTTGCCAGGCCTGAAGGCTGCCATGAATCATCCCAAACATCTTTGGGTGTAGAGAAACACCAATCCTACAGACAAAAAAATGGCAACAGTAAGCTGAACTAGAAGCTACATGACCCAAACAGGAGAACTTGGGCAAAGTAAAGGCAAGAACGCAAAGTATATTAAACAAGTGAAGGCATGTATTAAATTACTTCATCAGTGTGACTTCTCTCTTGCTTAACTGTTCCATACCCACTATCTTTAATTCTGTTGAACACACAGAATGAAAATAAAACACCTCTGTTTATAGTATTTTTCCTTAATACCAAATCACCTAGTCTTTAAAGGGCACAAACACTAAGGAGCAACTTAACTGCAGATATTTCTTCTTATGTTATCAGAAAGGAAATTAAGTTTTAAATATATAGTTAAACTCCCAATATTAGCAAATATTCTCACTGCAGAGATCCAGAAGTTCTATGACAAGGTTAATTAAAATAAAAATATAATTAGGGCAAGCAGTTTATTTATAAATTCCAACACATTGACTAGGTGCCAGCAAAAAACAAAAAACATGATTGGTTGTCAACATTTTAAGTCACAATATTGAGGGTTTGGACATGTTCATAGAAACTGAGCTAAATCTGTAGGCATTTTACATTAAAATTAATCTTAAAATAGCAATTATAGAGAAGTTTTTCCTAAATAAATTTGCATTATGTGAATGAGAAAACAAAATTATGATTGGAAGGAAGGTAGCAGGCAGGCACAAGCCCATTCTCTGCTTCATCCTGTTCCCTACCACAACCATCTTCTAAAATACAAACATGTATTCTTCTGAATTACTGTCTGATAAATCCTTCTGAATTTCAGAATGCATAGCTTTCTTGAGGCTTAGACAATTAAATTCAGCAGTGATTTACTTTCTGTTTTTCCAAGGAACTAACCTTCTGTGGCATTTCTTTACATGTTGGATACTGTTTTTTTCCACCAAGGCTAGAAGTAAACAAATGTGTGGCAGCATCTCCTCCATTTCCCATTTTAGCCTGCAAAGGTAACCAGTTCTCATCCCAAATATCATCACCTATAGTGACTGACTCCAGGCAAGGCATTCCAGTGGGGATCTCATCCTAGAATGTATCAGAAGACAAATAAAAACTTTAACCTTTCTGTATGAACAACTTTTATATTCAGTCTTACAATTTTTTTCTGATTCCAGATAAAAATGGCAGTTTGAACACACAGTTGATTACTTTCTCCTCCTGATATGCCACCAAAATAAAATGAAGAGACATAAGTTATAAACTCATGGTCTCAGAGAACAGAAGAGGAGAAAACACCAGGTACATGCTGGATAGAGAAAAGCAGACAAAGTGGGGTCCTGACCATGCAGTGGAGAAAACAAGAACATGTCGCATGAATACTACAAAAACTGAGGAACTTGGTCTGCAAGGTTTGAAGAAAGATAAGGCTCCAGAGACCAAACTTAATGAGACAAATTAAAAACCTGACAGACAAGAATTTAGGAGAGCTATCATGAAGAAACTCAATGAAGTTTGAGAATTTCAACCCCCCAGAATTATCATTCAAATATGATGGTCAAATAAAGGTTTTCTCAGGCAAATACTAATGGAGTTCATAATCACCATACCTGCCCTAGAAATACTGTTTGGAGTTCTTATACTGAAAAAGAAAAAAACAAAAACATAATCTTTGAGCAAGGTGATAAGATAGATTTATAGAACTGGAAACAAAAAGAAGTCATATGAGACAGTAACAAAACATTAATTGGGGAAAGAACAAAATGACAGAATTTCTAAAGTGAAATATTAATGACTCAAACCAGCCTGGAAAAAGGGCTACTTTCACAGAAATAGGATGTTTCACAGACACAGAAAGTTCAATACAGCCCTCTGGTAGCCACCAAACAAAAGTCTGGAGCAGAGACACTTAGGTGAAAAGGTAGATAGAAATACATGGGGAAGAAACAACTGAAATACAAAGCAACCAGAAAACAGAGGATAGGATATTAGTGATGAAACCCCATATATCAATAATTACCCCAAATGTGAGTAGTCTAGCTCAAAGACACAAAGTGACTAGATATACCAACAAGTATGATCCATCTATATTATGCATTCAATAGTTACACATCAGATTTAAAGACAACATTGAAAAAAAGACAAGAACTGGTATCTTCATTTCTGATAAATTACTGACGTGTGTGTGTGTGTGTGTGTGTGTGTGTGTATAAGAACTGGGTGTGGCCAGAGAAGTGGGGGAGAAAGGGTGAGAAGATTCACCAGAGACAAGTGGATCAGAACAGGCAGATCCACTGAAATACACTGCTGAGGGGAGCAGCGGGCAAGTCAGGAGAGGTCTACTGTACCATGTGGGTCAGCTCCCTAACCAGGGATTGAACTGAGGCTGTAGTAGTAATGGCAGTAAGATTTAACCTTTCAGCCACCAGAGAGACCCAAATTACTGACTTGCAATTAGAAAAGGAAATAGATGAAGATGATACCACATAATAACCAAAAGGTCAATCCATCAAGAAGATACAACTACAATTAATACATATGTGCTGAACATGTGAAGACTAATTAAGAGCTGATTAGCTCCTGAGTCATACGGAATTAAAAGAGAAATAAAAAATTACTTGAAGACTAAAGAAAATGAAAACACAAGCTTTTCAATGAGATACAGCAGAAATGGTATTAAAAGGAAATTTCCTAGTAATACAGGCAGACATAAATAAGGAAAGTCTCAAACAGTCTAATGTGACATTTGAATGAACTAGTAGAGGAAAAATAAATGTAATTAAAAGTAAGGAAGTAATCAGAGTGGAAATAAACTAAATAAAAACCAAAAAGACAAAATATCTATGAAACCATAAATCCTTTCTTTAAAAGGATAAATGAAATTGATAAACTCTTAGCCAGGTTTACCAAGAAAAAAAATAATTCATCATCACTAAGTGGGACATCATAGGGATATAAAGATGGTTGAACACATATATCAATATATATTGCTGAAACTTATTAATGTAATGTAGTACACACCAACAATACAAAAGATAAAAATCACATAATCATATGAATAGATGCTGAAAAAGCATTTGACAAGTAAGAGAAAAGGGAAATATAATTGCTGGATGACCTCTCTCATGAATGGAATATAAGTAACCAAAACAAAAAATTAGCAAATCACAACAGAAATAACTCTTAGACTCTGAAAAATATGATGGTTATAAGGGAAGGAGGAGAAAGGTCAAAAGGGTCAATCTGATAGTGTAAAGGTCACTAGCTTTGAGGATGGGTGAAATGAGGTGTGACACTATTCTCCAAAATTACAGTCTATAAATCAATAAAATTTTATTTTAAAAAAATCACATATTTGACAAAGGACTAGTATACAGAATACATAAAAAATTTTCAAAACTCAAGAAAGCAACCAATGAAGAAAATAATCAATAAGGGTAAAAGGCCTGAGGAGACAAGTGTGAATGACAATTAAGCACAAGAAGTCATTTTCAACATCAATAATTATTAGGGAAATGCAAAATTATTTTGCTGCCACCTAACTACACACCTACTAGAATGATTAAAAATAAAATTTACTAACAGTACCAAGTGTTGACAAGGATATGGACCAAATGGAAGTCATACACTGATGGTGGAGCGGTACAACCGCTCTGGAAACGGTTTGACATACACACTTATCACATCGCCCTGTAATATCACTCCTGCTTCTGTTCATACAAGAACCTATAGACAAATATTGATAACAGCTCTTCTCATAATCATCAACAACTGGGAACACCCCAAGTGAATCACTAAGGTACTATGCTGAAAGAAAGAAGCCAGTCTCAAAGCAGTCTCAAAGCTACATAGTGTATGGTCCCACCAATAAGACAGTGCTGAAAAGATTAAAATTGTAGAGATTAAAAAAGCAACAGCAACAGACGAGTGTTTGCCAGGGGTGAGTGGTATAACCGGAACATGACTACAAAGGGATTGGCCTAAGGACATTTTTCAGGTGTCAGAACCAATCTGCTTGTAGAGGTGATGATACAAATCTACATGTCTTAAAACCAATAAGATAGTACACCCAAAGAAATTCAGTGATGCTTAAAAGCAAAGAAATATTAATGCTAGAAAAAATAAAAGCCATGCAGGAAAGGAAAAGTTTTCATAATCCACTACTTGGCTATGAGTAGAATTTATGGGATTTAAGAACGTAGTGAATGGGGCCGTTTGATATAACTATATTAGTAAGAGGGTGGAGGAAGTGACAGAAATGTGTGTAGTGGGTGTAAAGGGATGAAAGAGAACTAAACCCTTATTTTTGCTAGTGGGAAATCACTGTTTACTGTAAAACTGAAAAATCAAGAAATGAAAATGTAAATATGCTATTTAATGAAGAAGGAAAGCTGGATGAAAATGGTTGCTCTGTGAAAAAAGAAAAGTAGAGGAGGGGATCACAGCCTTTCAGCTGTGTGTATGTAAACATTTAAATGAATTTTTAAAAAAAGTTATTCATTTATGCATACAAGAACTGGGCTATGGTCCAGAGGTGAGGGGGATGAGGATTCACCAGATTGGGGAGCAGAACAGGCAGACTGACGAAATACACTGCTGAGGAAACAGCAGGCAGGTCAGGAGAGGTCACCAGTGCCATGTGGGTCACCTCCCTGGTCGAGGATAGAACTCGTGCTGCAGTGGCTGTGGCAACTTCATAGTGCTCTGCCTTAACCTTTTGAACCACCAGTGAGGGCCCAACATTTAAATAAATTTTATCCTGTAAAATGTTTGTAAATATTTTTCTCTGTTGTTAGACTTTCCCTAGTGTTATTTGTCAATATTAATTTCTCATTACTGCCTAATTACTGAAGAATGCCCAAAGCTGTGGAGTAGTAACTAATACATCAAAATCTGATAAAGCCTTTTCTTCTTTGTGATAGAGACTACACTGCTATGACTTTGGTCTTAGTAATTGTTAGGAAGCAATCTGTAATTTATCTGGAGGAGGTACTCCAAAGGCACTGAGAATATTAGGGTGTTCAGAATTACTTTTTTAAGCTCCTTCATTTATGAGTTAACTATAACATTTTACATTACCTCATTTTCTTCCTTCAGATCCTTTGGCTCTGGACTAGACAACTCTGAATCTTCACAGCTTTTATCTTGTGTTTTCAAAGAACTGAGTTCACAATCCTTTAATGGCACCTTTGACACAAATTTAAGGTAAATTAGACTCTTTTCATCATTAATATCTTGCTAGTAGAATATGACAGATAAATTACTTTCTATACTGATGTTTTCAAAATCTACATGTCTATAATTTCTGTGAGGGGGGATTTCTTGCTATGATTTATACAAATGCTACATTATTCTCTAACATCATCCAGGACCTGAGAGCTTCCCCTCCAACAGCACAAGATTTATTAAGCACTGATTATGAGTTATAAACAGGGTAGTTCTATGGACTCAAAGATGAATCATACAGGTCCCAATTCTAAGGAACTGAAAATATACCAAGAAGACACACAATCAGATAATGACCTTCCTCAGAAAGTCATCACAGAGATACAACCAAAATACTACTGGAGGAGAAGGCGGCTGAGAAGATAAAGTGTTAGGATGCTTTAAAGGGGAGCAGGAATTATAGGGAACTACTACATGTGTAGATGTATGTGTGGGTGGCACATGGGAGTCTCACTAGCTTACAATGTAGACAGGGAAGGGATAGGGAAGCTTTAAGTCTATTCTTCATAGAAAAGATGGCTTTACTTCATTTCTAAGACTATGATTATTTGAAGATCTCTATGAAATGATGATAGGCTATTTACGAATTTTAAGGTTGAATTCTGTGTTAAAAAATGAGACCCTCCCTGGTGGCACAGCGGGCTAAAAGCACAGCACTAAGAAGCTAAAACCACTTCAGCATGAGTTTGATCCCCCTAGAGGTGACCCACATGGCGTGGCAGATCTCTCCTGGCGCACCCACTGCTCCCCTTAGCAGCGTACTCTGTTAGTCTGCCTGTTCAGCTCCCCACTCTGTCTCTGGTGAATCCTCTCACCGTCCCTGCACCTCTGGCCTATACCCCAGTTCTGTGTGAATAAATAAATAAATCTTTAAAAAACACGTTAAAAAAATGTTGATGTTATCATTATTACACTTATGAGTTGGAATAATATAATGATGATGAAGATGACAATGTTATTACTGTGAGTGGTTAACTACAGAGGAATCAAGAGTGAGCACTTTGAATAACCTGAGGATTGTAAAGAGAAGAACAATACTTGAATTGGTAAAGCCACAACTGTATCAAGGCAGCAATGAAACTTAATGTATGAGAGAAATCACACTGAAAGAAGCATAGCTGAAGCAAACATTTAAGCCAGTTAATAATGAAAAGTGAGACAGCTGTTCAGATCATTGTGCAAAGTCTTAAACTTTCCTAGGTCTGGAAAGACCCGTTTCCTCATCTGAAAAACAAGGATAATTAAAGTAACAGGGATTTGATGAGGACTACATAATGTCTCATACTTAAAGGACTTTTTGTAGTGTTTGGCACACAGGACTCAAAACTCAAATGTTAACAATAAGTTTTAAAGTTCTAATATTTACAAAAGCCTCCTACCTGATTATATAATTCACTCTCTTTTGATTGTGGACTTATTTCTCGATCTTCATTAAAATAATGCTGCTGAGATGGATAACCCAGTTCTGTCAAGATAATGTCCTCTTGCCCCACGCTGGATTTAGTGTACAAAGCTAAGGGATTGAGTTCTCTGAAACCCTAGGATTAGAAAAAGAGGGAGATGGTGTTTAATCACATAATTAAGAGATAAAACATTACCATTTCAGGGTTTTCAAATGTTGTGGAAATGCATTTTCATCTAAAATTTAAAAAACTTTTCAATGTCAACAGCTTTCCCTACTTAGAAAAGCTACTGGCATCAATACTAACCAGTGGTATAGGTAGGCATCACTATCGGTTAACTGAAAAATAAGGGAGTGTTCTCTAAGAACTCAGAGAACTAAATACTTTGGGGTAAGAGAAAATTTTTAATTACTTAAAATGAAAGCATTCATATTCAAAAGACAATAGGCCAAATGTTTTTTGTGGCTATTCAAAAATAGTGTTCTGCAAGGAATCTCACAGATGTCTCAAATATTAAAGAGTAAGTCAAATAACCTTCTATAACAAATTCTCTTATATCTTGATGTGTTGACATTAAATAAAATATATTACAAAACACATCCAGACTGCTCCACCTTAGAAGGGACATTTTCTCGGCATACGATAGCATGGCCCTCTGCTCTCAAGACATGATGGAAATAAATGTCTTCATTTGAGGATGTGTCACACAGAAAAATGTTAAGGATCTCATCTACATATTCATCCACTACCCCGACTAGTGGCTTCAAACCACACAACTTCTGGAACTGTAAAACAGCTTTCGACGTCCAGTGTTCCTGAAATATAATCAAAATATTAGACTTATAAGATAAATTTAAACAGAAATTACATTAACTATATGTAAAAATGAATTCTGCTGAACTAGAGATTTAAGTGGAAAAATAAAGCCAGACAGGTAATAAAATAACACATTGCAGAATTGTTATGATTTGGGGATGAGAAAAGTCAGAATAAAAGAAAAATGATGAAATATGTGACTATGGAAAAACCTATTACTTGTGTGATGAAAATGTTCCTTTTCAGAAGTGGTGAACTAGATTATTAGACCAGCCTTTTCATAGAAACAACTAAAACTTCTAGGTAAAATATTTTAAAAATATGTCCATGAGGCATCAAAGAGCTGACAAATAGTTAATTAAAGGGAAAATAGGAACTACTTTTTCTAATTCAGGCAGAACCAAACTTTACTTTTTGTTATAGTCTCCCAGGGTGAAGAGGACAAGAAATCAAAGCCAGTGTCCACCTCGCAGAATGGAGTAGAGAGAACTTTCCTTCATCAGCTGGCTCTCTGGGGGGCTACACGTTCAGGACAAGGGAGAAAAGAAAACTATCTTCAGTTTTGATATCACATGAGCAGTATACAAATGCTCAAGTTGTTAATTTAAATTAACAAGGATCTGGATTGACAACATTCCTAGGTACCTAGCAAAAACAAATGTAAGTCCTCTGGGAAGTAGGCAATCAGCCTGTGTTATTCAGTCATTCTTAGAAATCGTTTTTCAAAAACAATTAGCAATACATACAGAAGATAAGACATATACAGAGAAACAATCAATCACAAGAATTAGCAGAAATAACATACCTGAAACAAACCCTAAAAAACTTTAGACATTTAAATCTCTAGACAAATTATAAAATTAGATTTATTATGCTTATAGTAAAAACAAAACTACCTGTGTGAAAGTTTCTGCAGAAATCTATTGGAAGCACAGAGCCAAGAGAACCTATAGAAAGTCAAAATACAGTAACCACAACAAAAAACCTTATCATGTTATTATGCAGAAGACTGGGTAGAATTAATGATTAAGTTGATAGAACAGAAGATAATTGAGGGGAAAAACTACACAAAATGCAAAATACTAAGGCAGAAATATGTAAATACAGAGGAGAAGTTAAAAGACATGGAATATAATTTGAAGGAGTAGAACATACTTCCAGAAACAGATACAGAAAGTATTTAATATAAATATAGGGAAAAGACAATAACTGAAGAAATGATATGAATTTTCCAGACTTAATGAAAAGTTGTAGTGAATGCCACAAATAAAAGATTTTCAATGAATCATTAAATATATAAGAATACGATAAACACACACAAAAGTGGAAGAACATTAAGCAACATAAACATATAAAAATTGAACAAAAGCAAAGGTTGCCATTAGCAAGTCCTCACAAAACAAATCCTAAAGAAACAGTTCAGAGGGAAAACACTGTCAAAATGGGTTTGAGTGGCATGAACAGATGAAGAGTTAAGAAGCTGAAATAAATGTACTAAGTCTAAATGGATGGTGATATTTTATATGGTCAGTTTTTTTGAGGGGTTAAGAACAGTAACATTAATTACAACAAAATAGAAGAGAAGGTTAAAATGTTCTAATGTCTTTGCATTGTTACAAATACATATACATGATGCTTTTCCTATAGTAATCACATGATCTCTTTAAGGCATGAAAGATGAGAAAAAAGTAGGCCAAGTCATACTGTAAGTCTACTGTAAGTCTACTTAAGTCTATTATAAGTAGACTAAACTCTCCAGCTAAAAGAAATCAGCCTGAATTTTGAAAAATAAAGCAATGTGTAGCTCATAAAAGGCAAATCCTAAACATAAGGACACATGAAGATTGAAAGTAAAATAATGATTAAAAAATACCAGGAAAACATTAGCTAATGAAATGTGATGGAGTTATATTAATATCAGCCCAAACAGGTTTCAAAATAAAAAGGTTATTAGAAATACATAAGCTAACTTCAGAGTCTCCAAGAAGACATATCAATTTTGATATTGTATGTAGCTAGTAGCCTCAGTGGATACAAAATGAAAGCCAACTAAAATACAGAAACAGACAAAAATGTAAGCAAAACTAGACTTCTTACAATAATTGAAAGAAAACGTGGCACTTAAAAGTCAGCTTGAATAAAAACTTCACACAGTAAAAATGACTTTATGAATATTTACAGAATATTGCACACAACTGGAGAACATGCACTTTTCAAGCACATGTGCCAGAGGACCATAAAGAAGGTCCTCATATTTTAATGGGTTAGTATTATCCAGAGGTTGACTTGTAACCACAGTGCATTTAGACTAGAAATCAACAGAAATAGGATAAATCAGAAAATGTCTATAAATTTAAGTGTCTATATATCCATAAGTCAAACAGGAAAACAAAATGCAATTTACAAAATATTTAAACTAAATATTAGTAATAATTTTTGCATCAAGAGATAGCTTCTATATCAAGAGGCTGGAGAATGAATAATAAATCCAAAGAGAGGCGAGATGAGGAAATAATAAAATTTAAATAAGAAACTAACAATATAAAAAACAAGCTTATAATAGAATCAAGAAAGCCTCAGTTGGTTCTTTGGAAAACTAATTAAAATGGCAAGTATCTATCTTTTGCTCATAAAAAAGAGAGAAGATATAAATAATCTTCTTTTGACTATAATAGGACACATCTATGCAGATACTGACATTGAAAAGACAAGGGAATATTATGATTGGTTTATACCAATAGAATTGAATTCTAAACAAAATTAACATATTCTTGAAAAGTATATCAAAGAAATATCAGGAAGGAACAGAAAACAGTTCTTCTATTAAAGAAGATAATAAACACTGATTCAATTTTTTGTTTCAATACTTTTAAGATCAAAAACTTGTTGCTCAAAACCAAAAAATTATAAAAAGTGTATCCTAAGCTTTCAAATATTTTAAAGTTTGTAGCATTTATACTTTTTAAATTATTAAACCTTAAAATAGCCCTAAGACTTCTAGAAAATATATTACCTCTATGAATACTATAAACTCCAACTACACTCACAATTTTACTTTAAAGGCTTTTAAAGACAAATTCAGAGAACCAAATAAAGGATATATTAGTTTTTTTTTTTAATCATATATGGGCAAACTCCCATAACTCTCATTCCTTCCTAAAAATCTGAATTACCATCTTATTACTTGCCATGTAGTATTCATTTGAAATGATTATATACACTGATTTGGGGGCAGACTCATTCTGTGGCTCCCACCCTTCTCTCCATCTCACCCCCTTCTTTAGCTTGGGACTGTTTGGCCTGCCCCAAACAATATATGCTTAACTCTTTTTTTTTCCCCTAAAGATTTATTTATTTGTGCATACAGAATTGAGGTACAGGACAGAAATGAAGGATGGGGTGGAGAGGACCCACCAGAGACAGAGTGGGGAGCAAAATAGGCAGATGTACTGAAAGACACTGCAGAGGGGACAGAGAGGAGCAGAGAGCTGGTCAGGAGAGAGGTCTGCTGTGCCATGTGGGTCAGCTCCCTGACTGGGGATGGGGCACATATTGCAGTGGCTGCAATAGCTTCATAGTGCTGCACTTTAACCCCTTGCACCACTAGGGAGGGCCCACACTTAACTCTTCAAGCCAGAACATTACATACTGAGTGGTGACTTCAGGAAAAATGATGAAAAATTACAATCTTAGCTATTGCAGATTTACTTCCAATGGTAGACTCCTGCTTTTGATTTTATCTATGGGCCTATTAGTCCAACATGCTACTCTGCCATAACCAAATACATTACCTATTTTTGACACCAAAAAAGATACGGAAAGATATATAACATTTAGTAAAAACATTGAGCACCTACCATGTATCAAGTACTGATCTAGGCACTTTTCAGTGCCTAGGTACCCTATATTTAGTTAAGAAGCAGACAGTGTTCCTGATCTCAAAAGCTTATACCACTCTAAATAACTAATACCAGATAGTATTACAAAGATAAAACAAAGTCAGTAATGGTTGACTTGGCTGGTCAAGGAATGTACCCCATATGTCAAATAAGCTGTTCCAGTAATCCAAATGGGCAAAAGTCCTACAGTGAGAAGCAGTTTAGGAAGGAAATAAGAAAACAACAACAGAGAACCAAAAATGGAGCAATCTGGCTGATATAATGCCACAGGTGGGTCACAAATTTATCCCTGAGCTTCCTGATGACCAAAGTATTAAAGAGAAACTTAGGCAGGGCTAGAAGTACTTCAGGAAACAATTCTGAGTACAGAGTTGCATAAAAGCACACTTAGTATACTAAAAAATTAGAAGCAGACTATCTAATAAACAGGCTATAATGAATATTTAAGTGCTAGATAACTGAAAACTATGATATATAAGTGTACTTATGGTGTGATAATAAGTTAAAAAATAGAACACAACATATTACTTTTTATGTTACTCTGAAAAACTCTCATCTGCAACATTCAATAAAATAAACTGAAAGAACACCAAATTTCTAAATCTAAAGCATGTATCATCACATTAAGCTTCATCTTTATACAATGTCTGGTTTCCCCATGAAATTCCTACCACCGATCCCCCATGCACCATCACCATGGTCCCTTGTGCTCTTCCCGTTCCTGTCCTGGGACTTCCCCCTCCTCCTTCTCTACAGAATGATTTTGTAAATCTAATGCATTTAAGTGATGGAATTCTAAGTAATTCTTTCTTCCTCTTTATTTTTCAGATAAAAAAGATTTTTTAAAGAATAATCCATGTATTTGTAAGCAACTGACAACTCATTTAGGTTAAACATATAAATATGGTATAATAAGTATGTATATGATTTAGAGTTCTGAAGGACCAAACATATGAATAGGTACATAATTGTAACAACACAAATACCTATATGGATAAAAACACCTTCTCTATCCTTCTTTACTCCAGTTATCTCGCACAACAGTATTACCATAGAATCCTTAACTTAAAAAAAAAAACATTTTGGGACTCTCTGGTGGTGATGGGGCTAAAGTCTCAGTGTGTCAAGCTGTTGCCAGTCACTGTGGCCTGAGCTCCATTCACAGCCAGCAAACTGACCCAAATGGGCGCAGCAGACCTTTCCTGACCCACCCGCTGCTCCCCTCAGCAGTGTGTTTCTTCTATCTGCCTGTCCTGCTCCCCACTCTGCCTCTGGTGAATCCTTTCACGCCCCGCACCTCTGGCCTGCACCCCTGTGTACATAAACACCAAGTATTTCACTGTAGCAGTTCCCTCTATACACCGTCTAGCTACTCCCCAGCATCTAAGTTCACTGCCCGGATTCCTCAATGTGGATTTCTACCTTAGATTTCTGTTTCTCTAACCCAGTATTCTGTAGCCAAACAGAAATCACTCAAAATGCTACCCTTCCCTTACATGGAATGTCTTTCTTCTCTTTTTCATCCAAAAAGAAGAAATTTCTAATCTTTGTTAAGTACTCCAGTGTTACCTCATAAGGGGACCTCTCCTGACTGCTCTGAATGCAGATGGGCACTGTTCCTTTTGCATCTCTAACCATGTCTGTAAAAGTCTCTACTATGTAAACATGACACCGTGCAACAATCCTTGACTGCATGTCCATCCTCCATACTATCTACAATGATTCCTCTGGGGCTCGTTCCATGTTTTATTTTTGTATCCTCAGAACCACTGTTCTTAGCATCAGGTATTTGCTGACTAAATGGGAAAAAGACATACCTCTACTGGCCTCACCCAAGCCAAGGAACAAGGGATTGCCTGGGCTGGCAGCTTTGTGTAGCAGCACCTGCAATAGATAAACATGGTATTTGATCATATTTTAAGATTATATTTTATGGCATCTCTTACCCATTTTTTGAGTTTAGCTATTTACACTACCATATCTTATTCATATATTTTAACTAATATTTTACACTCTTAAAGCAATCTGAGAAATAAAACTACAAAATATATAGTCTGAGAACCACGCAACTAGAATATAGGTAGAGAACCTTGCTAGTGTTGCAGGGGTTTACTAGAAGCACTATGAAGCTACCCACAGCCACTGCAGCACGAGTTCACAAGTTTGATCCCCAGCCAAGGAAATAACCCAAATTGCGCAGCAGACCTCTGCTGCCTCGCCCGCTGCTCCCTTTAGCAGGGTATTTCAGTTGATCTGTTTGTTTTGTCTCTGGTGAATCTTCTCACCACCCCAACCACTGCACTTCTGGCCTGTATCCAATTCTTGGATGCATATATAAATAAATCCTTTAAGAAAAAAAATATATATATAGATATAGTTCGACTTTCATGCTACATAAATATAACCCTTACCATGGCCTCTTTACTGTCACAGTCATGAAACTAAATGACAATCTGCCAAGTATGCACTAAGAAGAAAGAGGGATCAAAACTTAAGCCACACTCATTAAATTGGCGAACTCACTTGAGGAACCTCAGGGAGGACTTCTGAACAGTTCCAATATTTCCAAAGTCTGGATAGAACACTTCAACTTCTTGTTTCCCAAGGACTCGATGAATAATGACTCGATACCACCATTTATCCTCGGAAATCCTTACACAACAGAGATGTCCCGGTTGGATAAAATAATCTGACATGACATATCGATCAGAAACCAGCTGATTGGAGTAACAACGCCTAAAGAATTCCACAATGGAGATCCATTAGGGAAGAAAATTTTATGATGATTTTTTATTGCTGTATCCATAGCAGGAAAGTCTTGGGAAAAAAGTAAAGGAAAAAAAAATCCTCTTTTTTTCTTTTCTGACTTAACGCTTATCAATACCAATCAATTCAATTTCATTTTTCTTATCCAAATCTCATCAATTTCTTCAGAAATTCATCACCCATTTTAGCCCACATCCTCTGTTGTATAGAATGACCTCCAACTTTATTTCCCAGCACTTTCTAAACTGCACATTTTAAAGACATCAGTGATCTGTTAATTCCTAAATCCAGCAGCCTTTCTCAGGTTTCAATGTACTTACTCCCTCTGCAGTGAATAGGAGCCTGAGCTTTTCAAGGTCTACATTACCTAGTTTTAAGATACTATTTTCTTCAATATCTTCCTTGTCAATAATCATTCCTTTAGTGGTGCTATAATTGCCTTATCTGTTGGGGTCTCTGGGATCTTATCTATAGGAAATATTTTAAGAATTTTGGAACCAGTACCTACCTGCAAATCCTCACTCCACAATTTACTATTTGCGTGCTTTATCTTTCTGTGCCTGTTTTCTTGTTAAGAAAGGAGATGATGATACAACCAGTTTTTATTTTTTGTATACATATTTAGCTAAATACAGTAAACAATCAAATGTTAACTATTAATTTTTTGTGTGGTATAACATTTCTTCCATTGTCATGTCTAATATTTAAACAATTGTCATAAGAGTAATAAAAGTAGTATTTGTCCTTCTCACTGTGCTAACATTTGCACTGATCGTGAGAAAGCAGGGTGGGTAAAAACACCAGTGCCTTAGCTAAGTCAAGGCAGTGGCACCAAACATTACCAGTAGTCATTTTTTGTCACTGCTACAAAATACACATTTTAAAAAACAAGAAGAAAAAGGGGTGAGGGAAGAAGACAGTCTCACTTAAGAAAGACATTGGTAAAGCAACAGAAATTAAATTTATTAAATCTCAACAACTGAATGATCATCTTATCAATATTACTTGTGACAAAAATGAACTTTACATAAAATACTTCCTAAGCCATTTCAAGAGAAAAGCGCTGGGTGTTTGAGTTGAAAACTGAACTCACCATCTTTAAAAAAAAAAAATGATTTCTACCAGAAGACACTTTGCCCAAGGAACAACTATTTTTGTCTGAAAGGCTAACAAACGATGTGTATCCTGACTTGGATATTTCACGCATTTACCACAAAAATTAAATGAGCCTGTCATTTCAAGGAGAACAACTGACAGTACTTACTGTTGATGATAAAAATTCAAAGTGCGGGCCCTCCCTGGTGGCACAGTGGGTTAAAGCACAGTACTAAGAAGCTAAAGCCACTTCAGCATGAGTTCAATCCCTGCCCCGGAGGTGACCCACATGGCGTGGCAGACCTCTCCTAACCCGCCCGCTGCTCCCCTCAGCAATGTACTTCATCCATCTGCCTGATCTGCTCCCTGCTCTGTCTCTGATGAAGCTTCTCCCCACCCCTGCACCTCTGGCCTGTACCCCAGTTCTGTATGTATAAATAATCTTTAAAAATTCAAAGCACTCAAATGAAAATTAGGATTGTGGGTATATTGTAGCCACCATAAATTTGGCAGTTTACTTAATTCTTTCCTGAGTGTGATCACACACACACACAGTGTGTGATGAAGCGTGTCAGCATTTGGAAGATCTACATAATTCAGAAAACCAGTGTATTCCAAGTGACCAATATACAATGTTATCAATCACAGATGAGGAAAACATCCATTTAAAATTTGTTTCATTTGAGGGCCCTTTGATTACTTCACTACTCTGCTATTGCTAGTCTGAAATTCCTAATTTTTAAATGAGGAACACTTCACTTTAATTTTGCATAAGGGCATGCAATTACATACAAGCCCTGGATCCAATCAAAGTGGAACGGCAAACCAATCAATTTTAACATATCGTGTATGAAAGGTTCAAATTCCACATCATATCCAATCTTTAAGAAACTGTCCCTTATCAAAAAAAAAAACATCAGTTTCCTGAACAGGGTTTTAATATACCCCTCTCCCCAACTACATATCTGTATGAGGTAAGATGATCTTACTATAACCAAAATAAAATCTCTAAATAAACCAAAGACAGAAGCAGATATGAAAATCCAAACTTCTTCTATTAAGCCACGTTTTAAAGAGATCTGCAAAAATATGAAACAATACCATTCTTATAATTTTTTTCTTAAGAGGTCAACATTTCATTAAAACATTTTTGACAAAATGGACTTATTATTTTTAATCAATGTTTTCAACATTTCTGTATGAAAAATACTGATACACAAATGCTCTTAAGTCCTCAGATTTTAAGAGTTCTGTGACCAAAAATATTTAAAAACTGATTTTGAATGAGACAGACAACAAACATTGAAATTAATGGACACCTACCGCATTTCAATCATCATGTCTTCGAGTAACTCTGATGAATCCCTGCTATAGATTCGGATATAAAATTGACTAGGAGAGATGATATACTCTACAAATACACCCACAAGGGTACTGGTATCTAGTGGTGGCAATCTGCATAATTTCTTGTCCCGTACAGCATCTGGTGGGATATCATGATTTGCCATTGCCAAGTTGAATTGCGACTTGTTCATTTCTACTTGCTACAAGTTGGGGGAGGGGGGGAAATCAAAGAAATCATTGTGAATTTCTGAGTGACATTTCAAACTCTTGTATTTCATGAAAATGTAATCCTGGGCTTGAGCCCAGACTCACTGATTCAGAATACCTGAAGTGGGGCCTACAATTATGTATATTTAAAAAATTCCCCAGATGTTCCTTTCCTGCATTAAAAGGTGAAAACTGCTTTAAGATTTTTGGTAAAGAGTTAAAAGAAGTATGTTACACAATGGCCTATACAAAACTGAATGCATGATCCTTCACATGAGGCTTAGGGTTGGGTAATATGGTGGCAGAGTGAAGGTGCTGGGCTCACCCCTTCCACCTACTCACAGCTAGACTGCAGAAGAGCAAAGCTGGTAACACTTGAAGGAAAGACAGATGATGATAGCACACTCTAGGAGTAATGTCCTTGACGAGGGCAGCCCCTGCGAGGAGGAGAGCCTGCCTGGGTGAACGTGGTAAGCCCAGATGGCCCTGCAGGCAGCAGAGTGGAACTAGCAAGGCTCTTATGTGGTAACCCTTGGTAGATGTCGGCGAGGCAGAGCCCAGGGACAGGACCTGGAAACAGACCCACCACAGTAGGCCAGCACAGACATAGTGCAGGTCCTGAAAGCTGTCCCACCTGCAAGAGACCTTGCCAGACCCAGTGAGTTCTGGGGAGAGGTCTTACAGAGGGATCTGTTCAAACAGAGAGTGTTTGGTAGGCATGGAACTGACAATCCCTTTGTCAGCAGATACTGGTACAGGCTTTGACAAGGTTGAGACTGAGGAGATTCAGGCTACATTGAACAGGAGGTGGGGAGATGGGGACCTGTGGGTTGTGGTCTGTAGCAGGGGACACCAGTGGCTGGGAGGCCATCTCAAGCAGAAGCCTGGGGAGAAGCAAGCAGAGGATATGTGGAGGCACATTTCCTTGAGTGGAGGAGAATCTTGTGGAGAAGGTGGGGTGCTCCACACAGAGGGGTACCCCAGTAAAGCTAATAGCAGAGCAAGCATTCTGATGACACTCACCTTTTCTTCCCCTAGGATGGCTACTTACTTTGTGAGGAATACTGAGAGGAGAAGGACTGCTGAGTCTTTCAGTCCAAATCCCAGAGAGGAGGAACGGTCTGGTTGCCACAAACATGAACCAGTCCCATCTCACCTCACCCACACCAACATCTGAATCCCTCCAAGTCCTTCCCCACCCTCCATGCTCCAACACTACAAAAAAGATTCAAGTCTACACAGAAGACAGAAAAGGCAAAAATAAATAAAACCAAAGACTAATGATATTTAAAACAATAATAAAATAGGGAGACCTCAAGCAGACAAAAGAACTAACACATGAGAGTAGGACATCACAAAGAGAGAATGACTCTCCAAAATCTAAATGCAAAAAATAGAAGACTGTTTTTCCCTACCACAGAAAGAGTTCAGAACTGCTATAATAAAGAAACTCAGAGACAGAAGAAAACTCAGAAAGTCAAGTAAAAAAGAAAACACCAAAGAACATGCCAAAGCAATACAAAAGAACATAGAAAAGCTTATCAAAGAGATACAACAAAATTTAGGAAAACAACAAAATCAATGAACAGAAGGTAGAACCTGAAGCTTTAAATAAAGACAGAAATTTAAGAGCTATGGAGTGCAATAACTAAGATCAGTAACTCCAGAGAAACCATGGTCTATAATAGATCAAAAAGATCAAAAAATGAATAAAGGATCAAATCAGTGACCTCCAAGACCGTGATGCACTAAGGATTCAGGTGGAAGAAGAGAAGATGATGAGATGAAAAAAAAAATGAAGAGGAGGACCCTCCCTGGTGGCACAGCAGGTTAAAGTGCAGCACTAAGACTAAAGCCACTTTTGCATGAGTTCGATCCCCGCCTGCCCTGCAGGTGATCCACATGGCAAGGCAGACCTCTCCTGACCTGCCCGCTGCTCCCCTCAGCAGTGTATTTCATCAGTAGGCCTGTTCTGCTCCCCACTCTGTCTCTGGTGAATCCTCTCACCCTCCGCATCTCTGGCCTGTACCCCAGTTCTGTACGAATAAATAAATAAAAAAAAAATGAAGAGGCAATTTGAGAATTATCTCACATCATTAAGAAAGCTAACATAAGAATAAGGTGTATCCCAAAAAGGGAAGAGAGCGATGGAGAGAGGGAAACAGCATTCCCATATATCAATACCCCACATATGACTAGTCACTCTAAGCATAAATGGATGGAACTCAATTGGAAGGCACAGATCACAACTTTGTGATTTCTCCAGAAAGACTTATTTGAACTTCAAAGATAAACACAAATTCAAAGTAAATGGCTGGACAAAAATCCTACAAGCAAATAGGATCACTTCCCTAACAACAACAACAACCAAAAGACAGCTTAAAAAAGGTATCAAGAGATAGGGGCAGACATTATAGATGATTAAGGAATCAATATATCAGGAAGCTGTGCATATATATACACCAAACACAAGAGCTCCAAAATAGGCAAGATTTATTAACAAACCTAAAAACAGAATTGGCCACAATATCTGGTAGGGGTATTATTCACCCCACTTATATCAATGGAAATATCAGCCAGACAAAAAATCAAAAGGAAACAAACAGCACACTGGTATCAGAGCTGTCGTTGGGGACCTCACTCCAATGGCAAGGAAAACAAAAGCAAAAATAAATGAACAGAATTATGTCAAGCTAAAAAGAAACTATCATCAGAACATTTCTCCCATCTACTGAATGGGAGGATAATTTTGCACATCATACATCTGACAAGGGGCTAATATCCAAGATCTACAGAGAACTCACACAATTCAGCAAAAAGAACACAACCCAATCAAAAAGTGGATGAAAGAACTAAAAGGTCACTTCCCTAAAGACATACAGATGCCCATACATGAAAAAAATGTTGAATATTACTAATTCTCATCAGGGAAATACAAGTCGCTATCACCTCACCCCAGTGACAACGGCCTGTATCAAAAACAGAAACAAGAAATGTTGGTGAGGATGTGGATGAAAAAGAACTCTGGATCCTGTTGGTGGGGATGTAAGATTGGCCCAGTATGAAAGCCCTTGAAAATATTAAACACAGATATACCTAGGAGGAATTCCACTCCTAGGGATCAATCCAAAGAATATAAGCCACTAATTCAAAGGAAAATATATGTACTCCTATGTTCACTGCAACACTATTTGCAATAGCCAAGTTATAAAACCACCTAAAATCCCATCAACAGAAGCATAGATTAAGATGTAGTAGATATACACAATGGAATACAATACAGATAAAAGAAAAAATGGACTTCTGACATTTGTGACAACATGGATAGAACAGAAGGGGATTATGCTAAGTCAGCAGAAAGGCAAATATCACATGATTTCGCTCATGTGGAATATAGGAGGGAGAAAAAAAGGAAGTGGCAAAACTAAACCAAAATGAACCCTAGAAATGTCGGTACAATAAAAGCTGCTAGAGGGAGGGGGAACTTGGGGTGGGGGGAAAACAGGGTAGGGTACCAATGGCCTAGTGAAGGACAGTAGGGGCTTTGATGGTGGAAGAGGGATAACACATCTGTGAACCCACTACCCTGATTAAATCACGTACAGTGTTGAAAGCCAGTGTTATCTCAAAGAAAAAAAATTCAGGTTTAACTGATATTCTCACCCTACCCAACAAAGGTATCTTACCAACAAAGATATTCTTATAGAATGGATTACATTTCACAAAATCAAAAAATAGGCTTTCCAAATACTCTCATTCAAAAATCTATTACTTTCCATTACCCATTCCTATTGTCCTCCAAAAAACAGGTTCTCTAAACAAAAAAATTTTCCTTCCACAAAAGAATTCAGATACGGTGGTATGGAGTGTGGAAAGTTAATTATTTAGTAACAAAATAAGTAATGGAAGATGACAAGACAAAAATGAAGAATTACGTGTGGTGATGTAAAAAGAGAAAAAAATTAAAGCACTCCGTCACTGAGGACCAGTGTATAAGCAATCTGTAGGAGTTGTTAAGTCACACAGCCAAACAAAGGCCCTTGATTCTATTTTCTAAAGCCCTGGAGGATTTTCAGGTTGCATTTTCAAACAGGTGTAGAGGAAAATCAGTGACGACATCATGAGAGAATGGTCAAATCCCCCAAGCCATCTAACACATTCATATGAGACTTGATGGCAAGCCAGTTATATAAGACTGAAAGCCAGAACAAAGGCTGCAAAAAGTGACATGAGACCAAAGCTAATGTACTTCCAAGAAATGATAGATCTAGTACTAGTACTAAAACAGCATTTTGGTTTAAATTCACATTCACTCACTTTTATTCCACAGCTCTGAATGTTCGGGACACAAGGGCTTGACCCTCACTCACCAGCTGTAAAGGCTTTACCACGAGATTAGGCTTCTTGCAAATCTTCTGTTCTGGGTCTTTATGGTTTTTTGAAGGGAAATCCCATGTGGTCTCCTTGATAGTGGTAGTAGACAGTGAATTTCTAGGGGGACTGGAGACACAAGCTTTGACTTCTGTTTTCTTATCTGACTGAACTGGACATGAACTTTTGCCAGGTGAAACAGCTCCATCTGAAATAATCAATGGAGTGGTGCATCCATATTAATTAAAATAATTTGTGTAACTGTTAGGATGCATACTCCATATGCCAGGCAAGGGGGGGGTGGACGCTGATAAATGCGAAATGTGAACCTGTCTTTGCAGCCCTTTCAGCATAGAGAGACACAAGGAACTTCCTTATGGTAAAAGCCCTCAAAGAATTCATATTGGTAGGTAAAGAGCCTTGCTTGGGCAAGGCTTTGTTAACGTTGCAGGAAGGCTTTGTTTTCCAACATCCTGTTCACTACTTACCTCTTGTCCAGCTTTTGCAGTGAGCCTTCCTTGTTGCTTAATGTATGTGGCTAATACATTACTATTCCATAATATAATGCCTTAATTTTTAGGGCATTCCCAAGTCAATTACATTTTGGTCAAATTTACATGTGTGTATTTGTAAGCAGTTGGTACATTAAAACAGGCCCCAGGTAGATCTGTAATGACAGTAGATCCTAAAGAGTAGTTAGTACATTTGTACCAGCAAATGTACAAAGATGGAGGTACAAGAGTATTTATCACTGTATTTTTAAAATAATGATAAAACTGAACTGTCAATAGGAGACAGGTTAAATGAATGATAGTCACATAGAAGGATTGATTACATGTACCTTAAAATAATGACATAAATACATATAGCAATATGAAAGAATATCCACAATATGGGAAGTATAAAAAAGTTTATTACAATATTTATATAATACCGCTTTAAAAACATTATACTATCAATAACTATTATATAGGAATCTAGAAGTAGACACACTAAAACTACTAGCACCTCTACTGTTTGACTTGTTTAAAAAAAACACTATCACTTTTTTGTATTAAAAAAAAAAAGTTATGTTTATACATAAATTGAAAAAGGTCTGAAAGCCTACACAACATTTTCAACAGCATTACTTGGGGGGGGGAATAAAATGATGGGAAATGTTCACTTTCTTTAGGAAACTATCAACTTTCATGATGAACATAAGTTACTTTAAAAATTAAAAAAATCAATAAAGATAAATTTGTTTTTTGGGAAAATAGCTATTTTCATTAAAGAAATTTATAATAACATCAGTGCACTACTGCATTAGTCTCATTTGGCGAGACATTACTATTGGGGAAACTGAAGAAAGAGTACATAGGGTCTCTCTGTATTAGTTCATATAACTGCATGTGACTCTACAATAATATCAATAAAAACTTCAAAAGGAAAAAAAGATACCAAAAAGCAAAGCCCAAAAGCAAGTACCTTAAATATACACTGTTACCCTGGAGTAGAACAAGAAACAGAGAAAGAATAGTGGTAAGAAAACTGGAAAACTGAGTAACATCTGGTGTTTAGTTAACAGTAATATACCAATGTTAGTATCTTAGTTTTGACAAAGGTTTCATAACAATTTAAGATGCTAATAAAACAGGAAACAATAGAAGGTGCATAGGAACTCTGTACTATCTTTGCAGCTTTTTCTAAACCTAAGATTATCGCCAAATAAAAAGCTTGTTAAACAAATATAAGCACACACCCAGGTAATTCTAAATCTCTGGGTATTTCTAAAAATCTTTTGATGAGCGGTGTGAGTTAAGAATCACTGAATAACCTAGTACCTCCCATCAATGCTTACAATTTCCCACAAGAAAATCAATTTCTTCAGAATTACTAAAAAATCTGGACAATTATAATTAAGAAAGTAAATTTTAGGAAGTCATATAGTAATACAGATGAGCCTATGGCAACAAATATCACCAGAAAGGTTGATATATATTCAAAACATTTTCAAAGCTAATGTGATATGTTGGTTAATGCAGTTAAAATAAAAGATACTACGTGGTCAAGGCTTTCTTTTCCATTGTCCTTGCAAGTACAATTAAAACCAGGTTAGCATCATTTGATTGACTCACCAGGCGGTAGAGGTTTCATGTCAACATCAAACACTCGTAGGTCTTGTTCTCCCTCCCTGAACTCAACATGAAGAATGTCACTAAGAGCTCCAACAAGTTCTGTCACATTTAAGAAGCCCAATTTTTTTGGTGAAAGTTGTTCTTTAAAAATCACCTACGACCACAAAACCACAAATACATGAAAGAACAGTTTAGAAAACAGGAATCTAACGTTAACAGATACCCTGAACAATGCTTTAATTTAGATCAAGTCAAACTAAATTTGTAACGGTCAGTGAACTCAGGTTTTCCAGTAAAGATTTGCTTCCATACAAATATTATATAACCCAAGAGATCTTTAATCCCCCACTGAAAAACTTCTAGGCTAATTTCAAGTTCCTTCTAGAGTATATGGTAAATCAAATGAATATTAGGAGAACTTTATACCTCTCATTTTTAACAATATCTATTATAAAGCAAAATCTTTTTTAAAAAGGCATATGTGGCACTTCATCAATAAAATTTATAGTTGGCCACAGAGTTAAGTCTCAACAAGCTTCAAAATAATGAAATTGTATAGAGCACATTCTCTTAAGAAGATGGAATTACAAATCAATACAAAAAACAACCTAAGAATTAACCTTCTGGAGAATATGGGACTTAAACAATACTCCAAAGTGACTCGTCAGAAAACAAATCACAAGAAAAAGCATCACTAACTGAATGATAATGAAAATACAACAAAATCTGTTAAGATGCAACCAAAGCTTTCTGCTCAATTTCTCTAAAGTCTAGCCCTTTCTGGAAAAGAGTTCTAGCTGGTCAATGAATTCACAGGGGCTATCGTGACCCAGTCCCATGCAAGTTTTTACCATGAAACACTCTCTTCTATTAGAGGTGTCAAGGTATCATCCAATTCCAGCTGCCCTGTTTTCAAACACGTGCTGAACTTTCTAGTGAGTAGTATCTGTTTTGTAGTTCTTTGTGCCCAGGTTCTCCAGACATCAATTCCTTTGCTGCTTCTGCTTCTTCCTGACAAAGACCCTGATATTATGATAAGCTTATGGCTACTTGTGGTTACTCCCAGCACTACAATTCACAGAAGATATATTACCCAACTTGGGTGTAAATATTGCCCATGGACTATTGGGTTTACTACCTAGTTTTTCTGTCATCTGCTATGATGTTCCAGCAAGATCTAAAAACTATACTGCTGCTGTACATCTCATCTTCAGATAACAATTTAACTAGGCTTCTTGAACAACAGTGGACTTTGGAACAGGGAAGTTCAAGAGGAAACATCATACAAACAGCTTTTACATCAAGCTGGATAGAGGCTTAGTTAGTATATCTACAAACTGGCGTCTAACCACAGAGCTGAATTTCTGCCTAAATCTGATTACTAAAAGGCTAACTACTTCCCTTTAGCATTGAAAGGTTTTCATTTCTCCAATAGATTGTTGCCTATAATTTTAACACCATGAATTTTATTACAGGCTGCTACATCTGTTTAAATATTTGGGGTAGAAAACTGTGTACTTTGAGTCATGAATCTGGCAGCAATGGCTCTTGACTCTAAAAAATTCATGTCCTTAAAACTATATGAATTTAATTTCCGTCCATCCTTGAAGGATGGTGTGATTCTTTCCCAAATATTCTTCTACTAAAAATTAACCTTTGTTGAATAATCACTAATGACATACACTATTCTAAGTACTTTAAGTCATTCAAATCAGTATTATTCTGACTTTACATACCACCTATAAAATAGTACAAGTAAGTGACATATATTAACTGTTATACTATACTATCACACCAGTATCTGTATTTATATCTGTAAATGCACAATTATTTTCATAGTACAGTAATTAAGAATTAGGATTCAGAACTCAAGACTGCCTGGGGTTCAAATACTGGCTCTACCCCACTACTGGCTATCTGATCTTTGGCCAGTTTATTTCTCCGTACCTCAGTTTATTGTGATGAATAACGACATGAAAGGCATTCAGAATAGTCTGGCACACAGTTAACACATGTATAGGTCTTACTATTTTTAAACCTATATTAGCTGTCTGGAGTTATCTGGATTATCATTCTTTAACTTTCTCATTAAACATTATAACTTCAAAAGTGATTTGCTTTGCAGAGCAGATCGAACACATTTATTTGCTATTTATTATTACATTGTATAAATGTCAATCTCTGTTTACCAATTTTACTGATGGCACTTGGTTTCCAATTTTTATTTTGCTTCAATATGCATGTCTTATATGTTATGTGCACCTGTTAGAGTTTCTGTAAATGCCTCTGTGGGACTACTAGAAACTAAAAGTAAATATTTTATTCTAATTTTTCTTTATTCTAGTGTTGTTCTAACAATAGTGGTAAGAATATCCTTCCTATAAATGACCAAGTATTTGTTAAGGATGATACCTTAACTCTTTTAGTAAAGAAAGATGCCCAAAAGAAAAATAAGATGTTTGAATTCTAAAGCACAGACTTGGAGGATCCAAGGAGCAGCAAGAAAATATTTGTCTACTGTAAGAAGCATCAGTCATAAAGCATGTGGTTTATGAAGAAGAAAACACTCACCTCAAACTCTCCAAGCAGTTTTGAAATAAGCAAACCCTCTGGGAATTTTGATACAACCTAATACATAGAAAATAAAATACCATATATAGATACCATTGCAATGCTGGATGGCAAAAATATCCACACAAAACAGTTTGAAATTTAAATAATAATAGAGGCAACATTAACATTAATGAGTGAATGAAATAGTCATCATTTTTAAAAGTTCAGTTTCCAGTTTTGAAAAGGTTGTTAACAAGAAAGCACAATGACTTTCAACATCTCCAGAACCCAGAAACCAGAAACCATGCTCCACAATACTACAATGACACAACTCTCAAGAAATTCCTAAGCCTCTGTAGCTCAGGAGCACACTTAATTTTACCTCACATGAAATATTCTACAACATAATTTCAAGCATTTTAAATGGTAGAAAAGAAATCGAATATTACAAAAAACTTGGGGAAATACATCAAGCCATACAAAAATATTTTCAGAGATGTGCACATAGATGTACCTACATTTAATATAAAATTAAGGGCATTATTTCTATAACTAGTTTTTATATAATTCCACAGATGTCTTTCCAAATCACTAAACACAGCTCAACATGCATTAATTGTTATAGATTTTTCAAAAATAGTCATAATAGTTAACTCAGGAAATTCCTAAGCTTCTGTGGTTGTTTCCTGTTTTCATCACAAATATTTCAACAATTATCCTCATAGCCGCAACTTGCCCACTTCTCTGAATTTTTTTTAGGAAGAATTCCTAGCAGTAAACCTATCCTTACCAATAAAGTATAAAATGATTTGTGTTTCCTAGATTTATAGATATTAAATGCTTTATTAAAAATTCTAATTCAGCTTCAGAAAACAAAGTAAAAATTATTCCAAATTTCAGTGACCCAGAAACACAGGTTGCTGTGTTTCAGAAAAAGTCCTCTCAGAAATCATTTAATGCACACATATTCACATTATCCATGACATTAAGTAAACAGACAATATGCTGCAATGCAAACCCTGCTTTTTTAAGTAGGCAGAGGATCTAAATAGGCATTTCACTGAAGAAGACATAGATAGCCAAGAAATACATAAAAAGATGATGTTCTGTATCATTTAAATTAACATGATTTAAGTCAAAATCACAATGAGATTTTACCTCATACTAGTCAGACTAGCAACTGCCAAAAAGTCAAGAAATAATAAGGGCTGCTGGGAATGTGGGAAGTAAGGATCCCTCATGCTGTGGTCATGGGTACGTATATTGGTGCAATCGTAATGGAAAACAGTACAGAGGCTCCTCAAAAAACTAAAAATAGGCCCTGCATGGTGGTGAAACAGGTTAAAGCACAGCACTGTGAAGCTATCCACAGTCACTGCAGCATGAGTTTGATCCTTGGTCAGGGAACTGACCCACATGTCGCTGTAGACATTTCCTAACCAGCCTACTGCTCCCTCAGCAGTGTGTTTCAGTAGATCTACCTTTTGCTCCCCATTGTCTCTGGTGATTCCTCTCACCCCCAGTGCCTCTGCCTGTACACTAGTTCTTGTGTGCATAAATAAACGATCTTAAAAAAATTTAAATAAAACTACCATATAATCTAGTAATTGCCTGAAGAATATGAAAACAGGAATCTCCCTTGTGGTGCAATGGGTAAGGACACAGCACTGAAAGTTGGCCACGGCAGCTTCAGTGCGAGTTTGATCCCCCGCCCTTGGAAGTGACCCACGTGGCATAGCAGACCTCTCCTGACCCGCCCGCTGCCCCCCTCAGCAGTGTACTTTGTCAGTCTGCCTGTTCTGCTCCCCACCCTGTCTCTGGTGAATCCTCTCACCACTCCTGCACTTCTGGCTTGTGCCCCAGTTCTGTATGCATAAATAAATAAATCTTTAAAAATATACATGAAAACATGGATTTGGAAGTATGCACCCCTATTCTCACTCTAGTACTAGTCACATTAATCAATGTATAGAAACAACCCAAGTGCCTGGTGACAAATGAGTTCAGAAGGTAACATATACAATAGAATACTACTCATCCATAAAAAAAAAAAAATGAAGCAATGAAACATATAAAACAAGTCAAAGGAGGAGGAAGGGTCAAGGTATAGGGGTTAACTGGTTGTGAGGGCTGGATGGTTGTTGATGAGCGTGGGGTGATATAGAGAGCGTGTGGTGACATGAGAAACCGTACACCTGAAACCTACATAGTGTTACAAACTAATGGTACATGCCTCAATAAAAAAGAAAAAAGCAGAAATTTAAAGAAAAAGTAAGCTTTTACAGTCCAGTGATAAAACAAGGAGATACATATGTAAATTAACAGGTATACATAAACTTTCTTAACTATGTGACTCCCTAGCTTGATTGGATAATTTAATCAATTCTTTATAAATGATTGTTTAATTTTTCTCTGATTTTCTGTTACCAAAGATTATATTGAACATTCTTAAGTAATTGCTGGATACTTGGTCAAATCTCCAGACAAAATCGGAAGCTGAGTGCACCAAAAGTTTTTGCATTTCTCCTAATAAACCATTTTACTACTACAAGGTAGTAAAACTCTGAATGATACTGTGATTATTGAAACCAGAATTAACAACTTCCACCAAAAATTTAAGTGCACCCTTCCTTTAGCCCAATGCATAACAGTTAAAATACTTTCACAAATTAACAAGGCAACATGATAAATTAGGGAGAAGACCTGAACAGAAATTCACATAGGAAATGGCTATTAAGTATATGAAAAGATTCTCAGTATAAATGCAAAAAGTATAAATTAAAACAAGAAAATTTAATAGGGATATCTCACTGTCAGTGGGAGGTAAAAATTTGCTCAAACCTTTTAGAGGGCAGTTTCGTCATATTTATCATCAAAACTTAAAATAGTCAATACCTTTGGCAATTCCACTTCCAGATAAATGTGCAAGGACATTAACTACAGTATTTTTTTTTCTATAATTGATTTTTTTTTATTTTTATTTATTTTTTTTATTAAAAAGTTTATTTTTACATCATTTTTCACATTTTTTTTTCATCTCAATTGTAATCCCCACGGGCTTCCCATCACCAAATCACCCCTGTGCCACCACCATAGTCCCGTGCATTTCCCTCCCTTCCCCCCCTCCCCCCGTTTTTGATCCCATTCCCCACTCCACCCCCACAGAATGTCTCTGGTCTATGGTTGTTCATTATTTTTGTTATTTTCTCGCCTGGTCCATTATACTCCTGCTATGAGTGAAACCATCCGGTATTTTTCTTTCTCTTTCTGGCTTACTACAGTATTTTTTAATAGCCACAGCTAGAAACAACACAAATGCTAATCAATCTCAGATCTCATGAGTGAAATAGGGCACGTCTAATACAATGGAATATCATATACTGTTCAGAATACTTGGCATGTGTGTATACATACATGTATACACACACACACGTTTGTGTCAAATATATATATGTAACTGGCTTACAGACTGAACTGTCAACAAGAAAACAGAGAAGAAAGCACTTATGTAAGACCTTAGTTTTTGAGTAATTTTGAGAACATAAAATGTTGTGTGTGTGTGCAATTTATTTTTTCCTGAAATTAAAATAGCTACTCTATTTGCAGTATATTTGAGAAGATCAGGTATAAATATAAAGCTAGTAAATATTGGTAGGCAAATTAAACTTAACCACAAATGATACCTAAATTTTTAATCAATTATTCTTATCCATTTCCCAGACATAATATACTTACAAATTTTATCTTATGTTTGAGTTCTGAATTGATAGTCCCTCCAGGTCCAATTTGTGCAATAACTGATTTGAATGTGTTCTCCAACTATGAAAAAAGAAACTAGTTTAAATAAGTCTCAAAAAAAAATCTAAACAGTATGTATAAATGAAATATCTGTCAATCTATTTTAATTAAATGAGTAAAACACTGCTTTTAAGAGAGACTGGCATCTCATACCATAAAGAATATATGTATATATTTTTTAAAGATTTTATTTATTTATGCTTACTGAATGGGGTTACAGGCCAGAGGTGCAGAGGCAGTGAGAGCATTCACCAGAGACAGAGCGGTGAGCAGAACAGGCAGATTGATGAAATACACTGCTGAGGGGAGCAGTGGGCGGGTTGGGAGAAGTCTGCTGTGCCGTGTGGGTCACCTCCACTGACAAGGATCAAACTCCTGCTGTAGTGGCCGCAATAGCTTCATACTGTTGTGATTTAATGTGCTGCGCCACCCGGGAGGGCCCAACATAGAATATATTTTGAGTAGATGGAATCTTTATAAAACTGAATGTCTGGAAATTTCCAGGATAATTCATATTTTCTATAACAATTAGAATCTAGAGCCTTCAATTATTCAATCATATATTCTCAGAGAGGATTTTTTGTTACTAATTTCCTTCTGTTAATAAAGTATTTGATTTTATCAGATACTTAATAAATGCCCAATGTAGCAGAAAGTCTGAATGGTGGAAGTGTCCTAGTCAAAGGGAATGACTGAACGAGGGCTTTGGGGAGGGAGCGGGTACCTGGTCGTAAAGGATAGTCCTGCTGTAATAGAAATAAAGGAGTTAAGAATCAGGATACAAAAAGCTTCTGTGAATGTGAGACCAGAAGGTGAAGGAAATTAATATCCTAGAGCTTCAGTACTTTCTCTGAGTTCAGAAAAAAAAGGCCCAATCCTGAGGACAGAAGGTAGGGAAATGCAGAGTATAAACACAAAACAGGAAATAATGGGTGAAAATAATGATACCTAAATTCAACAGGTAGAGAGTAAAGGTAGAGGCCTAACTTAATAAAGAGGGAAGGGGCTGTTGTGAGGATTTAGTAGAGTGAAGTCAAGAGCACAGAGAAGCCTCCATAAGGTGAAAAGATAATGCACAGAAATAATGTAAAAGTGCCAAGCACTCTAAGCATAGATAGTGCCAAGGAGCACCCCAGAGAGCAAGGGCCCAGTGAATCCCATAGCAGTAGATACCCAGAATGGAAAGATCATGGAGCTTTGTTTAAAGATGCTAAGTAATCGTAATATATATTCCAAATATATGAAAAAGACACAAAGGTATAAAGAAAATCACAAATAACCAAAAATCCGATATCACACAATCATTATATTTTTTCCTTCTAAATTTTTATTTTTAAATCTTTCTTCTAGTGTTCCTTGGCCTGTTATTACTTACAAAGTGTGTGCCCTTTTAAGTCTCTGAAAAATGAAGACAATCTCAATGTCTCAATGAATGATGGAAAAATGGGATCTGAGGAGGGGAGAATTAGATTCCTATGATTCTATCATGAGCTTTTGTAAAGGTCTCAGCCCTTGATCAAATGTTCTTTTTATTTCTTCTCTATGTGCCATGAGATAATTCCCTAGAGCTCCCAGTGAATAAGAGCGCCTAAAGATAATGGATTTCTTGCATCCCAGCATATTGCTGTGCTAGGTGTTTCTGGGAACAAAAAGGGGTCATGTTTGACAACATCATTCCTCTTAAACCACTTATAATTAAGAGAAGACATGAGATCAATGCATACACAGCTATAACCTAAGGCTGACTCTCAAAGACACAAAATGCAGGATTCATCTCATTAAGTTTTTGGAAGGGCCGTGAAGGATGGGGAGAACACTGCAGAGAAGGGCAGCAGAGGGATGTGGAAAGTAAAGGAATTTTATAAACAAAGGAAAAAAGAATAAGCAGTTTGCCTGCAGGCGTTAGGAAGGTAGTGACAAAGAAAACTGAGGACAGACTGAAGTCTTATTAGAGTATACCTTAAATGCAATTTTTTATTCTACAAAAATGATAACTAGAATTTTTTTGCAAAGGAGAGGCACTATCAGAACTTCAATTTGACAGCAGAATATTAGATTGGTACAGTGAACAATCAGGAAGACAGTCAGGTCTCTGGGCCAGAGTTGCAGCTAAGATGCAAAGAGTAAGAATGGAGAGTGGTGAAATTACAAAGGTGGAATACACAAAATTAGGAAAGACGACAATGGGGAGAAGGAAGCTGCTGATTCTACTGATACAAACAGTAAGAGACTCAAAGGAAATACCCGCAAGGATTCAAATTTTATATAGAAAGAAAAGAATCTTGGGACACACAGGTAAGTTTTTAATGGTTTTAAGTCAATTCCAAGAGCTAGGAAACTGGGATGTCAGTGGCAGGATGGTCATTACAAATGTGATTTGTCTTTGGCCGTCTACTATGTCCTAATAGCTAAGAATGGTTTTGACACGTTAAATGGGGGAGGGGGAGTCAAAATAATTATATTTTGTAACACATGAAAATTATATGAAATTCAAATTTCAGCATCCATAGTTTTATTGGAACATTATCACATTATTCACTTATTGTTCATGGTTGCTTCTGTATTGCCAGAGTAGAGGAATTACAAGAGAGACCAGTTAGCCCTCAAACTCTCAAATACTTACTATTCCCCATTAGGGGAAAATATTTGCAAGTCTAAGATTACGATGTCAAAATGGTGGACTACAATGTAAGGGGAAAACACTTTCCTCCTCAAACTAGGTGATTAAATTAGGTCTAAACTAAAAGGGGTAGGAGAGATTTTTTTCCAGTGCATATAATATGGAGGATATCTATAATGAGAGTAGATATTATAATGTGTGGGGAAGAGTACGAGGTAATCAGTAATTGAAATGAGGAAAGTAATCAAGTAAACATGACCATGAGATGTATTTGTTTCAGATGCCTAATGACAAAGAGTGGGTAATAAATCATGATTATAATATAGGGATACAGAGATGGAACAGACCGCCAAAATGTGATATTCAGAGAGGAGTGTATAGGACCAGAGATGCTCAAGAAGCTCTTCCCTAAGAGCTATAAGTCAAAATGATATATTCCTCAGAAAAATGAATATACTCCTCAGACATAAATAGGCAATTCCTAAAACAAATAATATCCAATGAGACTATTAATTCAAATATTAACAAATTGTTCAGATTTTTTAATTTCTCTATCAAATTAGGTAACTCTTTTTAAAATAATGCCTATTTATTCATTCAATATGTCTTGAACACATACTGTATGCTTCACAATATTAAAAGCACAATACACAGTTGTAAATAGGCTAGACATGGTCACTGTCACCATGGTGTGATGGGAGACAGACATGAAACACTCACATAATACATAATTACAATAAATATAAAAAACCCAAGGTGTTATCTGAAGAGATGTGAACCTCTACCTTTAAATCATGTACAGTGTTGTAATGTTACTACAAAATGTAATAGTAATAAAGTGTCATGAAATCATAATATTCCTGAAGGTATCTGGAAAGCAATGAGACAACTAGCTTCAACTAGGGCAGGTGGGGAAAAATGAAGTCAGGGAAGGGTTTCTGAAGAAAAAAGTCCATTTACATGGGACTTCCTGACCCTTCTCCAGCCCTGCATGGTTCTTCCTGTCCTGTGCCCCTCGTAGGAATTAACACTACTCCCCACTGCAGACACGGAAGCACGCCCTTTTCTGTGGGGTTCTTGCCACTCACTCCTCACATGACTCACACATTCATGTATGTAGACAGCACATCCCCACAGCCAGAACGTACAGGTTAAGCAAACTTTTAAAAAATGTTTTTATTCAAATTATATGACTTCAAGTTGTTAACCTGGTTATCTTATCGTGACACTTAGTGACACTTAGAAACTCTGACAGGAAGCTTCAGGTTTCTTGATTAAAAGCCAAAACTGATTAAGTTTTAGGCAGTCTTTAATAAAGGGCTTCTTGGTGAAAAGACTGAGAACTACTTTATCTCGTGCTTCGCGAAAGTATTTTCAATCGATGTCCATGTCATTTATTTCTATCTTTATTAAAACCACAAGTTCTGTCAAATGGCAACTTTTCAAAAAAAAAAAAAAAAGTCCATTTATAGTGAGTATTAGCAAAGAGATGAAGAAAAACCCACATTAACACAAATCTCATGTAAGTGCAACTGAAGCAACTCTCATGCTAGGCCATGAAAGTAAAACATTCCTTTTGATGAAATAATTGTTCTTTTAGAGATTTACCCTATGGAATAATAGTGATAGGTACAAATTTTAACAACCTTTTCCTTGTCAGATTATTTTTAAAAGCAAAAATTAAAAATAATTTAAATACCAACCTAGGTTTTAAGTTCAATTAATTACGGCATATACATATTGTTGATAAAAATTACGTTGCACCACAGTATTCAATAATGTGGGGTGCTGACAATGCATAGTTATATCTCAGAAAAAGCAGGTTACAAGTCTGGACCAGAATAATTCTATTTTTAAAAGAAAACTCAATTTTTCAGGGTGAGAATAGCATAGGTAATTTCATTCTGTGCTTTTTTTGTATTTCAGGTTTTCTGCTTTCACTTTGCATTACTTTAGTCATAAGAAAAAGTTTTAAAAACAGACACCTGGGTGATATTTGGAGAAATGAGTATACATTTGAGAAGGAGGATGCATATGGCTGAAAGCAGAAAGAAGCAGAAGTAACATCTTAGAAGCATATAGTACAGACCTTTTGGCCATACGGTAAAAGGAACACATCTTTTATAAAGATCACAGAACTGGCACAGAAACACACCCAAGCAAAGCTTTCAACTGCTTAATTATTTCCCAAGCATCTCATCATCTGACAAAAGTTAGGCAATATGGAATTTGACTTGACATATTAAAAAATTCATCTGAACTCTTAAGAAAATAGCCAGGGCACAACTTTATTTCATGCTGGCTAACGCTCCTGACACAACTATTTAATATGTCCAGTTGCTTGTGGAGGATATTCTTAAAATATTAGTTGAGCCATATGATCAGAGAGATAGAAATGTTTCTTACGTTACAAGTAATCCCGAGCACATCATGTAATTCATGTAAAAACTATCAATTGCTTAACTGCAGATTAAAAATTAGGTGCAAGCCCTGATTTTTAAGTCATTTAGGACCAGAAGATCTTTTATAATTCCTACATATTTTAAAATCTCAAACTGAACGTTGTTATAAAGTTTTCTAAAGTGTTCAGGCAAGAGAGTAGAAGGGGGTACTCTTAGTTTTATGGGTAGAAAACCCAGAAACGTCAGACCCCTATCCTCTCTATCCTCACATACTAACGGGAAGGAAAAAAAAAGAAAAAGAAAAAACAATGTTAGCTGTGGCCTAAGACTAAACACTAATTTAGAGAATTATTCTGATGAGTTGGATGAGACAGAGTATGAGGCTTCACTCACCAGAAAATACAGCGAATCCATACATGCCACGTACACTTTCACTACTGTTCCAAACCTTCTCTCAAAATAGGACATGTTAAAATGAATAGTCTTGTCTTGTCAAAAGGTTTTAAATTGTTTTAACCATTTCCTTTGTGATGCAAAGTATGGCAATAGACAAGTCTGCATCTACTTCCCCAAAGAGCCTTCTTTTTACAAAGAAGAAACGGTGTTTTCTCTTTTTAATAACATTTTTTTTCCTTATAACAAAGCAGTAAGTATTCACTATGGGAAAACCTAAAATAAGAGGTGATGGAAATGGTCTGCTTCCTAATTTTGGTGGTGAGTACATGACCAGATGCATTATCAAAATTAAGATTACATTTTAAATGGGTAAGTTTTACCATTTCCTTTATAGAAATACAGCACTTTTGTGTTTTAAATGTAATTTCCAAGTGCCTATTCTGAATTCAACATAAGCTATTATCTTACTAACAAAACAATAACCAACTTTGTTTTATTCAACGTCCTTCAGCACAGAAAAACACCAAGACTGAGGTGCTCAGGGTCAGTCTTTTAGGTGATAATTTACAAATAACTTCTCTAACTTTGATGCAAAGATGGAACTAGAGATACAGACTTGGGAGTCATTATAGAACAGTAGAAACCATGGAGTTGATAAAAGTGTACTCTTTCTCACCGTTACTTCTTACCAGTCCATCGAAATGCTTAATTAGATCCCAACAAGTGACTTCAATTTTCAAAGGTCAGCTTTTCCATCAGATCTAGTAATCACTGGGGGAAAACTGGTATACTTGTATCTCCAAACTCAAATACCTCACCTGGTTTAACTTTTCAGTGTGATTCATCCTTGAAGTCTCCACTGAATTTGACTTAGAAGTCTTTTCCATGTGCAGGATTGGCTTCGGGGGCTCCATGTTTGAAGCAGGCTGTGAAAAGCGTGGCTTTGCCACTGGTGAACCCATGGGGTATGACCCTGGCTTCATTCTAAATGGCTGGGCAAAAATTTTACCTTTTGTGAAAAAGAGAAAAATTGTCACTAGCAATTTTTAGTTTATTTTCTGGTGGTTATACATAGAAGCCACAGTGACTCACTCCCCTTACTTAGAAGGCAAAAAAAAATTGTGGAAAGTAAGCTTACAGTTTCATATTAAGCCAGTAAAATTTAAACATGATGGAAGTGATCAGTAATATACAGAAGGAAATTAGTAGGTCATAAGTGTGTTGCTGGGAAGGCTGGGGCCATTTAAGGTCATCTGAATGTCATTACAGAAAAGCAGCATTCCACAGGTAAAAACCTAAAAAGCTGTATCCTGTTTGGATCAAAGGCTCCAAGTAATGGGTCTGCTTAGAACTACATTCCTCAAATGTAGTTATAGTGGGGGTGGGGGGGGGGACAGGGTGTATGTATGTGTGTGTGTGTGTGTGTGTGTGTGTGTGTGTTGGGGGGGCAGTAGTATGAAGGGGTATGTAAAACAAAAAACTACAGAATAAAGATTGTTCTAGAATGCAGATTATCACCCCCTCTGGAGAGATGTATTATTATACAATGTAAAAGAGGTACCACTGGCCCTTTCCATGGCCTAGTTCTTTCTTTACCCTAAGATCAAGCTCACCTAAAAAACCCAATTACTTCTAAGACATCCTGATGATGACCAGAGAGAGGCCAAACATTGGGAAAGGACTATACATCCCTACTATTCAATAACTTGGCAGAGTACTTTATGCAACTTAACCTTCTACTAGTTTAACAGCATGTGTCAATTTCCCTAAGTTTGAGTACCTGAAGAACACTGACTAGACTCAAACACTCATTAGCCCACATACCTTCCCCTGGTCAGACTACGTAACTCCCAGCACATTCTTCAAAAGTTACATTATCCACCACAGTTTAAATATTGGTTGGTAAACTGGTGAAATTCTCAAGGTTCACCTATTTAATCTAAATACAGATTTTGGAGGAAAAGAAACTCACTGAAGTAGGCACAGAATTCTCCCAAAGAGCCTCAGTGTATAGATCCTTACACTATAGAAGGGAAAGGGAAACACTCCTAAAGATCACAATGGTTTTGTGAGCCATTATGGGGGACAGTGATCAAACAGGAGCGTTACAGATGCACAATAATAAGAATTAGATATCTAACCCAGACTGTACCATTTTTCCAGCTGTGTGACTCTGGAAAAACCCTTTAACTTTCCTGAGCGGTTTCCTTATCTATTAGATAGACTCACTCACCCCATCTGTCTATGGTTGGCACTGAGAATTCAAGGTAAAATGCTATTGCAAATTAGGTGGATTATCATTACACTACATAAATTATTGGAGTGTCTACTAGGACATCCAAGATAGCAAAGATGAGTGATGGCAAAGATTAGAAGACAAGCGCTAAGAATTTTTTAACATTTTGTTTTCTGCATTGTGTCATCTGACATGAATATATGCAACTCATGTTCATTTGCAGTGCTATGAAAGGACATTGTCAGCATTACAATGCTGTCTGAATATCACAAGTGGTACAGCAAGATTCAACCTCAGTAACATTGTGGAACTTTATCATTACAAAACTGTGCATGTCAAAATTGCTCCAAAATTTGCTAACCCACACACAGTGCTTACCTGCTGGCCATCCTCTCTGCCTTTCCTCCGTCACACTCTTCTTTAACATCAACAAAGAACCTGCTCTAGTCTGCTCTACAGAAATGACATCTGAAGCCGCATTCAGCACTTCAAACATAGAAAGGAATCCATACTGCACATACTGGAATGACCGTCCAAATCGCTTGGCAAATGCCTTTTCAAAATCAGAGAGGAGAATAGGAGATAATGCCAAGAGGTCTTTCAATTCACTCTTCACAACAGCAGGAAGAATAGGGGGTACCCTTCCTCGGTAAGGTAATCGTGGTCGAGAAGTTGGCCCAGGGCAAACACTGGTCCTTCCCCTCTGCATGGAATTTCGAACCTTATGACTGCTTCTCTGTTTTGCAACTAAACTTGCTATTCCTTTGGTGGATTCATCTGGAATGGCTAAGGAGATGTGAAAAAAGAAATTATATTTAGGTGTGCAATTACTCCCTTCTTTATCCTTTGTATCTGATTATCTAATTTTTAATTCTCCAGGGGGCTGCATCTAGGTAGCATGATAAACACACAAACCCTTAGCTCCTCCAGTTCTTGCATTCTGACAACAGCCAGCTAGCGTCTCTACCAGAGGATGAAAAGATAGATATGTTATCAACACCAACAGCTGACTCCTGAAACTCTCAATAAAGTCCCCTACGATTCTTTGTGCTTCATAAAATTAAATCATAATTAAAAAATACAATATTGTGATGATATGAAATCATAATCTAAATTCAGTTTAGGAGAATGCATTTTTTGGGGAAAGATTTCTTAATTCTGCTAAAGCTCTAACTCTGCCTACAACCTCAAAAACTCCAACATTCTTTTCCTCTTCCTTGAAACATTAAAATCCAGTGCTTGGGACTCAAGATAATTTCAGAATTAGAACAATTCTTTACTAAATGATCATTATTAAAAAGTTAAAGAACCTTTAGATTGCCAACTCACCTTTCAGGATCACAGTACCATCCCAGCAGGGGCAGACACTGACAACATCAGGCATGTCCAACACCAGCTCCATGGTGGATCGATACCCGAGGATTCGGAGAGGCAGATGGTTGCCAACCATCAAAAGATACTCCTTTTCCAACTGCTGTGGGGTCAAACCATCTTTGGTGGAAATGAGAAGTGACCTTATTTCTTTCCTCAGGCACTCCTGTATACGCTCCTGTTCAGACATTGTACCCTGCTGAGCTTAAGACAAAAAGATGATTATGAGGAAAAGCTGACAGACCCAACAGTGGGCTTTATATAGCCTTTAAAGGTGATGACACAAAAGCAACAGCACGTGTTCTGAAACCTGCATACCTCCAAGCTCCCACACAATTCAAACCCAAAGTCTAATCTCAACCTGGAGGATTAACCTCCATTTGCCCCAGGAAATCACCGCCCCTGGCTAAGGTGTGAGAAGTCCACATTCTTGGCTATTTTGATAGTGTGTGGAAGTTTTAACTTGAGTTGGTCTTATTCTATGGGACCTTATTCTATGCTGCAAACTTCCTGTCAGACAGAATCTGCCTCTTTCAGAATCAAGATAGAGAGTAAGACAGAGGGAGTAGTACCACCTTTCCCAACCAAGGAGGGGTGCTCTCACAGTTTTTTTCCCTCCCAAATCAAAGTGCAGAACTTCTCGAGTCCTCCTACCATAAGTCAACCACATCTTTGCCTGACTCCTCCCACGTTGCCCGGGTGTGGGTGTTAAGGGGAAAGACGTTCCCATTGCTCTGCCCCCCAACGTCTCTCACAGCCCTGGAGCTGCCCACTAACCGAGGCCAGAGAGGCATCCCAGGCACAGGGGAGCAGAGCAGGGGCACCACCCTTTCTCAGGCCGTCCGGGCTTTCCCACCCTCACCCAAGCAGCCCCAGGGCTCTGCCGTTGCTGTGCCGGAGGGTCAAGGACGCTCCTGGAGAGTTGCGCAGGAGAAGCAGGTGCTAGGCGACGCAGGCGCCTGCGCACGGTGCCTCAGGGCCGATGGGGTGCTCTGGGCGGACTGCGGAAGCGAAGCGTGGCGGGTGAGACGGTTGGGCCAGGCTGGCCACTCTCAAGTGCACTCACATCACGGGCCGCTGGGTCAGGCTCCGAAGCGGCGCAGCTCTTGGGGCTCGCCGGCACCTACCTACCTACCTACCTACTCCGACGTTGTTGGAAGATGAGAGGTGGACCTAAGGCGAAAACCTCTCTAACCGCCCCCTACGGCAGGGGAAGAGGGCCGCTGGCCTAAAGTGGGGCAGCCCGGAAGAGGAGGAGCTGCGAGGTCTTAATCTGGGTGTGCTTAGAATCACCTGTGGAACTTACTTAATGGGTGGGGGTCGTGGGAGGGGGAGATGTCCATATCTGATCCCCAGAGATTCTGATCCAGTAGGTCTAGGTCTATATATGGGGCAAATTACAGGCTGTTCTGATGCTTGCTGAAAATCGTTGTAGAACTAAATGCAATTTGGGGGTCCAGGAGGAGAGAAAGAGGGTTGGGGGCAAGTGGGCTTCTTGAATGAGGGAAGAATATTCCGAATGCCACTGAATATAAAGGGCAGGAAACTATAGAGAATGCTTATAGGGAAATAACTTGGAATTATTTTTTATAGGTGGAAGGAGTCCGAGTATAAAGTCATTGAAAACCAAATAAAATGGAAATTACAAAAAAAAACAGCAGAAACAGTAGTTTAAGAGGTATATAACATACAATTTAAAGATTTTTACCTTAAATTGTGCAACCTAATTGAAAGAACCAGACAAACCCCAAAAGATAATCAGGGAAGTTGAACCAAGAAGGAAATCTAAATACACACATCCACTTTAAAATCCATCGAAGATCCTACAATGTTTAAAAATAAAAAGTGGGGGAGAGGACAAGATGTTGCATAAATCGACCAAGAATATTGAGGAATTCTAGAGTCAGAAAACAGACAAAAGGAAAATTAAGAGACATGAAGAAAGAGATATGAAGAATGAATTTAGTCATTCCAACATTTCAATGATAGAAGTTATAGAAGCAAAGAACAGAAGAAATGTGGTGAGAATTGGGGATTAAAAAAGAAGACGGTATCGGGCCGTCCCTAGTGGTGCAGCGGGTTAAAGCACTGCACTAAGAAGCTTAAGCCACTTCCGCATGTGTTTGATTCCCGCCTGCTCCGGAGGAGATCCACATGGCGTGGCAGACCTCTCCTGACCCGCCAGCTGCTCCCCTCAACAGTGTACTTTGTCGGTCTGCCTGTTCTGCTCCCCGCTCTGTCCCTGGTGAATCTTCTCACCCTCTGCGTCTCTGGCCTGTACCCCAGTTCTGTATGAATAAATAAATAAATCTTT
>NW_004567125.1:22679211-22692992 GCF_000260355.1 Condylura cristata | reverse complement strand
GTCGGTCTGCCTGTTCTGCTCCCCGCTCTGTCCCTGGTGAATCTTCTCACCCTCTTCTTCTCTGGCCTGTACCCCAGTTCTGTATGAATAAATAAATAAATCTTTAAAAAAAAAATACGGTGTCTCAGGTTTGAAGTAAAATACACACCTTCAGATAAAAATGGGTCCACTGTGTCCTTAGAATGAATAATGTTAAAAAAAATTTCCAATGATCCCAACCCTTAGGAAAAGGGAATCAGGGATTTTATACAGAAATAGGTTCCCTGTATAGCAGTGGAAATCAGTTTGCCACTGAACTTATCCCTGGAGCAACAGCTTCAAACCAGAATCCTTTACCCAGCAAAATCATCATTTGTGTGGATGAAAAGACATTTTTAGACATGCCAGAACTCAGAAAGTTTATCATCTCACTAAGTGACTTGAGAGCACTTTCTGTAAAATAAACAATGAATTCAAATAAGACCTTACCCAGATTCTCATCCCCATTACCCTGAGATAAGTAGCAACAGATAATGAGCACTATTACATGCTGTATGTATAGCTTACCTAATTTTCTTCACAATTATTCTCAGAAAGTACAATCATGACTCCTATTTTAAAGTGAAGAAACAACAGACATGAACAAAGATTAGTGGGTAATAAAAAATGTTAAATTTATGATTAAATCTATAAAGTTAATTATGCAAAATGTAAAAATAATTTTCTTAATTACCACTCTGGAGCTAAATCCCAGAATAGCAACAAATCAAGTGAGAGACTGTTTGAGCTGCTTCAATAAGGGGATCCAATCTGGAAGATTAGTGACAACTGGAGTCAATGATTGCTTGGGGTTACAATTATGCACTGTCATTTTCCAAGACACTCCAGCTTTTGCAGTGGCTTACTTAGGCAGTGAACGGGAATGAATAGGAGCCCTCACACAGGATACCTTGGATGCTGGTACTCATCCCTGCAATTCTGCGGGTATGTGCTAATGCTCCTGATGTTCCATTTTGGCACTCCTGCTTCCTCCCAGAATAGCTCTTAATCAGACTACAAACATCAGTGTAGGAATCCTGGCATTTGGTGTCAAAGATAACCTATTTCAGCTATTCATTTGTCAAGTAGGATACATAACCCTAGGATGATTTCAGCCCCACTAACTCTGTCCAAAGGTGAACTTGACAATTCATTTATCACCTAACCCCCCTGTAAGTTGAAAATGTTGATAACAAAGTGACATTGGTAGGTCCCAGGAATTTGTGTTAGTTCAAAGTTTGGAATTACTAACTGATGAGCAGGGTCAGATTTGGGTATTTTCTTTGTTCTCCAGTAGTTATTCATACAGGGATCTCAAGGTCTTTGGGAAAAGGCAGAGAGGAATATTTGTGATACTTAGTTTCAGCAGCATCCTTAAGAATATTTGGGCTACAACCAAGAAACTGTAGATCTGGGATCTGACTTAGTTCTAGGATTAAGGTGAGAAGTCAGCTGTCACTCATCAGAGCTGTGCTCTGTTTGGTTTTGTTGTTACACAAATCAAAAAGATGTAGTGGTTATTTGTTGAGTACATTCCTTGGGATCCTATTGTTAATTAACCATACCAGAGGCTCTGTGGGCAGAACACTGTTTATAACCTTGTAGCCTATTATGATGGCCAGAGGTGACTTCCTTTCTGCTAATTAACTGTCTCCATCTGGTCTCCTCCCCTCCCTGCTTGCATCTGGGAGGGTCTATTATTTGCAGCTGTTCCTACCAGAATCCCTGCCTTACAAAAAGACCAGTAAAAAGTTTTTTAAGACCAGTAAAGAGTTACTTAAGCTTCTGAATATAACTTGTGGAGAAAAGTGAAAATCTTTTGAAAAACACAGGATATGAGTGTGTCAAAAGCTCACTACACCAACAAACAGAGCATACTGCTTCCCAATTATTTTTAACACTATGCCCAACCTGGGGGTCATTTAATGCTAATGTTCAATTCCATCTCCCACAGCAAACACTCCAAGTCTTTGCCACCCCTTATACCTCTTACCCACTCCTGCCTAGCCACTAGAAAGTGACTTTGCTCCAACTCCTACAGAAAATGGAGGCTCTCATTTTGAGCCCCCCTCAACTTCCAGGCTCCTTCTATACTAGTCCACCTCATATCTCTTCTGATTTCAGAGTAAGGAGCCATCTATTCTACCCATCCTCTCTTGAGTACATTCCCGTCAGATCTTCTAGGGCCATGACCTAGAACAACATGGTTGTTGTTACACAGTCCTATATATTCAACATGCCTTTACAGATTCCTATAACCAAAAAGTATGCAAGAATCTTCCAAACATAAGGGGAAGAGGAGGGAAGAGGAAAGGGAGAGGAAGAAAGAAGAGGAAAGATCAAGAGGGGGAGAGTGACAGGGAAAGAGAAAATGAGGTGGAGAGGGAAGGAGGGAGGTGGGAAGCAAACTCGACCTACTTTCCCATCTAGTCACTTCTTCTTAGCCAAATCCTTGTGTTTATACACATCCATCTTTATCTTTCTCCACTTTTTCATCCACCCTTTACTACTTGTTCCAAAGCAATCAGCCTGCTACTCAGAACATCTTAAGTTACCTCCACCAAGGGGGAAAAAAAAAAACAGCAAATCTTAAGGGCCCTTCTATCTTTTCATCTTAGATAATCTGTGCTGTTTGCTTTCTGAAAACCTCTCTTCCATGGGTTTCTAAAATGCTCTGCACTAGAACAAGCTCCTGGCTTTCTATTTCCCAATTATCTTACTTCATTAAATGATTATGTAAACCATGGTCTCTCCTTGGTTCTCCTTTTCATCCTTCTTATTCCTCTCCCCTCTTCCTGAATGCCTTTTTTCACTCACAGTTTCAGTTTTAAGTTAATGCCTTCTAAAATGCCTATTCACTCAGAGGCACCTTAAATTCCTATTCTGGAACTTACCAAGGCCAAGCAAGGAGATAACTATGTTATATATGTCAAGAAATGACTTAAAAAAAAAAAAAAGCCAGGATAGGGGAGTGAGAAGAGGTTGCTTTAAATGGCATATTTTGAAAACACTTTCATTGAAACTCAACAAAGTAACGACAGCATAACCCCAAAACTTGTAAGAAATGCAAATTCTCAGGCCCCCACCACAGCCCTAAGGAATCCAAAAATGCTGGGTGTGGGGAGAGGTCTGGATTCCATCTGGGAGTTTTAACAAGCCCTCCAAGTGCTCTTGATTCATGTTAAGGTGAAAACCAGCACCCTAGAGCAGTTTCCCACCTCCTAGGCAGGATTAGATGGCAGGTGTGCATTCCAATCCCAATTTTCTCATCCCGGAAGGTTGGGAAGGTTGATGCTGACAGACCCCCAAGCCTAAAAGTGCTAACTGTTGTCAGCAGACAAAGTCCACAGGCCTCCAGGTAGCAAAGTATGAGGCAGTCGACACTCACTGATCTGCCAGAAGCTGGGCACTAGTAAAGATTTGTTCAGAGTCGGCCTTGGGGTCACAGCTCAGGGTCCAGGGCTGACTTTCGGAGTGGAGAGCTTAAGGAGGTTGCGCAGGCTAGGCCACGGGCGGGGCGGGGCGGGGCGGGGTCACCTCACCCACCAGGCAAATCTGTTTTCACTCCTGCTTCCACCCTAGCTGCTCTGCCACTACTCCTCTTGGTATATGAGGTGGGCACCCTAGAGTGTCATTATTTTTAAATGTTTGTTACGAAAAGGTTGGCTTGAATTTGAAACCATTTGCATCATCACCAGATATAAAAGTTATATATGTTTAGCCAAAGAAAGATACTCGATTCCTTAAGGTCTATCCATGTAAAATTTTAATTGATTTAATAATAGTAGCCATTTCACAATAAATGTGTATATCAAATCATAACATGTACACCTTAAATTATGTAAATTTCATTTGTGGATTACACCTTCATATGGCTGGAAAATAAACTTTTTAAAACATGTGAAACATATTCATTGTTGGTAGCAAAACTTAAAAGAGTATAATTAAATCTTGATTAGGAATTTCATGTAACCATTTCAAACATAAAATTTGTATTTGTGGAAGCAACATCAAGAGCCTAAATGTTGAAATTATTTGTATACAAAATTTAATTATACTGGTTTCTTTTAATTGGTTCCTTTTCAGATGGTATAAATCTTCCACACATTATAAACTTAATTTATTAATACTGAATCCCTAATACTTTTTTTATTACCATGATTTTATATATATATATATCTAAATTTTTTTACTAAGCCCTATATAGACAACCTCAACCTCAAATTCCCTCAAGTTTTGCTAGTATCCCATTCAAATAGTATCATTTTCTATTTACTATAATAGGAAAAGCTTGGCAGACTTCTCTAAAATATCTAGCTCTTTAAGCTTTCTCTCTCTTCCAACCCTATCCACAGCATAGTAGCAAAATGAGTAAGGGATCAAAAGAGATCCCTCAGAGCTTGGCTGGGCCTGGCGACTGGCACACTGACCTCAGCTCCACTCTGCAAGCCAAGGAGAGGATCCTCCTGCAGCAGCTGAAAGGGGATGATTAAGAGGCAGCACAAGTCTTATGAATCTTGTCCTAGCATTATGTTTTCTGAAGACAATGAATGATGAACGAAAAGACGGATGAGCTATGATACTCCTCTAAAACCCCTCCTATCCTTTCCTGCCTTCTTTTCTTCCTCTATTCTCTTTCCTGTCTCCAAATCCATTTCTCTGACTCTCTGATGATTCAAACTCTCTTTTTCCTCCAAAGACAACCTGAAAATGTCCTCCACATTGGCTCTGGAGCAACCTGAAGTCTGTCTCCCTTGCTAATATGACCAGGCAGGTTTCAGCTGACACCAGCTGTTTTTACCTGGATTATTTGATGGCTTTGTGTTTTGTTCCAATGATTGTTAGCTCTTTCGGTTCATTGGTATTGGAAATAAATCACATCGAACCTCTTTTGTACTAAAAAAAAGAGAGAGAGAGAGAGATCCCTGAGGATCACACAAGCCACCAGAAGTAGGAAATGTATCTTTGGTGATGAGGACTGAGATACAAAACTGAAGTGCAACAGAGTCCAAAATGCACCAATCACTTTCCATGTGCTATCTTTTCTTTCAGTAGTATCTATAAATACCTCCCAGTGCAATCAAAGGATGCATCTTTATTTGGGGAAGAAGAATACCTTAAAATCAAGGAAGGACCTAGTGGGCAGTAGGATGAAGCTTGGGGTAAAGGAAATTGTGGATGGTTGGCTTTGTATTGTTAAAAGCAGGCATGCACCTAAATAAAATGAGCCCAGGATCTGGCCACCAACCCAACTCTTTTAAGTCCTAAAGAAGAGAGAGAAGAGAGCCCTCAAAGCCTACAAAGCATCTGAACTTACTGGCCAGGGTTGAGGACCACTTAGATTAGGGTTCTAACCCCCCAGTCAGTAATAGAGCACAGTGGTTGGAGAATCTGTTCTCTTGAGGATTCAGCAGAGGAGACTGCAGTCATAGTCAGCAGCTGTGAAAGAGAGGAGCTTGGTCACAGAAGTACCATCTGTCCTGAACTTGTTGAAAACAAACAACTTTAATTACTTTTCCCCTTCTAGATAAGCCCTTCCCACAGACGTCAGTCTTTTCAGTTCCAACGAGGAGTGAAAAATTAAAAGTTTTAAAAAGTGTACATACAATATTTTTAACAAAGGGGTGACCATCACTTCCAATTAAGAAGGAATCTAAAAGAAAACAGCCACATCATCGTACAGGGAGACAAGGCAGCCAGCTAGTTCCTCAAGCTGCTGTCTCAGCACTCCCCAACTCCACACCGCACAGGCTGCGCTGACCTTTCCACCGTGCAATGTCAACTACTTCCTCAGATATTGTCATCATTCATAATCCCAACAAGCAGGTGCTTGCATTACTGTCATATGTGGAGCAAGAAAACAAAGTCACAATTGCATAACTTATCTGTGGTCCCACAGCAAAGGAGGTTAAGAGCAGGTTCCTGCCATGGGCTCCAACTCCACAAGAGTCTATTCTCATCAGTTTTTCTCTTATACATGTCCTTCTATCTCAGTGGGAGACTGAGTATAGTTTGACAGTATCATTTGGACAGAAATCCTAGTGATCCTTTGAATAAAAGGAAAAGAGAATTTTGGTTTAAAAGTCAATGGTTAGGGCCCTCCCTGGTGGCGCAGCTGGTGAAAGCACAGCACTAAGAAGCTTAAGCCACTTCCACATGAGTTCGATCCCTGCCTGCCCTGGAGGTGACCACATGGCGCCGCAGACCTCTCCTGACCCGCCCGCTGCTCTCCTCAGCAGTGTACTTCGTCGATCTGCCTGTTCTGCTCCCCTCTCTGTCTCTGGTGAATCCTCTCACCCTCCACATCTCTGGCCTGTACCCCAGTTCCATATTAATAAATAAATAAATCTTTAAAAAAAAAAAGGTCTATGGTTATGGCCCTCCCTGGTGGCACAATGGGTTAGGACGCAGCACTGTAAGCTGGCCACAGCCACTTCAGTGCAAGTTCAATCCCCGGCAGGGAGGGGACCCACATGGCTGGCAGACCTCTCCTGCCTCCCCTGCTGCTCCCCTCAGCAGTGTACTTCATCAGTCAGCCTGTTATGGCCCCCACTCTGTCTCTGGTGAATCCTCATGGCCCCCACACTGCTGGTCTGTACCCCAGTTCTGTATGATAAATCAATAAATCTTTAAAAAAATAAAATCTGTGGTTAGGACTTTGGTCAAATTAGTTAATCACAGAATCAAAGACTGAGAAAAAAATAAGTGAAAATTTGATGCTTTCTAAACAAGGAAATCTTTATAGATCATAGAAAACATAGCTATGTTTAATAGCAAACATTAATGAGTAAATAGTGAATAATGATAACTTTCTCTCCATAAACTAAAACACAGCTTCAGAATTTTTCTCAGTGGAGTACTTTATTCAAGAATTATTAATGGTATTAGAGAGGGAAACATTTGACTTCTCTTTTGTAATACATGCAATAACAGGTTTGGAGAGTTTTAAAAAATGGTTACTTAAATTACTTTAATAGTAACCTTTTAATTTATTCCCAATACTCTATCTTGGAATATAAGAAAGAAAGTAATAGAATGTTTTTTCCAAACCCATGTGAGTTTCTGAGACCCTCATTTTTTTTTTAATTTATTTATTTATTAGTACAGAACTGGGGTACAGGTTAGAGATGCGGAGTGTGAGAGGATTCACCAGAGACAGAGTGGGGAGCAGAACAGGCAGATCCACGAAGTACACTGCTGAGGGGAGCAGCGGGCAGGTCAGGAGAGGTCTGCCACGCCATGTGGTCACCTCCGGGGCAGGCGGGGATCGAACTCATGCGGAAGCGGCTTTAGATTCTCAGTGCTGTGCTTTAACCCGCTGCGCCACCAGGGAGGGCCCAGACCCTCATTTTTTTTTTTTTTTAAGATTTATTTAATTTATTTGTACATACAGAACTGGGGTACAGGCCAGAGGTGCAGGGGCGGCGAGAGGCCTCACCAGAGACAGAATGGGGAGCAGAACAGGCAGGTCGACGAAGCACACTGCTGAGGGAAGCAGCGGGTGGGTCAGGAGAGGTCTGCCACGCCATGTGGTCACCTCCCGGGCAGGCGGGAATCGAACTCATGCGGAAGTGGTTTCCGCTTCTTAGTGCAGTGCTTTAACCCGCTGCGCCACCGGGGAGGGCCGACCCTCATTTTTTAATAGGACCTTTGAGAGGAAAAAAAGCAATCATGGTCTGAACTCAAAAAATAATGAAAAATAAAAAGTAAGTGAACACTATTTCTATCAGTATGTGAGTTGAGCTATTATATTTGAATTAAATAAAAAATCTTGATTTGGAAGGATTGCCTAGACAATCCTGTAACAGGAAGTAAAAGAGAAATAAATCTATTCAATTTTTCAAGCTCCTCATAAGAGAATGGGGGACAGCCCTCCCCCAGTTTGCTGTGAGAGGTAGTCACACACTTGAACCCTGAAATAACAAAATTGCTTACATCAAAGTATGGGAACAGATCTAGACAAAGACAAAAGTATCCCTTTTCTAAAATGAAGCTTAACCAGATTTGTTCCCTTCTATGATTCTTTCAGAAGTCTTAAATATTAAAAAAAATATATTAATTTAAAAAAGTAAATACAGTAATAGGAGGTTTTCTAAAAGAGTTTCCCTTTTTCCTCTTTTAAAATGTAAATTCTCGCATGGGTAGTCTTGCAATAGCATTAACAGTATAAAGCATTAGCAGAAAGAGTAGGACCAGCATATGAAATAAATTAGAGGGAGAAAGGAACGACCCCCTGGGGGAGACTCCAAGTCGGTAAAAGCGAAGAGACTTGGAGAGAAAGCTTCTAAGTGTACCTTGTAAGTCATCCTAATTTAATGGCCTTTTGGTGCCCACTTAAATTCGAACATTACACGAGGACAACACGTCTATTTCCTGAGAATTTTACCACTTATCAAACAAAACACCCTATCACCCCTTCGGCGATTCGTGGGCTTCCCGGCCTATACTACTGGAGGCCGCTGAAGCTTCCCCACAGCTCAGTTCTTCGTCCACAGAAACACACTTTTATACCCCGTAAACGGACACACCCGCCTCTCCATAAACTTCGCGCCCAGTTCCTTGGGTGAGGTGGGAGCCCCATCCAAGGCTGGCAAACAGTCATTGGGTTCCACCTGGAGAGCTGCGCCCGCCCAGCCGCCTGGCTTTTGGGGCCCCCGCCCCCGCCCACGTCCTCGGAGTCCCCCAGAGTCCCGCCCCTCGCCGCGCCCGCCCAGGGTCTTTAAGTTTCCCGGGGTGGCGCCCAGCAGCCCCGCGGGCCACACTGCAGGCACCTAGCTGCCGGACCCGGCCGATCCGAGGATGGAGAGAAGGCCGCGGAGTCCCTCCAGGGAGCCCCACCGGAGAGGAGGGGGGTCCCCTCCCAAGGAGAGCAAGAGGACGAAGGCCGAGAGAGCTGGCCGAGGCCGCGGGCGCCGCGATGCGAGCCGTGACCCGCCAGCCTCAGCGCGTGCGGGGAGCCCAGTGGAGCCCCGAGCTGCGGCCGCCACCGTGGTGGACGTGGATGAGGTGCGGTGCTCCGCAGAGGAGGGCACCGAGGTGGTGGCGCTGCTGGAGAGCGAGCGGCCAGAGGAAGGTACAGTGGGCAGGTGGGGGGACCCGAGCCGGAGAGGCCTTTTCTAGGGTGTTGAAGGGAGATCAGAGGAGGTGGAGTCATGCGCTCCAGAGGCACAGGAGTCAGAGCAGCCTGCTGGACCTGCGCAGGTTTCCTGGCAATGAGAGGCACCTAGTTAGTATCCACCAAGCAGTGAAATAGTATCCAAGCAGTGAAAAAGTACAAACAGCAGCTGTGGGTAGGAGGTGGGAACGTGGGCCAGGTTGGGACCACTCATCACTGTAGGGACCAGGTGGTTGGGTTTTGTAAACTTAAGGGGATAATCCAGCACCTTCCATGGGTCTGTAGCTGCTGCACCTTTCTTTATCCAGACCCCTCCGCCTTACCTGAAAGCACCTTAAACTTTCTTTGGAATGATCATTCTTTCTAAAAACTAGAGGCAGCACAGCCAAGGGGTGGGGGGGAGTGGAGGGGGGGGTGGAAGCAAGACCTGAGTTTAAATCTCGGCTCAGCTTCCTTGCTGGCATGCCACCTCTGACAGGACCATCCATCAAACCAGGATAAGGACAGTGTCTGCTTCAGAGGGTAGCTGGGATAATCAAAGAAGAAAAGCATCCAAAGTTCTTTGTCCAGTCTGGAGCAAAGAACATACTCAGTGAGAGAAACCTTGCAGGCTAAAGAACGAGGAAAGGTGGACTAAGGAAAGGAATCTGGATTCTGCAAGTACAGCAACTCTTAGGAACAAAACTGTATTTGCTTTCAAACCTTTTTATAATGGACGGAAGAACAAATGTGTTACTCCATAAGTATGGGATGATGGAGGCTTAAAAGAAAATTAATAAGGGAGAGTGAGTTATTCCAATTTCTGCTGGCTATGAAATGTTAACATTTCCTGGGTTTAAGCAACAGGTATAGCTTGTCTCATTGAAAGCTATGATTTGAAAGATTGCTACAGTTGGGACGTAGATACTATGAAGTTAAAATGCTAATATTCTGCCCTATGGATGCCTTTTCATCAGTCATATACTTTTAGTCATATAAGTTTGTTGGGTTCAATTCCAAATAATGCTCAAGTCAGAAGTCCCATAAGGATTTGTGCCTTGGGCCACCTCAGTGAGGCTGGGGAGAGCAAGGACCAGCATCTGCTATGTTCCAGGCACACACTAGGTGTTCTCTTGAATATTATCCCCTTATCAGAGATAAAGAAAATGCTCAGAACTGAGTAGCTTGCCCAAGACCTACATCTGGGAGAAGTCAGAATTCCAGAGTCAACCAGTCTGCCTGGAAAGTCCAGACTTGCTTGGCCCTGCTGCCCCTGAGTCCTGGTCATGGTCCCAGCACCACCACCAACTAGCTGTGACCTTGGGCAAGTAGTTTCCTCACTGTGTGAACCTGTGTGAACCTCACTCAGTCTCTCCAGTTTTAAATTAAGTCCAAGACCCCAAACAGCAGGTGGCAAGTTCTATTAAAGACAAGGCAACCATGCTGAAATCCTCTTCTGGAGGTTTCTGCTATTCCCCACAGGGAAACTTAGGTGCAAGAGGTGACAAAGTCACCTCCTCCTCACTCAGCACCACACCCCAGCCCAGGCCACTCAAGACTTGGGAGGAACAGACAGGAGTTTCACTTCACCAAATGTTGGAAAGTCTCAGATGATGCCATAGTCAAATGCGCTGCTTGTTTTAACGTTTAATGTTTTACTAATCATGTAAAGCAAACAAATTGGATATTCAAGGAACTCATTCCAAGAGAATTCTATGAGTAAAACTTCATGTTAGATTTTAGGTGATAGATACTCATTTTTTGCTCATATCTCCAACTATTACATGAAGGAATTTTGAGACTTTTCCTTACATAAAAAAATGCGATTTCATCACAAATTAAAAAATTTATTTTTTGGGCCCGCCCTGGTTGTGCAGCGGGTTAAAGCACAGCACTAAGAAGCTTAAGCCACTTCCGCATGAGTTCGATCCCCGCCTGCCCCGGAGGAGATCCGCATGGCGTGGCAGACCTCTCCCGACCCACCCGCTGCTCCCCTCAGCAGTGTACTTCGTCGATCTGCCTGTTCTGTTCTCCACTCTGTCTCTGGTGAAACCTCTCACCCTCCGCATCTCTGGCCTATACCCCAGTTCTGTATGAATAAATAAATAAATCTTTTTAAAAATTTTTTTAAAAATTTATTTTTACTTGCTATAGTTACTGCTAGAAAATGAACTGTATCTATGAACTAATTAAATAAGGCACAAACACTTTTCCTGCCCTCAAGGAAGAATATTGTAAAAATATTGATAGAACAGTATTTCCCAAAGTAATTGAAAACATTGGGAAATATTAGATTAAAAAAAGACAAGACTTTTCTGCAGGGATTCTCCAAACTTCCAATATGCCAAAGGACATTGAGGCGTTTACTTTGTGGACCCCGTTATGGGACTGTGTTCCGTGGGATACACTTTGGGAACTGCTATATGATGATATTCAGAGCTGATGCTAGTTTTGCATATCCACACTTTTCAAATGACATACATATCAATTTGGTGAACCTTTCTGGTTGCTTTTCAGCCATGGGAGTCAAATTTTTAGGACTAATTAGTTGTCCTCCTCTGTTCCATCCCATGAAATTAGGCTTTTCACCATTTCTGATCTTTAATCACCATTAGACCACTATTGGATTTTTTTTTATATAACTGGAAAATTGTAAATTCATGAGACTTTTAAATCTGATAAATAGTATCCCTTTGTCCAGTTTCCTGTTACCTGGATACTAAAACTGTTGAGATGCCCACATAATTTCCATTTAAATAATTTTCACTGTCCACTTCTGCTTTTTTTCTATATTCAACAAATATTTATTGAGCACTTATAATGGCACTGTGCCAAGCCCCAAGTACCATGTAAATCAAGCAGCTTATGTTCTTGAGGTCAGCTTTCCCTGATACCATTTCATTTATCACCCAAGTAAACTAGGGTTTTGCATTCTAGTCCTCATCACTTTATTACAGACACTAATGGACAAATATTACCCCATAAGATGATTTTTCAAGGACTGCCTAGGAATCCACACCTTAATGCAAAGGGGCTCTAATGGAGGAATTTCTCACATGTGGGTAAGTAGGAGAAGGAGAAATAATTTTAGGGAAGACTAGTCTTCAAATAACAACTTATACATGAAAAGTACAGCTCAGTGCTTTTTATATACCTATATCATCTCATCCTATGTCAGTGATGGGAGAAACATTTCATGGGATCACTATTATGATAGGTCTGAATGGTTTTTATGAGATAGTATCCCATCATACAGATGGGATCAAAGTGGTCATATGGCTGGCTTAATATCCTTTGACAGAGAAGGTTGAGCCAAAACTTGTAAACCAGACTTTCCGCTCAGATTCTGGGCTATTCCAGTGTACCCCACAATTGCCTTTCTAGGAGGCTCACACCCCACCACACAGAGAATGCCTGGTGCTGTGAACTGACCACCCTGATACCTAGCTCTTCCTAACCTTCCTAGCAAAGTTTACCTATCACTCTGACCATGGTAACAGGGCCTATACTAACAAGCGCTGGTCAGCAAACGTGGTGAAGTTCCATTATAATAATAATTTTTTTTTTTTTTAGGTACCAAATCCTCTGGCTTAGGGGTCTGCGAGTGGCTCCTTGTCCTCATATCTCTGCTCTTTATCGTCGTGACCTTCCCTTTTTCTATCTGGTTCTGCATCAAGGTGAGAGCCCATGAGGCCCAGTTAGAGATTTCTTGGTGCCTCTCACTGGCCGCACAGGCCCCCTCTCACATTCCTCTATGTTGGTATGTGTCAGCTGCTCTGTGTGGAGCACCCTCACCCCACTCACCTCCTTGAGGAGCATTTACTCCTATAACACTTTGCTCAAATCTAAGTGTGAAGCTTTTCTGACTCCACACAAACTGTCATTCCCTTTCCGGGCTCTTATACCACACGGGGTTAGCATCCTTTCTAGCACTTACACAGGTATAGTATTTATTGATATCTAAAACATGACTGAGAATGCCTTCAGGATACAGGTTGTGTCAAATGTATGTGCACTTGATAACAAAGAGACATGTAGACTCTGATGTCTGTTCCTCAATTCCTGGGAACTTCTCAGGAACTTCCATAGACCAGAACTGTCAGCCATCTTTGGGGCACAGTTCAGGTCTGATAATTAGGAAGGGGGACAATTCTCAAGAACACATGCCTGTCACTGAAGTAAATGAAGACCTGTGTCAGCTAGGAAAGCAAAGAACAAGATAAAATTAGAAGTGCAAGAGATTTATTGGGAGGTAGTATTATGCAAGGGGGAAAACAAATGGTAACTATGCTGTAGACAATAGTGACCTGTGCTGTGAGAAGTGGAAGGAAGAATTGAACAGAAAGAGCCTCAGACTGTCATACAACTCCCAGAGTCTTGACCTGCCTCAAGGGGACTCCAGAGCAAAGTTTGGATACTAAAGGAGTCTCAAAATGAGCGAAAGTGGCCAAACCCCAGGCCCCCTGCCATTCTTAGTCTTTGATGGAGCTGCTAGGGATGAGAGAGCCCTTGGCTGGGCCACCATGGATGCTGCCGGGGCTGTTGCTGGCTGTCCTCCTCATGCAGGTTATTCTCCGTTATGAAAGAATGTTAGATTTTTGTCAGATGATTTTTCTGCACCTATGAGGTGATTGTGTCTTATTTGCCTTTTATTCCATTGATACTGGTT
>NW_004567125.1:22677072-22678781 GCF_000260355.1 Condylura cristata | reverse complement strand
TGGACGAAGTACACTGCTGAGGGGAGCAGCGGGTGAGACATTTAGGTCTTTTCAGTTTTTCATTCTCGAGTTATTTTGGTAGTTGTGTCTATAGATTTTTTTTCTGAGTTCTCTAACTTTTAGAATATTATTTTCTCTTATTTTTTATTGAAAGGACAGTAGTGATCTATTTGTCCTCACTTTTGAAAATTGGAGTTTTTCTCTTTTTACTTAGTCTAGCTAAATATTTGTCAGTCTTATTGGTGTTGGTTTTGAAAACCAAGTTTTATTTCAATTGAAGTTTTTTCTATTTTCATTCTTTTATATAGACTAAACTTTATTTAATTCCTCCATTTGTTTTCTCTGCACATCTTTATATTCACTATTATAATTATTTCCATATATACAAATCAGACCAACTAAACTAATAGTATATAAGCAATAAAGCAGATATTCACTGGACCAGAAAATGATATTTACTTTTAAAGTAGTGCATAGTAAATTTCTTGTCTCCCTTTTATTAAGCATACCATGACTTCCTTGTCTTGGGGACTGTTGACCTTTCCATGTCCAAAAATGGAAGCATTTTTAGATAATCATGATCATTTAAATCAAAATTCTGCCTTTGGGCTCAAACACTAACATGGCCAACATGCTATTTCAGAGGACACTGACATAATGCATTGCTTGCTGGGTGTGCACTGGAGGACAAATAAGTAACACATGTTGGAAGTCCTAAAAGATGCACTTAAGTGTAGATTTTGGAAGCGAAGTACTAACAGAAATATCTTATTGGGTCTCAAGACAAAAGATTTCTATAATCTACAGTTACTCTTAAACCAAGGCTTTCAAAAACTTTTCTTTTTTAAAGTGATACATGAGTATTACATTTCCGTTTAGGTCGTACAGGAGTATGAGAGAGTAATTATATTCCGACTGGGACATCTGCTTCCTGGAAGAGCCAAAGGTCCTGGTAAGAAGCATCTTCCCCACCCCTACTCCCTCAACAATCACCCTCCAGCCATCCACTTGCCAATTTTTCAATCCATTCCAATGTGCAATATGGACCTTGGATTATGTAAAATAGCTTGGCTCATGACATTTGATTTTCCAGACAGTAAGTAGTCTGACTTGTCTTAGTTAGCACAATATGAACAAATTCTCTTCACCTGTCACTTCCCTCCTGCACCTCTTCCAGGCCTTTTCTTCTTTTTGCCCTGCCTGGACACCTACCACAGGGTTGACCTTCGTCTCCAAACCTTGGAAATACCCTTTCATGAGGTGAGCCGAATGATGGAGTTTGCTTTTCCTGTATATTATCAATGACTGAGCTACCAATTCCAGCTCAGGGCAAAATGAATATTTAAACTCAAAAGTTTAAATAGTCTAGACAGTTGAAGCCCTTAAGAAAGGACTAAGCTCTCTTCCCAGGATTAGAAAATTTTGCTTGCAGACTACTCTCAGACCCTAGCTGTTACATCGACTCTTGCTTCATCTGTTGATTTCTCCTGAAGATTTTGGGCTTTTTAGTCTCTGCAACTGAAAAAGTTCTTAAAGTCTCAATAGATGGGTGGATGGATGGATGGATGAAGGTGATTGTGTCTTATTTGCCTTTTATTCCATTGATACTGGTTCTCATTCATTTGAAAGTTAAATGAACTGAGTTGCTAGGGTGAGTCCTGATTAGGATCGGTAACCCTTACTACATGTTACTGGATTTATGTTGCCAG
>NW_004567125.1:22631258-22676672 GCF_000260355.1 Condylura cristata | reverse complement strand
ACTTGTACATTGCGTGGGAATGTAAAATGGTGCACCTGCTGTAAAAAAAAAATGCGTGGGGGTTGCTCAAAACATTAAAATTATAGTTACCATTTGATCCAACAATTTCATTTCTGGGTATTACTCCAAAGAATTAAAAAGAAGATTTTGAAGAAGTTTGTAGATATATGTTCATAGCAGCATTATTCACATAGCCAAAAGGTAGAAGCAACCCAAACATACATTAATATTTGGACAGATAAACATAATATAGAATATAGCTATAATGGAGTAGGATTCCATTTAAAAAAAGGAAGGAAATCCTGACATACAATATACATACATACATACATGAACATACAACATGAATGAACCTCGAAAACATTAGACTAAATGAAGTAAGCCAATCACAAAAGGACTGTATGATTCTATGAGGTATCTAGACAAGTCAAATTCAGAGACAAAGTGGTAGTTGCAGGGACTCAGAAGAGGGAATGAGGAGTTCTTTAATGAGTTTCAAATCTAGAAAATGCTTACTTATTGATGTTAATGGACTTATGACTACTTTAACTATGTGCTTAAAAATGATGAAGATGGTAAATTAGATGTTAAATATATTTTACCACAATTAAAAAGGAAAAAAAGAGATAACATAGGTTTTTCTAGCAGTGATTTCGATTTTTAAGCTTGCCTAAATTGTCTTCCTCACTTTCAATTTGAGGTTTTCTCTTTTCTTTTTTGATAATGGAAATTACATATGAGAAATAAGTTTATTTCTAGATAATAAAGTGCAAAAAGAAATAAAATAATCCTATTCTAGACAAATGTTGATATTTTGATGAGATTGGGTACTGAAGACTGTGTTGATACTTTGAGTATATCTTTGCAGACTTTTCATATCTTACATATGTAGATATATATTTACCTATATGTATATTTTGACATGTCTTCTTCTACTCAACAATCTAGTCTGATCATCCTAGCTCTGCTTCTACCTTTTTTATTTAAATGAGGTTATAGGATTTCATTTTATTGATATTTTATTCAACTAATACCTATTGTTAATATTATTTCCAATAAATAAAATTGGAAAAAAATTATGGCAAAAAATACTGTAAATAACATTTTATCAGTTATACATTCTTTTTGTTTATTTATTTGTATTTTTTATCACTGTTCATTTTTAAACAATGTTTGCTTTCTTTTTTCAGGTGCAGTCCCCATAGAATTTCCACCACCAATTTACCGATGCACCATCACCATAGTCCCCTGTTCCGATCTTTTTGATGGCCAAATAGTATTCCACTGTGTCTATATACCACATCTTCTTGGTCCAGTCATCTATTTGGGGGCATCTGGGTTGTTTCCAGGTTTTATATATTATAAGTAGTTGTATCAGCTACATCCTTAATAATTGCTAAAAAATGGAAATGTTGAGCATGTGTGTCTCTTAGGATTTTCAAAACGACACTTATTTGCCCTCTAGTGTACACTCTTAATCCCCATGCTTCCCAGAACGTGCATCTCTTTTAGCAGATTTTTTTGAGCATTGCTTTAAGAAAATTTGACATTCAATCAATTGAATGTTTTCATACAAGAAAATTTTTACTGAATTTTTTGGTAACGGGATTTCTTAAAATTCTGAGTTCTTTAATGTGTTCAATGAAACAACATACTTTTCAAAAACATGTCTATTTTGAATAAGTGTGGAATCACTACTCTGTTTTTCTTGCTACAATCTTACTCTGAGAAAATGCCCTTTCAACACATTTAGCTCCTCTATCCCCACATGAGAAAAAAAGCCCAGGAGTTTCTCCAAACTTTTCTCTGCCTAGGTTGTGACCAAAGACATGTTTATAATGGAGATAGATGCCATCTGCTACTACCGGATGGAAAACGCCTCTCTCCTCCTAAGTAGTCTGGCTCATGTGTCCAAAGCTGTCCAATTCCTCGTGCAGACCACCATGAAGCGTCTCCTGGCACATCGATCCCTCACTGAAATTCTTCTAGAGAGAAAGAGCATTGCCCAAGATGTAAAGGTACTTACAAATTTAACATTGAATATGTTGAAATATCTTTTTTTCATTTCTCCAGTGGTCATTTATTGAATGTTGCCTGCTGTGATGGGAACGCTGAGGAGGAGGTCACGGCAGCCAGTCATGCTCCCAGTCTGCTGTGGTCAGTCATTGATGGCCAGTTTTTGCTCTCACCTCTGTTCCAGTGGCTTTAGACTTATTGTAAAGTGCCCCCATATCAGAAAGTGATGGGAGTGCAAGTTGGCAGAGGTGGTAGAGATAGACAGGGGGGGTTGGTGGTATATAAAGGTGGTAAGGAAAACTTCTTGGAGCTTCCAGTCTGGTTGGCAAAACAAGCAATGTCAAATGACGAGGCATGCAAATAAGACTTTCAAATAAAAAGAGGTCAGATACCACAGATCCTCTGATTAATTTCTCAATCAGTTCTCTAAAATTGATTTGGAATTAGGGGAAAGAGAAGAGCTGCTTCATCGAGCACAGAGGCACCAAGCTCAGCAACCTCAGGCATTAGGTAGGGTTGGCTTTGATTCTTACCACAAATTGCCAGAAGAAGAGAGATAAGGGCCTTCTTGGTGGCACAAGGGGTTTTGATTCTGTGTCTCTGAAGAGCCCTGACTCATACAGACTTGAATAGTCATTTCTCCAAAGATATGCAAATGGCCACCAAACACATGAACAGACCCTCAACCTCACAAATTAGATTAGTGAGTGCATCAGAGAAATACACATCAAAACCAATGAGATACTGCATCAAATCTAGTAGATGGCTACTATAAAGAATAAAAAAAGAAAAAAAGTGTAGAGCAAACATAAAAAATTAGAAGTCTTGTACATAGATAGTGGGAATGTAAAATGATGCACCTGCTGCTAAAAAAAGTTTTGGGGTTGGTTGCTCAAAAATTAAAAATATAGTTACCATTTGACCTAACAATTTCACTTTCTGGATTTAAGTCTCAAAATTATTAATCTATGCCAGCAACTGCAGCAGGAGTTCAATACCTGGCCAGGAAGCTAACCTACCTGGTGCTGCAGACCTCTCCTTTCTCTCCCACTACTCTCCTCAGCAGTGTACTTCAGTCAATCTGCCTGTTCTGGATGGGCTCCAGGTTTCTTATCATGATGTGAAATGCCCCTTCGGCAGTAACTATCAGGGGGAAAAAAAGGTCTATTGCTCAAAAGAGCTGGAAATTAGAACACTCTGGCCACATACCACTTAGAGGGAGATAGTGTGCCCTCTAGGGCTTTGTGGACTTACAAATCCCCTTGTGAATCTAAATTACAAGAGCAGATATGTAAAGTGTGGGGAGAGAAATAATAGAATGGAAAAAGAAAAATAGTATGTCAGTTCCAGTGACCAGTGATCTAAATCAGCCAGGACCTATAAAACAAAGGAGACTTGTTGGGGGCTGGCAGCCTAGCTCCTGTGGCCTGCCCTGGCTTCCCTGTGGAGGGCGCCTCTTTGATGGGAATGACTCTGCCTGCAAAGCTTCATTCAGATTATTACCCTGTTACAAAAAAGAAGTCGATTGTCAAGCTTATACTACAAGAATGCTTTGCAGGTAAACACTGTAAAGTTAACAAAACAGGGCAAAAATGTTCTTTCAGAAATAGACTTTTAAGGTATGAGGGAGGTTCTCACTGACATCTTAACGTTTTCTCCACAGGTCGCCTTGGATTCAGTGACCTGTATTTGGGGAATCAAAGTGGAGAGAACAGAAATGTGGGTAGGAAATTAACTGGGTAGTACACTATAGTAAAGGCAGTTATTTGGTTTCATTTAAAATTTTATATTTGAAAAATTATTTTCTTTCAATGGATACTATGGTAACATTAGCATAAATTTGGGAGGGAAAGAGGAAAAATTAACAATATGTCTCCTCGCCAAAACCAAACCACTGTAACATATGGGCAAATTCCTTTGAAGCTTTCGCTCCATATGCTAAAAAATTTCTTTTTGAGATAAAATTCATGTAACATAAAACCCATCATTTTAATTATCTTCAAGTACAAATCAATAGTTTTTAGTATATTCAGAGTGGTATAACCAGCATTACTACTATTCTAGGGCAGGCTGAGAAAACCCCAGGACCCCTAAACCTGCCTGTTCTAAAGGTCATCTACCACATCAAGAAAAAACATACTCTAGTAAGACCATCAACAGAAAATAACTTTAATACAGTTAATGCACAATAGAGAAGAGAAAGAATATAATTAAAATAGTTTTCACACAAAACCCTTTTGTGGGTTAAATGCCCAGCCAAACAGGGTTGGCCCAAAGCAGGGCCACTGAGTCCTGAAAGCCTGTCACAAGCCTAAGGCACCTCTGGGTGGGAACCATAGGGAAGGGATAGAAGGGGCCACCACATCTGGAAGGATAAAAGTAGAAACAAAATCAAAATCAAGCTGCCATTGTTAACCTCCCCGGGGGCCTCTCACCCACATCTGTTTCACGTGTGTCCTTCCACCTTCCCAGGTCCAAGGCTGAGAAGTGCAGCTTCTTCACATGTCTCTCTGCTCCACGTGCCTCCTTCAGGTCTCCTCCATGCTCCCTACCTTCACCCAGTCTTCTCCTTCAGTCTCCTCCTCCCTGTCCAGCTGCACCCTTTCTTAGGGTGGGACTGGGAGCCTGGAACTTCTTCCTTCCCTGGATGCCACCATTCCCCCCCACCATATCTATGGTGGTGTAGGTCCCAGAGTGCAGCCTTAGGAGACAGTGTTTTCCAGGGCTCCAGTGTATATAAGAGAAACCAGAATCAGTCATTGTCCATGGATGTTTGGTGTGCAAAAGTCCTCCATTTGTGGAAAATAGTCTATCCGTCCAAGCCAAAAACAAACTAAAAGAAAAAATAAAATCTGGAGGCATTATCTAAAACAAAATAGCAATCGTCATGTCAGAAAAATAACAGCAAGAAAAAAATCTTCAAACTGGCAAGTTTTTCAAGGGGTATGGTTGGCTGGGTATGGTTGGCTGTTTCATTTTCTGTGGGCATTGGCCTCCCCGCCCTGTGTGTGTGACTCAGCGATTGGGAGCAGTGCCCAGCACTCACCTGCCACACCTTCTTTCTTTTCCAGTAAGGATGTGAGGCTGCCAGCCGGGCTTCAGCACTCGCTGGCGGTGGAAGCCGAAGCACAAAGACAGGCCAAAGTGCGGGTGAGCTGACACGGAGCAGCCCACCCTCCTACCTCAGCTGCTTTTTGAGGAGCACCAGAGCCTCCAAAAGAAGACCCTAGCAGGGAACTCTTCCCTTTGCTTCCTCAACCCCCAATCATCTCAGAGTGGGGAGAAACCTGACTCAGGCCCCCACACCTCTATTAAACGCTCTCCTCAAGAATGTGACTGGCCTACCTGGTGCAACATCTGTTTTCCTATTATATCCTCCCTCTGAAGCCACTGGTGTGGGCACGACCTCCTCTTTACTGAGTCTTGGCTTCGTTGTCTCCTCACGGCATAGCCCAACTCTCTTCTCTCACGCTGGCATCTTTCCCTGGGTAGTATCAGTCCCATCAACTCTGTAGGTCAGCGCCACCCCAGCCCTGCATCCCTCACTCTGTCCAGGTTCTGGAGGGACAGCCACAACGAGGGCTTAAGTCCCCAATGCAGAGCCAAGAGAAGGCTGTGCTATCAGCTGCAGCTATGCCCCTGAGAGGCAAAATGTGCCTGCCCACAGCCCCTGAGGACTGATGTGTAGGCAGGCTGGGGTGCTGGGAAGAGGAAAATGAAGACTGAAGCTGGGGACAGGTTTCTCTTAAACAGCACCCAAATGTAAAAGAAGGAGGATACTGCAGCATTGTTGGGGGGGGGGGCGGTGGGCAGGTAGTCATCTGGGCAGAGGCCTTCCAGATCCCTGTGTCTGGTCCTCTTTGTCCACTTTGGGTGGCATTTGAGTGGGGAGTTTGGTGCTTTTTTTCCTGACATGTTAACCTGCCCCTTTGGGGAGTCACCATTCAGGCTTCTATGTCTTTGCATGGAACACTGACTACTCTTCTTTATAAGATGATATTCAGAATGTTTCAAGGCCTGATAAACAATATTAATAATGCCCTTCATCCAGCCCTCCCTGGTGGCGCAGCGGGTTAAAGCACAGCACTGAGAATCTAAAAAGCTGCATGAGTTCGATCCCTGCCTGCCCCGGAGGTGACCACATGGCGTGGCAGACCTCTCCTGACCCGTCCGCTGCTCCCCTCAGCAGTGTACTTCGTCGATCTGCCTGTTCTGCTCCCTGCTCTGTCTCTGGTGAAGCCTCTCACCGCCCCTAAGCCTCTGGCCTGCACCCCAGTTCTATATGCACAAATAAATAAATCTTTAAAAAAAAATGCCCTTAATCCTTCACTAGACCTGTCAGGTGTCTCAAATTCTGTCCTAATTTTTTTTTTTAAAGATTTATGCATAAGGGACTGGGGTACAGGCCAGAGGTGCAGGGGCAGTGAGAGGCTTCACCAGAGACAGAGTGGGGAGCAGAACAGGCCAACTGACGAAGTACACTGCTGAGGGGAGCAGCAAGCAGGTCAGGAAAGGGCTACCACACTATGTGGATCAGCTCTAGAGCTGGAGATCGAACTCTGCACTGAAGTGGCTACGGCTAGCTTGCAGTGCTGCGTCCTAACCAGCTGCGCCACCAGGAAGGGCCCCTGCCCTAAATTTTAGTGAATAGTATGTTTCCCTAGATCTTGACCTTGAGAAAGAAGACAGTGCGCTCTGCCCTCAGCAGCGCCTGTCCCACTGTGCTTGAGTGTTGCATCACACTGGGTAATTGTTTGTGGAACAAAGAACAATCACTGTGCTCTTCTTTATATCTGCTCTCTAGATGATTGCTGCAGAAGGGGAAAAGGCCGCCTCCGAGTCCCTGAGGATGGCTGCCGAGATTCTGTCAGGCACCCCGGCTGCTGTTCAGCTTCGATATCTCCACACCCTGCAAGCTTTATCCACAGACAGACCTTCCACTGTGGTTTTACCTTTGCCGTTTGACTTACTAAATGTCCTGTCTTCTCCCAGCAACAGAACACAAGGCAGCATCCCCTTACCCCACCCTCCCAGACCTGTTGAGCCACTGAATCCGAAAAAGAAAGACTCCCCCATGTTATAGGTAGAGCTGAGGACAATGAGCCTGGAAAGGAGCCACAAAACCGCTACACCCCTTAGCCACAAACAGCACTCTCCCCTATCGCCTGCCCTGTCTTTATTGCCATATGGAATCCCGAAGTCACGGTGCAGCAAACTACATAAGAAGACAGTGAGAGGAGATGACAGAGAAGTCGAGATGGACCTTCTATGGCATTAATTATGGACAGAGCTTAGCCAGCATTCTGCTTTGGAAAGAATTTTGAGTCTCTATCTGGCTAAAGTCCAGTGTCCTTCTGGATGACTGTCCTTTGGCCCCTTTGGCAAGCTCTGCTGCTCCCACATACCTTTCTACTTGCTTATCATGAGCTACTATAGTCCTAGAGTTAGCAAGCAGGCTTCTCCCCAACTATATTATCTCCTCAAAGCACCTCTCAGTCTTTTCCTTGCTTTATACTCATTCTTGCACACCCCACCCCATATTCCTCTACCCTGATGTGGCACCACAGTGATATTTAAATGTTCTTGAGTGAATGAAAGAAAAAGAGATGTGCTTGGACTGGATATAAAATTTACACCTAATTAAAGGACTTCTCAATGCACTTTTTTTTTTTAAAGTTTATTCTATTTATGCATATAGAACTGGGGTGCAAGCCAGAGGTGAAGGGGCAGTGAGAGGATTCACCAGAGACAGAGTGGGAAGCAGAACAGGCCGACTGATGAAATACACCACTGAGGGGAGTAGCGGGTGGCGGGTCAGGAGAGGTCTGCTGCGCCATGTGGGTCACCTCCCGGGGCCGGGGATTGAATTCGCATTGAAGTGGCTGTGTTAGCTTGCAGTGCTGCGTCCTAACCGGTTGCACCACCAGGGAGGGCCAAATGCACTTTTTTAATATAGAGAAATAACAAAAAATATAAAAAATTTATCCAATAAATATTGCTAAGGTGTGAGAAAGAATCACTGTAAATATTAAACTGATACATTTCCAGTATCAAATGTGCCAGTAATAACATGTTGTGATCTCCGCATGCCTTGAACTGTGCTTTTCTTGCACAGATGTTACCTAATAGGAATACATTCCTGTAAGTGTTATTTTCAATTAATTCACATTATACAATAAAAATAAACCCAGGGCCTCACTGGTGGCTTAAGGTTTAAGTCTCAGCATTATCACCACAGTAGTCTGAGTTCAGTCAGGGCCAGGGAGGTGACCCACGTGGCGCAGAAGACCTCTCCTGCCTGCTGCTCCCCAAGCAGTGTGTTTCAGTAAAATCTGCCTATTGTGTTCCCTACTCTGTTTCTGGCAAATCTTCTCACCACCTCCCTCCTAGTACCTCTGGCCTGCACCTGGGTTTTACTCAAAAATATAAAAAAACCGTATCTTCAGGGAAAAAGTCAGCCAAGTAAATAAGAGAGTGCATTGAGGTATATACCAAATCTTCAATAATATTGGGGCCTCCCTGGTGGCCCAGTGGTAAAATTTCAGTGCAATCACCAGGATGGCCTGAGTTAGATCCCGGCCGCGGAACTAACCCACATATAGTGCAGCAGACCTCTCTTGTCTTACCTGCTGCTCCCCTTAGCAGGATAGTGCAATAAATACACATATTCTGCTCTCCATTTTGTTGCTGCTGAATTCTATAACCCCCACACCTCTGGTCTACACTCCACACACACACACACACACACACACATTGCTGATACTAGAAAATTATGACTAAAATTATCCTATGAATGAAATTCTACTTAAAATAGAACTGTCCATGTACCTGGGTCAGAGAGACATGATGACAGTCATCCCCAATCCCTCACTAGTTGGTGACTTCTGTCCTTCAAACTTCCTCCTCAATCTTCACTCATGTTACCTGATGCTGTTATTTTATGTTGGAGATATACCCATGCTATCTTATACTGTAGATTTCATTTTCCATGAAAATATCCAGATGGGATTTTTCTTTATGAAGGTTCTCCCTTAATACCTTGCTGAGTATTATTTTAGAGAGAAAATATATTTTCTGAGCCCCTGGAAGTGGATCTAGAAATTTTTATAGTATTTTGTCTGTTTTGAAACAAAAAGTTTCTGTATATTTAAGTAATAGGAACTGGGTCCAAGATCAGGATGCTTGCCTGTCCTGCCCTCTCTCAATCACTTCCATGTTCCTTCCTTTTCTGCCATCCTTTTGCCCTCTGAAAAAAAAAAAGAACAAAAGTTCTCCAGCAGTGTACTATAACATACCATGCTGATAGTCTTAGGGTGTTGTCTCTGGTGTATGACTCTAGGCTGCCTCCTCACCTCCATTCACAGTTGGGGGAACCACACCTTCCAACCTGGCCCTAGGGCCTTAGCGGACAAAGTGTCTTTCCCAGATTATATAAGACATTAGACAATTTCATCATCTATATACTCCAACAACCATGTCAAATTTATAGTGACAGCAATGTATTTATAATGCCACCATGTTTTGAGATAACTCTGAATTTTGTTTCAAAAGTCTAGTTCACCTCATCCTAGAAAATATGTTTTCATGTCTTAAAGAAAAATATTCCGCCCCCCCCACCTCTGTTCCTACCTTCAAGGGGGATATGTGTTTGTGGGGAGTCACAGAAAAGTGGTCTCTGCTGGAGACAATGGGAGATTCTGAAGCAAAAGAGCAGGTAAAGCTCTAACCATACACAAAATACAAAATGTGGAATCCAGAAGATTGTCAAACCCAAGTAAGTCAAAGGTGGGTAACAAAATCTTCCAGAACCAGGAGGTTGGTGCCAGAGTGGAAAACAAACACTGATGAGGCAACAAGAGATAGCATGAGCATTGAGGGGGAAAACTCCTGAGGGATAGCCTAGAATGTCTAATCTATTGGGGTTGCTGTTGTGCACCAGTTAGGACACGGTCACAGATGTTCCAGTAAAAGATCAGTGCCACCTAGGGCGTACCTGAAGTGGGGAGCATTTCTCCTGACCGCCATCCCAACACACTGGTTTTTGGGGTTAAGGCTTTTTGGTCACTTTTCACCCCGTATCTCAGGCATACATTGGCAGGAGAAATGGAGGGGTGGTAGGGCCCTGCTGGTGCAGGTATAGCAAACCAGGAACCGAACAATTAGGAGTGAATGCCAGGATGATAAAGTAGGAATGGCTTGTACAGCCCTTAACAATTCCACATCGCTGCGTTCTTATCTGCCTATGTAGCTCTTTCTGGTGGTCTCTTCTGATATCTGGCTCTAGTCAACATAACACTTTCTCATTAGAATGCCAGAGGGCATCTTCTAGGTCTGTTTGAGTGCCCTGTGTTGCCCTTGGGTTATGGGACAATTCGGATGCAGAATCTTGGTGGGAGAGAAATGATGGGAATAAGGTGCCCTGAAATTATGTTATGGGTGGAAGGGTATAGTGAATAGTCAGGCCAATTCTTCAGAGCTAGCTAGGGGAGCCTCTGATAGTGCTGACTGCAAGGTTTCAGCACCAGAATTCCCTGAAACCCAGGTGCTACATTCCCCCAGATACTGATCTTGAAATAATAGGTAGAAGATATGCTGGACAGCACGATCAAAGCTATGTAGCAGGAAAGAATTTTTCCCTGCAAACTGATTTTAATAGTGATAGTTTGAGCTATCCTAACAAAACCCAATAGAGTGGTTTATCAACAATAGAAATTTATTGCTCTCAGGTCTAGAGGCTAGAAAAATTCTAGATACCACCAGAATTAACATCTGGTGAGGAATCAATTCTGGTTCATAGACAGATGTCTCCCACTGTCCCCTCTGCGTATCCCCACCTGGTGTGAAGTGGAAGGAAGTTCTCTGGGGTCTCTTATTTTATTGTCATGGTAAAGACTGCTTTATTGACAGCAGTACAAGTCAATAAATATTGATTCCCCAAACAACTGATTATTTATCAGATCACAGAACTAGCTGACTGCTAGAATGACAGATTGAAGTCAATTGTGCTTCTTGGGAAATGAAGCCATAACCAGCTGATATCAAACTTGCCAGACTTCATCGAGACTGCCACTCACTAATCTTGGACACGCTACTAATTTCCCCAAGAGGCCACACAGAGCTCCCTCCTCAGCGCTGGGTCCCATAAGAAAACGTCTCACTCAGGACCGAGCCTCCACCGCATATCACTGAGGCTTCTAAGCCTGCTGGAAACGGAGTTTAGCTTCTTACTGTGGGCGCAGATTTAAATCCTTGGGCCTGGCAAGCTGGTGCCTCCAGGGCTAAGGAGGCTTCAGTTAGTGAGAAAGTGCCGGTCTCTGAAGACAGTTACTACACAGGAGGAAAATGGCTGCCCCTATTGATGGTGATCTCGCGCCCCCTGCTGGCCATTCTGGAGTTACTGCGCTCTCAAAGCCACGTCACTCGGCAGGTGGCGCTGTGGGGTTCCGCGTCATCAAACCAGCTCTCGTCTGGGATGTCTGGACAGGACCAGGCAAACAAAGAAATCTTATTTTTTGACAGTTGAATAAAGCAGAATTGATTAGTGAATTTACACGATTTTAATATGTAAGGACAGTCTCATATACACTGCAACTTTACATATGCTAAGCAACAGGTAATTGTGCTTACTCAGCAAAATATTTGGGTCGAATATAAAATTCACAGCCTTTCACCTCTTTTTCACCATCTCGAACATGACCGCTTAGTTTTAAATACACTAACAATGAATGTGCTAACAATGAGACATAATGACAGAGTCAGAAGGCAAACACGTCTATTGTGATTTACCCCTGTATCTTAGGCTAATGTTCAATGAACTATGCTTTAAAGATAAGTAAGTAAATGAATGCTATCCACCAGTCCCATAAATAACCAATCTTATTTTTTCAAATAATAATTACATCTCTTCAAACCACAAAAACCTTGGTGAAGAGAGAAGTTTCTGCTTTGAAGTAAGAGAAGGTTGTCATGTTTAAAACTGCCCGCCTGCAAGATGACATCCCTGGATCGGCAGGAAGTACAAGGACAGCGACCCTATACTGGATAGTGGTCCAGTACTGCATAAACCTAGTACCAGAGAGCACAGAAAACGGCCCTCACTGTCAAATAATTATAATCGTGGGGTTCAACCTGTCTGTAGGCTCCCTCAAGAACAAGTGGAAAGGCTTTCTTTGTTACGTCTGGCCTGGGGTATTTTCAGTGTTGAATCCACTTCCTCGGTAGCTTTTGCCAAAAGCTCTTAAAGGCATAGGTGCTGACCTCATACCTGGGTGATTTAAGGTAAGGGAGTGGAGTGCAGTTTTCATAAGGTCAGGACAGCATTGAACGTCCATCTGTAGCATGGTTGTATGTTCATGGAGTTAAGTTCACACCATTTCTAGGAAACTCTGGAAAGCGTGTCCCATACTTGTGTAGAAATTGCAAATGGACAAATGTTCCATTGAGAACATGATGAATCTAAGTCTGTATGTTTGCTCACCTATGCATTCACTCATTGACCAAAATGTTCCTGACCTTGTTTTGATTCTGGGAAGTACATGGCACATAGCAAAATGTCCCTACCCAAAGGGCTTCATCCTAGGGAACGGAAACATGAAAAAAAGAAAAAGAAACTGAAAACAAAGTAACAACCAAATAAAAACACATAAAGACTGATTAAAGCTTGAGGAAATGTGAAGTGTAATGAAGGCAATTAGCAGCTGTGCAAACTGTGGCTATACAGAAAGCCAAATTGTGCTGACACATTAGGGGATTAGGAAGTTTTCTCAGTCAAGAAAAAAATTATTTTTAAGTTGTTGCTTTCCAATGATCTGAAACTTTGAAATTTCTTGGTTATTAGTTTTTGGGCTATGAAAATTTTTTTTATCCTAATAGTTTATTTTTACAACATTTTATTCTTTTTTCCATCCAGCTGTAATCCTCGTGGGCTTCCCATCACCAAATCACCCATGTGCCGTCACCGTAGTCCAGTGCACGCCCCACCCCCACACATTTTTTTTTTTTAAAGTTTTATGTATTTGTGCATACAGAACTGGGGTACAGGCCAGAGGCTCAGGTGCGGGGAGAGGCCTCACGAGAGACAGAGTGGGGAGCAGAACAGGCAGATCTATGAAGTACACTGCTGAGGGGAGCAGTGGGCGGGTCAGGAGAGGTCTGCCGCACCATGTGGTCACCTCGAACTCACTTGGAAGTGGCTTTAGCTTCTCAGCGCTGTGCTTTAACCCGCTGCTCCACCAGGGAGGGCCACACACACATTTTTTATCCCATTCCCCACTCCATCCCATAAAATGTCTCTGGTATATAGTTGTTCATTATTATTATTCCCACCCCCCACCCCCCGGCAGTTTATGCTCCTGCTTTGAGTGAACCCATCTGGTATTTTTCTTTTTCTTTCTGGTTTATTTCACTAAGCATGATCCCTTCGTTGGGCTATGAAAATTTTAATAAATTTCAGATGTAGTGGAAACTTTAAACATGTTTTGATCTTTTCCCAGACTCACCTTATAGAAGTGCTGCCGCCGTTGGGAGTTCTCCATTCTTGTCTGCATTCCCCCTCAAGCCATCACCTGCACCACAGGATTAAAATCAGCCATGCACTCATCTGCTTCCTTAACTGCACTGGAACTTCTGCTTTCTAACTCATCTCTGGTGCCTGTGCTCTCTACATGCCTGTACCCAGGCATGTGTACCCAGGTAATATGTATATTCCCACCCAGACTAGGCTAATGCGTGAACTATATTTCCACAGAAAGCTACATCCTGGTGAGAAAGTACTTGTTTACTTGCCTTCTTAATACACAGCCTTGTGAGATGCATCAAATCAGTGAATATGCTGGTCCCCCAGTCCCTGACCACAGAAAGAAGAAAGCTGGGAAGGACACTGGAAATAAGAACTACGGCCATGAACTGGTCAGGGAAGAAGATCCAGGTCATGGAAATGACAAAGAGAGAGAGAGAGAACCTGTGTATCCTCCATAAACAATAATGTTCTCATTTCCAAAGAAAGGGAAGTCCGTACTATCCATGGTTACATAGTCCACTACTAGACGCCAACTTCTCCCTCCGACATCCTTCACTAGGGATTGGCAGGCAGAGCTGACAGAAGGAGGGCACCGTGAGACCCAGACGCCACATAAATTCCCAGGACACACCATTCAAAATCCCTACTCACACGTGGGAAGAAGTTACTTGACCACAAGGTCAAGTACTGTTCTGTGCTGAACGGGGGTTGGGGTGGGGGGGACCTCTACCTCCTCCTGAGGACCAAACAAGAAGAGTTTTTCACCTTTGCTTTGCAGATGAGGAAATGGCTCTGCTCCCTCTGAAACAGTAGCCCGTCTAGTCTTCTTTACTTCCACAGCCCAGTCAAGTTCTAAGTCACAAATTGAAACTTTCCCATTTTTTCCATACCTTACTACGTCCCACGTGGAAGATTTCTCCTTTTCTATGTGTGACTGAGCCCCAACCTCTTTTCTCTCAGCCCAACATAAGCCACTTCAGCTCAAAAGCAATTTCTGCTCCTGGAGAACTGGCAGATGTCCCACGGAGAAGACTGTGTAACATGGGTCACATTGCTGATAATACATTGCTGTGTCATCACCAGCACACACGGGGTGAGGGGGGTCTCATTGTGGCCTTGAGGTGCGTTTCTCTAGTAAGTGATGCTGAACATTTTTTCATGTGGCATTTCGACTTTTGCCAGACTAATTGTTTTCTATATGCCCTACATTATGACAGCTGGCTTTTGAACATTGTAGTGAGATTCCAATTTCTGTAAAGGTTTTTTGGGCTAGTCTCATTATCTGATCATCACTTAAAACTTTTAAACACAGAAATGTATTTGGGAAGGTCAATGTCTTTGCATGGCATCCATTTGGGGTTCTGCCTGGATTTTAATGAGCTGTAATTCCTGAGGGACTGACTCAGGACTAGAAAGAACTTTTCTTGAAATTATTGGTTATTTCTACGGTCAGTGCTTTTTCTCTAGCAATTTCACACACTTTCTCGTCTGTATATACCCTCTGTTTTTAACATTCTGGAAAAGTCCTAGATCTGACTTTTGTGGCCATTTCTCAATTCAGCAAGAGCCAACTCCACTTATTATTTTAGAAATGCTTTCTGAGAATGCATAAAGGTATTACTGTTTCTTTCCTTTTGCAACTTTTAAAACAATCCCGGGTCCTGAGTCTCAGTATCAATATATCTTGACCAAAACAAATACATCTGCATTTATTTATAAAAACCTGCCAGGTCCTTCTTGGTGAGTTGGAGGGCAGCACTACGAAGCTAGCCACAGCTGCTTCACGAGTTCTATCCCTAGCAAGGGAGGTGATCCACATGGTGTGGCAGACCTCTCTTTTCTCACCAGATGCTCCCCTCAGTAGTTCACTTCGTCAGTATGTCTGTTCTGCTCCCCAATCTGTCTCTGGTGAATCCTCTCACTGCCCCTGCATCTGTGGCCTGTAGCCCAGTTCTGCATGCATAAATAAATAAATAAATAATCCTTTTTTTTTTTTAAAGATGGTGTTGTTTTTGTTTTTTTTTTAAGGCTTATTTATTTATGCATATAGGACTGGGGTACAGGCCAGAGGTGCAGGGATGGTGAGAGGCTTTACCAGAGACAGAGTGGGGAGCAGAACAGGCAGATTGTGGAAGTACATTGCTGGGGAGAGCAGCGGGTGGGTCAGGAGAGGTCTGCCTGGCCATGTGAGTCACCTCTGGGGGCGGGGATTGAATTCACACTGGAGCATCTGCGGCCAGCTTGCAGTGCTGCATCCTAACCCGCTGGGCCACCAGGGAGGGCCCAAAGAATAATTAAAAAAAAAAAAAAGCATAGTACGCCCCAACATGCTTTTAATAAATTACCCTTCTGTGTTTGCAAGGGTGAGTTTCTGTCTGGCAACCAGACCATCACCTATAAAACACTGGATAGCACTGTGGTGGCAAATATCTCATTCCACTTCTAGTGGTAGCAGGCATAATTCTGACATTTAGAAAATGTTCCCTCTGCCCCACAGAGCTAAAGTGATATTGACACAATTTGAGAAGTAGGGTTCTTATGGTCAGGGATTGGGGTCTGCTCATTTGTTGGAAATGACCACTCATTCCTGCAAAGCAGGAATTATTCTGAAATTCCACCAAAAAGCCCCTGAATTTGCTAGAATCATCTAAGACTCTCTTTGGAAAGACAAAAGGTAGGGCTGGCTAGGCCCTGCTAGGTGGTAACTCTATGCTTGAGTCAACAGTTTCCACTTGGGCTGACAGACCATGAGTACAGCCAACTATTTAAAGAATTTCATGCTTTCTCCAGAGTTAAAGTGTCATACATTAGCTTAGGTAGGTTTTTTAAATCCATCTACATACATTTTGCTGATGGCCAGGGACAGGCCCGGACAGAGGTTTGGCTCTGGAATCAGGGGTGTCTCTGCAGCTTAAGTAGCAGGCAAAAATCTAAAATTTCAGGAGATAATCCAGAGGAACACCAAATATGTGAGCTGTAACCGTTGCAGCTCTGTTAAGGGTCTATTGAAGAAAATAAAGAAATCAATGGAAGAAGCTAGCAATTTTTTGGACAAGCTATCTTTAATCTGGGAGAAAAAGCTAAAGAATGGGTAATCTATAGCCATCACTTTGACTTTAAAAGGAAAGGTGTTCTTGGGTTGCATGTCATAGTTTTTCTAGTTGTTGCTGCAAAGGAAGTGTCGCCAGTTGATCTGTGTTGTCCACTCTATAGCAAAGACACCATATGGATGCTATTTGGGTTTTATGTTGTGATTGGGTTTAGTCCCAGTTTTGGATTTACTGCTGGAAGGACCTCCCTCCTTTCGATGTGTTTCTGAAAAGACAAAAACAATAGCATTGGTAACAACTACCTATTTATTAATAATTTTTTATTTTATAGAGCAATAAAAAATTCTTGTTCTGCCTGAGTAATCTCTAAGCTCCAAACAAGCTTGTGCCTCTAAGGTATGAGGAAATTGAGGTGCAGAATGCACTTTCCCAAAGTTTAAGTGTATGCGATTAACTGCCTGAATTCTGCATCTTGGAAAAGTGAGCTATGTGGTCTAAAAGAGAAAAAAGGAAGAAGACACGTCCTTCCTTCTTGTACACATTCAAGCTGAGTGGAAAAAAAATCAATAAAACTAGTCTCCAGAACCATCTCATAGCCACCCTTACAGCTTGTTCTGTCTCCAGGTTCCCGTCGCCAGTCTCCTGTGAACAGATCCATCTAAGCCCCACCCCTCCTGTGAACTATCTCCTCACGCCTCACCATTGGTCCCACTGAGATGAGACACTACACAGACTCCCTGCTTGATTCTTTTCTTCATTCAGTTCAGAACACAATAATTATTAAAAATATTGAAAGTCTCTCTACTATGTCCAGAACTTTACTCAGTAATCACAAGGCTCCTTCCTATAATGGACATTATTTTCCAGCCCTTTACCACATGGCTCTCAAGAGAAGCGTCATCTCATTGCAATGTTTCAAACAGAGATGTACTATATATACCCTCTGAGAGGCAAACAGCGCCAAGGCTGTCTGTATTTTTTTTTTTAAGATTTATTTATTTATTCGGAACTGGGGTACAGGCCAGAGGTGCGGAGGGTGAGAGGATTCACTAGAGACAGAGTGGGGAGCAGAACAGGCAGGTCGATGAAGCACACTGCTGAGGGGAGCAGCGGGCGGGCCAGGAGAGGTCTGCCACGCCATGTGGTCACCTCCGGGGCAGGCGGGGATCGAACTCATGGGGAAGCGGCTTTAGATTCTCAGTGCTGTGCTTTAACCTGCTGCGCCACCAGGGAGGGCCTGTCTGTATTTTTTAAAGGAGTGCCAGCTAACCCTAAGGAATGTCTAACTAGGATTTTCCAGAGAAAATGTTTAAGTCACCTGCATGGCATGGGAGCTACCTTGGTTGCAGTCAATTCCCCTAGCCTCTCCTCTCATTTATCACTTTGCACCCCACCCCTGTCTATGACTCTGATGGGGGTGCGTGCAAGGATGGGAAAGGATGTCTATGCGTTTGGACAGGTTTGGGGTTGGAAAATAACTATATACATGAATACATCTATTTATAGATATATATAATCTAGCTTTATCTAAATGAACAATTTTTATTCATGGAAATGGACAAAACTACTCATTCCATATTGAAGTAATCTCTCAGTTTAACACAAAAGCCCTTGGTATGACTTGCATACTTACTCTATAATCTGGAAAAATTAGTTTTCAAATTATCAAGATACAATTGTAACACAAACTGAATGATTTTTTTTTGATTCATGAAAACTATTTCACATATATTCAAACCTAAAACTAAATGATTCATAATAACTAATATTTTACCAGTTACGAATTAGCAAAAGCAGAGGAAAGGGGCTCAGATTCTTCCTCTAAGCAGTATTGACACCTGGGGCCAGAAACTGTGAGGGACTGGCTAGCTTACTGCTTTTGCTAGGGGTACAAGTGAAAAGAGAAGGTGAGAAAGGAAAACAGAAAGTAGTTATCTTCCCAGTTCTACCCCTTCTACCAGAGTTGTCCTGAGAAACAACCAAGGATTGAAGATAAAGCAAAAAAATTTTTTGAAAGCTCCCAATGTTGGGGATATTGAGAAGTACATGAGGACAAATTCTAACACTAATTAAAGGTAAGAGAATGAAGCGTTAAATTCCTTTCCTGTAGATAAATTATTATCATCATAGAACATGCAAGAGTATAAAAAAAACAAAGACAACACTCCCCATAAACCTCCATCCACCAGGGACAATGTCTGATGATATCTGGGTACATTTCTTTCAGATCTGTTTCCTGGCTTTAAAATGCTGCATCAGATCCTGTTTCTTGCATTTGACACTTTAACATAAGCATTTCTCATGTCACTACAAATTACTTGTAACCACCATGTTAAGGTTACATAGTACTCAGCTTTATTAATATAGCAGAATTAATTTACTTTTTCCCCCCTAATTGGAGGGATAGGCTATTTCTATTTTTCCTAATATGTATAATAACATACTGAATGTTTGTGCACTCATTTTCCCCCTGTATTTATTATTTTTCCTTATAGTATATGCCTAAGATTGAAGTAATTAGGTTCAAGGATATACATGTTTTTAAGATCTAAACACACTTCTGAAAGGGTTACATAAAGCCCATCGACCCACAAACATTATCTGTAAAACTGACTACTTTATCCTGACCAGCATCATCTTCTATTGTTTTAACAGTTTTTTGCCAGTCTAATAACTCAAAGTTGTATCTCATATTAGTTTACCAGTCAACAGTTGTCATTTGGTTTTCCTGTTTGCAAGATATAATATCACAGTAAATGTATGTGCTTTCCTATGTGAAATATGAACTAGATTTGCACAAAGGATACTGATACTCTCCTAAGATACCTGTCACCCAGTCAATTTTTTTTATAAATGCAACTTAAAGCAATATGAGAAAGCAAGTTTCACCTTTCTTTAGAGATCTTGAGGAATTTTGTTGTACTGGCTTGATTTCTTCTTCTTCTTTTTCTTCTTCTTCTTCACTTTCTTCTTCTCTCTCTGCTCCATTTTCTTGTATTTCTTCAGCCTTCTCGTTGGACTTCATAAGTTCTTCTAGTTCTTTCTCCAGATTTTTTTTTTTAATAAGGGTGTAATGGAATTTCTCATTTATATCATCAAATTTCTCCTCTGCTTGTCTGGCTCTACTTTCAACTTGCCTAATATGGGCAAAGTCCAGAGAAACAACAAAAGAGAAAATTTCAAAAAAATACCCTTCATACATAGAAACTCATGGTCCATAAAAGTCAATGGGATCAGGCTTTCCCTGGTGGTGCAACGGGTTAAAACACCGCGTTATGAAGCTCTCCGGAGCCACTGCAGCATAAGTTCAATCCCTGCCCCAGAGGTGACCCACATGGCGCGGCAGACCTCTCCTGACCTGCCCACTGCACCCCGCAGCAGTGTACTTCATCGATCTGCCTGTCCTGCTCCCCACTATGTCTCTGGTGAATCCTCTCACCCACCACACCTCTGGCCTATACCCCAGTTCTGTAAAAATAAATAAATCAATCTTAAAAGAAAAAAAAAAAAAGTCAGTGGGATCAGATGAATGTGCCTGAAGGGTACAAACAGGGAAAGCATCAGCACCAATGACTAACCAAGAATTGAGGCCTGGGGACTGATCCGGCTGTGAGAGTCAGTCGTGCTATGAATTAGTGAAATCTGATTGTTGGCTATTTGTACCTCATCAATAGCCAGGGGAACCTCTTTTCAGGGGTTCCTTTGACTCCTCTTAATTGATGTGATCCAAGATGCTAAGCCCAATAGTGTCCTTTTTGACAACTTTTAAACCAGAGTTTACAATCAAGAAGATCAGTTTTGAGAGGTGCTCCTAAATTACTAGAGAGTATGTTATACATCTAAGTCTCCTGCTGTTCGAAGCCATCTTAACTCTTTTTTTGCTCATCATACTCTTTGGTTATATAGTATTTCTTCTGGCACACAGCCATCTTTCCCAGTTCTGTTCATTTCTATAGTTCATCTCTTAAAAACATACTGAGTTGGATCAACTCCAACACCTCATCTCCCAGCCCACATACATTTTTTTTTTAATTAAATTTTTACTCTCTTATCTGCTGGTCATTTATTTGTGCTTCTCAATGTATTTCTGCCATAATTTTCCTTCTTCTTTTTTTAAAAGATTTTACTTATTCGTGCAGAACTGGGGTACAGGCCAGAGATGCAGAGGGTGAGAGGATTCACCAGAGACAGAGCAGGGAGCAGAGCAGGCAGATCTACGAAGTACACTGCTGAGGGGAGCAGCGGGCAGGTCAGGAGAGGTCTGCCTCGCCATGTGGATCTCCTCCGGGGCAGGTGGGGATCAAACTCATGTGGAAGTGGCTTAAGCTTCTTAGTGCTGTGCTTTAACCCACTGTGCCACGAGGGAGGCCCCCCCTTTTTAAAAATAATATAATAGCTTATTTTTACATCATTTTGTCCATTTTTCCATCTCAGTTGTAATCCCCTTGGGCTTTCTATCACCCAATCACCCATGTGCCAACTAAAGCCCAGTGCATTTCCCTCCCCCCACCGTTTTTGATCCCATTCCCCACTCCACCCCCATAAATTGTCTCTGTTATATAGCTGTTCATTATTGCTATTATTATTATTTTCTCGCCTGGTCCATTATATTCCTGCTACGAGAGAAACCGTCCGCTTTTTCCCTTTTATTTCTGGCTTATTTCACTAAGCAGGATCCCTTACAGCTCCATCCATGTTGCTGCAAAAAGCATGCATTTTTTTTGACTGCTGAGTAATATTCCATGGTGTATATGTAGCACATCTTTTTAATCCAATCATGCACTTTTGTGCATTTGGGCTGTTTCCATGTCTTTCCAATTGTAAATAATGCAGCAATAAAGACCCTACTTACATTTTTACTTCCTCCATGTCCAGTGTGAGGGAGGGTGGGTATTCCTACTATAGCAATGTGGCTAACAGCTTCTAGGAAATACAGAGATACCTAGCCCACTAGTGACAATGAAGGCAGCAGGAGAACACAAGGGAAGCCAACAAGTGTGGATTTCTCAGCCATACCTCCAGGTCAGTAATCTTTACCTGTTACTGTTGTGGGTCCTCATACTTACATTAATTTCTCCTGTGTGCATTCAATTATAATCATTGCTTCCAGATACTTTTGAGCCAATGTATTTTGATTAGCTGCCTCTCTCTAACAAAGGGAACATGTATTATGAGTGAACTAAGAATTCCAACAGTTAATGCTCTATATCTTTTCAGGCTATTTTAGACTGAGTCTTCCAGAATATTCTTTCCTATACATGTTTATATAATAGAAGATTAGCATACTTTTAATACCAAAAAAGAATAGGATTTGACCGTGTGATTTGACCAGCTTCAAAGTATTCATGCTACAGGTAGACATATACTTGGCGTTTCAAGTAAGAAACATGAAAGACAACAAAAAGAAACAGGAAAAGACCTTAAAGAGAGGAAGCTAAACATGTTTCAGTAATAAATCAAGTTAAAGATCAAGGAACTTAACAATAGCTTATTAATAATTTACTTCACTAAGATTATAACATTTCAAACTCCAATAAGATCTTTCAATTCCTTAGGGAACCTCATAAATATCAAAGCAAGGAAAATTTGGGAAGGGGAACCCCTTTCATTTATTTTGACTCTAATGGTTCCAGAAAACAAAGTAAGAAGAAGGTAAAGGAGGAAATTTAGAAGGCAAAAGTTATAAATACATTTTTAAATGAATTGATGTCACTTTTCTAGAACTATGGCCTTTTTAAAATCTCATTTGCCTATGATTCCCAACCAGGGGCAATTAAAAGGTGACCCCTCATTATAGATGGAAAGGGAGATTTAAGAAGATAGGGGGCCGGCCACAAACACAGAATGATCTAGCGGATCAACGCAAGATTCTTATACAAACCTCTTCACTCCTAGTCACACATTCCATTCTACTGTGCTAGCTCTTTCTAAAAGAACCTTAGAGAAATATTTCAACATGTCTACTTAATTGAACTCTCTTACTCTCTTCCTATTTTCTCAACCATACAGTTTTTTTCTCCTTCTGTCCTGCTCCCCCTTCTTGGGTCAAAGTTTTAAAACCTAAAATTGCCATTTGGAAGCCCCAGTATCCTTATGACCAGCAGGAAAACAGTCTGTTCCCAGGGCCTGCAATGCTATCCAGACCAAGAGAAGACCTACTCCAGGCTCTGCCTCCTGCTCCTAGCCTCTGACCTCACAAACATCCGCATTCTCTGGGTACCCACTCTCTCAGATCTTCACCTTGCCGTGGCTGGCTAGCACAACTGTGTGGGTTCCCGATGATCCCATCTTACTGTGGCAGTGCTCCAGCCACCAATCTGTAGTATGAACGTAACTCATTTTTACCTCCAAGAACTCACAATTGTACACCTAGATAGCACTTTCTAGACTTTGTGGTCAATGAGAACCTGGAGAGATTGGTGTTTAGTGACCTCTAGTAACAGCAACAAAAACAACTTTTTGAAGTCTGGAGATGGATTTCCTGGCCACTCTGTCCTCAGGTGGTCTAGCCACAGCACCCCATAATCATGCTGTCAGACAGAAGGGCACCCTGAGGACATGCCCCACACCCCCACACCCCTGTCCCTGGGTACAGGCTCTTGCCTTTCTTGTCTGTTTCCTGTCTGACTCCAAGGCCTGAACCTGATGCCAAACTTAGATGACAGAGCAGAATTGTACCACCGGGGAACAATTCTGAGGCAGGACGTCTTTGGTGGAACTGGAGGTTTAGCAGAGAAAATGGTGTTACACTCTTCATCATTTTTGTACAAGTCTCCTGATGTTGCTGGCACTGCTTCCTCTTGACTGACGCATTAAACATGACTTTAAAAACTTGTTGAAAGGTACTACTTTGGGAGAATATAACTGGATCCCAATTCCAGGTGCCACTCTCACCAATTTTCCCAGCTCCTGTCTAACTCTGCATGGTCTCCCCCAGTTCTTCCTACTAGCAGGACATATTTCCTACAACTTCCCTGAAGACCCAGACCAACAAACTCCCTCTACTTCAGGCCACGCCTCTGCCAAGACCAAGTGATCTAGCTGGCTGCTGCCACACTCCTCTCTTCCCACGCTCCTCGCCCTTCTTGCTCCACTGCCCATGCAGGTGGATGAGGCCTCTAACAATGAGAATAGCCCCTAACCTTGGGGCTGAGAAATTTGATGAAATCCATAGATTCCCTTCTCCTTCCACCAAGATAATACACAGTCTGTAAATACATACATACAAAATGATGTACACCGTTTTTGGAGATTAATGGGATGAAGTATACCTAAATGCACATGATCTACCCACCAAGATAGTACTTAGAGCTGACTTAAGCCTATCACATCCTAGAACATTTTGTGGAGGAATATTAAATCCGTTCTCCTATGGAATTCTCCACAGCCACTGTGTAAAGATTCCTAATTTCCTAGTAATTCATGTGGTTGGAGCCATGATCTCATTGTGGTACTTAGTACAGTCAGCTGAATGAGTATATTTAGGGTGGTCAAATAATGACTAAGATATTTAAATTAAGGAAAGAAATGAAATGCTAATTTAAAATGAGTTTTAAAGAAAAGAATGAGGTCTTATATAAAGTTAACGTGAAAAAAAAAAAAAAAGACTATCCTAGGGATGATGCCGGAAGGGGAAAAACCTTGTAATATATGTTACTTAGAAGTCCCTGATTCTCTTGGAGGACCTACATGTTGGTCTGAGCTACATAATTTTTACACAGTTTTTTCCTCTGGTTTTGAATTACTAGTTGGGTTTCAGATACATACCCAGGAAGAAAATATATCTGATTCAAACAGAGGTTTGGAATAAACATTTTCATCATCTCCAATGAATCGGATTAATTTTTCCAGCTTCGCAGATGTTGATGGTTCCTAGGGCACAAAAACACCCAGGACCTATAAGTGGCCGGGCACCGGGTAGAAAGTGAAATGGCAGGTCTCTTGCTGCCATGTCTGAAGCTTTAATTTCAAATTTACTTTAATCACTCAACAAACATTTCTGAAGACTTATCCCAAACACTATGTGAAAAACTAGTTGGGTTAGAGAAGTTGAGACAGGACAGAGACTTTCTTCCAGAACTCAGGAACTCACAGTAGAGTCGGGAAAATAGACAATAAAATAGTTATGGCATACATGATTGCTGTGACATAGAGTTGCATTCTAAGGGTTGGTGTATCCAGAAAACGGGTCTGTATTCTGCCGAGACACACAGGAAAGTTTTTGTACAGAAAATTATATTTGAAGGCTGAATAGGAGTTTGTAAAGTAGATAGAAAAGAACCTGAACTAAGACCACAGGAGAAGAAGAGGAGGAAATAATTACAAATACAATTTTTTAAATTACTAAAACATTATTTATGACCAAATAATGTTTGCCATTTAGTTTGTGCCTTTTATAGCCAAGCACTGTAGCAAAAATAAAACAGAAAATGCTAGTCAGAATGAGACCCTGGGATGTATAATATTTGTGTTCTGTTCTTCATGTGCAGGAAGTAAAAGTCCGAGGTGAAAGCCTAAGATCATGCCAACATTTAAGCTATCAGCAAGGAAGAAACACAGGGAAGTAAATGAAAACCTTGTAGAGAATGCTAGATTTTCCTGAATGTCAAAAATCAAAGTAGCAGTCGATCTAGGAATTGGCAAGGGCTCTTATGTCAGACTTGTCTGGGTTTGAATGCTGTTTCTCCACTTACAGATGTGACTTTGGGTAAGCCAGCCGGCCTTTCTGAGGTTTGTGTTCTTAGCTGTAAAATGGGAGCAATGTTATGCTGTGCAGATGAAAGATAAAATATGCAGAGGCTATAGCTGAGAGAAGGCATTCAATGACTGGTAGTTATCATTCTATTTTTATTGTAACGATTACAAGGGTGCCAGGAAACATAGATATTATTAGTAGGGACACAGCAGTGGTAGATATAGGTAAGGAAAAGAAAGATATGGAGGTGATCTTGGGAGGTATGGAGAAAAGACAGCTCAGAACAGGAGCTAAAGAAGTGGAGACAGGGAATTTAAATTACTATTTGAAAATCTGGCATTGAAGGAATAAAGAAATTAGCATCAAGGTGAGAGGTACACTGTCTAGTTTAGAAGGGTAGAGGTAGGAATGAAGCTAATGGGAAATGGCTGGATTTCCCATTATTTACTGTAAAAATAAAGAGATAAGTATTTCTACAGTTATGATTAAAACTATATGAGGAAAGTGAGATTTTCCAAATGATCTGTTTATATTTTCCACAGTGTATATGTACATATACACATTCTTTAAAAATATGTGGGCTCTCCCTGGTGGAGCAGTAGGTTAAAGCACAGCTAAAGCCACTTCAGCATGAGTTCAATCCCCAGCCCAGAGTTGATCCACATGGCACGGCAAGACCTCTCCTGGCCCACCCACTGCTCCCCTCAGCAATGTACTTCAACAGTCTTGACTGTTTTGCTCCCCACTCTGTCTCTGGTGAATCCTCTCACTGCCCCTGAACCTCTGGCCTGTACCCAAGTTCTGTACGCATAAATAAATCTTAAAAAAAAATAGAGAGAGAGGCACAGTGGGTTGGAGCGCTGCACTGTGAAGCGAAGCCAAGTCTTGGCAGCTTCAGTGAGAGTTCAATAATCCCCTCCGCAGAGGTGACCCACATGGCGCGGCAGGCCTTTCCTGTCTCACCCACTGCTTCCCTCAGCAGTGTACTTTGTCAGTCAGCCTGTCCTGCTCCTCACTCTGTTTCTAGAGAATCCTCTCACCATCCCTGCACCTCTGTCTGGCCTGTTCCTCATTTCTGTATGCATAAATCAATAAAATCTTTTAAAAAGACATATAGAGAAAAAAGAATAACCTCACCTCTTCTATTTCATGTTCTCTCTTTTCCTTAAGTTCCTTATCTATACTTTCTTCTTCATCCAATTTAAAAGGCTTGCTAATTTCAGGATCAATTAAAAAGTCCTGTGAGGTAAAACAATACAACAATTTTAATACAGTAAATATTTCATGTAAATATGCAGGTAAATATTTTATATATATTAGCATTTAGTCATTCAAAAACATTTAATGAACAATGGCTAATAAGAATGGGACCTGCCCTTAAGAAGCTTACAGTCTGGTGGCCAAATAAGTTCTGTGAATATAAACAGTCACAGCATCTAACCTAGATCTAGTGGTAGATGGTCATGAAAGAGAAGGTTGGTCAAGGTTTCCTGGAGGCATTAATGTCTAAGTTTCTTGAAAGATGAGTCAGGGAAAAAAGAATGGCATGGGGGCGTTCTAGGCAGAATTGGCTCTGAGAACAAAAGTAGTTCAATAGAACAGAAACTCAGGAGTAGGTGGAGAGGACCACAGAGGGACTCCAGGAAGATTACATGTTATCATAAAAGCACTGAGGCAACAAAAGAGGTTAAGGTGGTTTGCATTTTAAAGCAACTACTCCAGCAACAGGAAGGTGGATTTAAGAGGAAGAAGGGAGGGGAGAAAAGAGAGAGAGGAGGGGAAGGAGAAAGAAGAAAGAAGACAGTGAAGGCAAAAGCCACAGCAACAGGAGCAGGGAATATATAACAGAATATATAACATATTTGTAAGATGAAGAGTATCAGGATTCAAGAGCTATTTAGGAGGTAACTCTGGATAGTCAACCAATAAGGTTGGTTGGGAGAAGGGAGTATCTTGAATGACACATGGTATATTGGTTTATGTCCCTCCACAGATGCAGGGACAGAAGTAATAAGCAAAGTTGGACAAGCAGTCTTGGGGAGATAGAGGTGTTCAGATCAGGCTGTGTGAGCTTGAATTACCACTGTGATAGCCAAGCAGATTTGTCCAGTAAGTAGCTGATTCCAGCATCTGGAGTTTAGATGGAGGAATGTGGGCTAAAGACAGAGCTCTGACAGTTTTACGTACATTTAGTTAAAGCCAAGAACATAAATTTCATCACAAAAGGAGAACCTGTAAGTGACTGCAGGACAAAGTCTTAGGAATGGAACCTAGTCTATTAAGACTGGTAAAGGAAGGAACATTTGCAAAGAATACCAAATGTTGCCTCAAAAAACATCAGACAGCAGGAAAGTGGGAAAAAAAAAAAAAAGAGGAGAGTCTGCAGAGGGCAGAGATCATACTGCCTCCAAGGGCGGAGACACAGAAGAGGAAGCAAGGCCTCAGGTGGCAGAGCCTTCTGCCTCTCTCCTAGCAGCCAGCAGCAGCAGGAGTAGCGGGTAGGGGCAGCTGAATGACTGCCAAGCTGCAAATCTTGCTGTCTTTGAGGGGTCACTGCCTGGACTTGGCGCCCTTCCTATGACCAGAGAACATGGGGGTATTACTCCCTCACCTCCTCTCTCTCTCTCTCTTGCCCTCCTGTGGGTTCTCCCATCATCCATCGGGTCTTCCTCCTAAGGCCAGTAGAAGATGAGCCCCAGCAATTTTCCAAGTTAGGTTAATGACATGAAATGCTCCTGCCCCCAGCCCTACCTCCTTCCCTGTCCCTAACCCCTACAGAAGGCGATTGCTGGTTTTCTTCCCTAATTCTTTCCCAAGTAGGTTTTGTTTATCCTTCAAGTCCCCAAGACAGACTTAGGGTACCTATATGGCCAAATTATGAGTTTCTAGCTTTTTCCCTAATGAGCTTTTATTCTCTTATGCTATGCCTGGAAGCACCTGGGCCAGGAAAGACAATGACTTGTCTATGTTTTTACAAGTGTCTTAACTCAAGTTCAAACCTCCAAGATGAATCACTGAGCCAGCTGTGACCTTTTTTAGACTGGGAAGCAAGTATTAGACTTTGTGGTGGCAGGTCAGTAATGTAAAACAACTTCTTGTCTTTTCTCCTATTCCCATTGTTGTAAATAACTTTTTTTTTTTTAAAGATTTATTTATTTATTCATACAGAACTGGGGTACAGGCCAGAGATGCGGAGGGTGAGAGGATTCACCAGAGACAGAGTGGGGAGCAGAACAGGAAGATCGACGAAGTACACTGCTGAGGGGAGCAGCAGGTGGGCCAGGAGAGGTCTGCCACGCCATGTGGTCACCTCCAGGGCAGGCGGGAATTGAACTCATGCGGAAGTGACTTTAAGCTTCTTTGTGCAGTGCTTTAACCCGCTGCGCCACCAGGGAGGGCCTGTTGTAAATAACTTTTAATGGCTAAACTTCAGATTTGCTAAGACCATTTCTTCCACTTCCAGATACTACAACATTTGGAGAAAATATAAATGCCATCCCTTTAAAAATTAATTAATACAGTAAAATCAAATCCTTTCTATTCTTAAGTCTCGCTGACTCTGATCTGTAGACTTCTTTTATTTTCATCTAGGACTGATGTGCAGCCAAGATCAGTCTGTGGAGCTCATTAACTTTCTAAAACTAAACTAAAATCTCAAAATTATAATGCAGATAAAATCATTGAATATTAATTCAAAATTTGCATAGTCAAGAAAATGAGCACTTGTTAAAGTTATATCATTTAGAACGTGGTGTGTTTTTTCATTATCTAAGTGTAAAATAAAAGCCCCACGAATTGATAGAAAGAACCTTCTCTTTCAGGCCCAAGAGCATTGATATGTATGTCATCAGCTTATAGTTTGCTCTATTAGCAATGGGAGATTTTTCAGAATTTACTCCCTGACACTGAAGTAAAAATAACTGTCTGTGGGGCATTCCCTGGTGGCACAGCACAATGAAGCTATCGCAGCCACTGCAGCATGAGTTCCATCCCTGGCAAGGTGGGGTGATCCACTTGGCATGACAGACCTCTCCTTACCCACCCGCTGCTCCCCTCAGCAGTGTATTTCAGTAGCTCTGCCTGTTCTGCTCTCCACTCTGTCTCTGGTAAATCCTCTCATCACCCCTACACCTCTGGCCTGCACCCAGTTCTGTATGCATAAATAAATAAATCTTTAAAAAAAAAATAAATGTCTGTGACTGCCAGTAAGAGCCATTGATTTAGGATCCGCAGTCAGCAGGTGAGAGTGAAAACCACAGGATTAACACGGTAATAGGCAGGTTGTAGACTGAGAAGTGAAAGCCAGCCAACAACAGAATATAACAGTTAAGTGGCAGACAGGGTGAGAAGACTAAAATGAAAGATGGTGAAAAAATATATAGAAGTAGAAGGAAAAAATGGGTATTTTTTTTCTCATGAGGAGAGGTCATGAGGAGAGGTCACAAGGAGTGAGTGCCCCAAAGGTCAAATGCTATAAAGAAGTCAGGTTAAATAAAGACTGGAGTTACTTGAATTAGTGATAAGAAATCATTGGTGCCTTAATAGTTTGGATTTTTAGGGAAGTGACTGTGATAGGGAAGAGAAAGAAAAAGAAGAGAAGGAAAAATGGAAAGGGACAGTATTATGATGATGGGAGGACTGTTTTTACAGATTGCTTAGAAGAGGACAACAAGGAACCATTAGAGAGAAGGGGAAAAATATAAAAGAGGGAGGACGATGGGCACGTGATGAAATGCTCAAGAGGAGACATTTCCTTGGCTGGGAAGGCCGACCCTGCTGAGGAGCGGGTGGGACTGGAGGCATGCAGGGGCAGGGATGTCTGAAGGTCAAACTCAGAGGTGGCCGATCATGAAAATCATTTTTCCCTTTATGAAGTAGATCAAGTCAAAAGAAAATGATGGGGTCTCCCTAGTGGCAGCACTATGGATAAGCCTCAGCACTATGAATTTATTGCCTGTCACTGCAGCACAAGTTCAATCCTGGGCCAGGGAGTGACCCACATGGCGCAGTAGACCTCTCCTGTCTCACCCACTGCTCCCCTCAGCTGTGTATTTCAGTAGATCTGCCTGTTCTGCTTCCCACTCTGTCTCTGGTGAAGCCTCTCACCCACCTCCCCAACCCCAGCACCTCTGACCTCTACTCCAGCTCTTGTATGCATACATAAATAAAATAAATCTCTTGAATACAAAATCAAAAGAAAATGAGAAGAAATGTTTGGGTGGATGTTCTCGCCCTTGGAAGGGAGAGGAGCTGCCAATCCTGTTGATTTGAGTAAATGAATGAGAATTCAGAACACTGGTTGGAAAACGTCATGGAACCCTCATCTTTTGAAATACAGGAAGAACCAGTGCTAACATGTAGCAAGTACCTCTTCTCCAAATAGCTGTTCTTTCTCATCAAATGTCAATAAATTTATTTCTCTGCCTTTGAGCCCAGAGAGAAGGTGTGAACATATGGTTATCCACTCATAACATTCTTTCTGGAAAGAGATAAAAAATCCAATTACAAGGCAGATAACACCAGATTATACCAATTTATTCATGCACACCTATGGAGATGCTACTAAGTATAATTCCTCTGAATATAAATCCATTCAATTACTTTGTAATTCATTCAGTTAAATAATTTGTACAAAGATAACTTTTTATGAACATAAGCCTAAATCATATTATCTCTTATGGAGAGGGCTTGGGATCTAGGTCATAGTAGGACAAGGAGTAGCTATCTGAAAGAAGGAAAGCTTTCAGTTATTACTGTACTCTTAAATGGTTCATATAGCATGGGGATTATCTGTTCTCTGAAAATCCAAAACCATTTGTATGAGGAGTCCAGGCAAAATCTTTGGTTATTTTTCACAAACACATAAAAATTTTTATAACCTATCATACATATAGAGGAGCATAAACACACATATCAAGTTTTTTTTTTTTTTTAAAGATTTATGTATTTATGCATACAGAGATGAGGTATAGGCCAGAGGTACAGAGGCGGTGAGAGGATTCACCAGAGTGGAGAGCAGAACAGGCCGACTGACGAACTACACTGCTGTGGGGAGCAATGGGCAAGTCTGCTGCCATGTGGATCACCTCTGGAGCAGGGATCGAACTCATGCTAAAGTGGCTTTAGCTTCTTAGTGCTGTACTTTAACCTGCTGCGCCACTAGGGAAGGCGCATACATGTCAAGTTTAATGAGAACTGTCACTTAAATGTCACACAGACTGAAAAATAGAAACTTTCCTGCATGCTTGTCCTTTCTTACCATACTCCCATTTATTGACAGGTCTCACTATACCTTATGAAACTTAGGAAAGGAAGAGGAGGGCACTCCCTGATGGTGCAGGTGGTTAAAGCGCAGCACTAAGAAGCTATAGCCATTTCAGCATGAGTTCGATCCCCAGCCTCGGAGGTGACCCACATGGGTATGGCAGACCTCTCCTACCTGTCTGCTGCTCCCCTTAGCAGTGTACTTTGTCAGCCAACCTGTTCTGCTCCCTATTCTATCTCTGGTGAATCCTCTCACCACCCCTGCACCTCTGGCTTGTACCCCAGTTCTGTATGCATAAATAAATAAATCTTTAAAAAAAAAAAAAAAGAAAGAAAGAAAAGAAGAGGAAATTAAAACCAAAAAAAGACCAGAGTAAAAACTGAAGAAATAGAAAATAGAAAAAAATCCAATGAAATCAAAAGCTAGTTCTTTCAGATCAAGCAAATTTGTAAAAAAATTTTTAGACTCCCAAGGACAAAAGACAAGAAGAAGCAGATTTTCAATAACAGGAAGAAAAGAGTGGATATCCTATAATTATTAAAAGGATAACACAAGAATATTCTAAGCAATTCTACGTCAATAATTTAGACCACTTACATGAAATCACAAATTCTTTTCAAGATCAAAGTTACTAAGTTTACTTAAGAAGAAATAGTAGCCCTATATCAAATACAGAAACTTCCATAAATGCATTAAAGAAATTAGATAGCCCTATACATTAGTAGCTCTGTAATACTTCTAGGGAGAAGTTATTATGCAAAAATTTATTTAGATATAACACCAAAAGCAAGATCCAAGATCCAAGAGAAAAAAATGATAGATTGAAGTTCAATAAAATTAAAACAATTCCCTCTTGGAAAGAAATTGTTTAAAAAAGAACATAAGCCAGGCCCTTCCTGGTGGCGCAGCAGGTTAAAGCACAGCACTGGGAAGCTGAAGCCGCTTCAGCACGAGTTCGATCCCCGCCTGCCCCGGAGGTGACCACATGGCACGGCAGACCTCTCCTGACCCACGCGCTGCTCCCCTCAGCACTGTACTTCATTCATCTGCCTATTCTGCTCCCCACTCTGTCTCTGGTGAAGCCTCTCACTGCCCCTGAGCTTCTGGCCTGTACCCCAGTTCTGTATGAATAAATAAATAAATCTTTAAAAAAAAAAAAAACCATAAGCCACACATTAGGAGAAAATATTTGTAAATCACCCTTAAAAGGGTTTGTATCAAGAATATATACAAAACTCTCAAAGTCAATAATCAGAAAACTAACCAACCATAAATGGGCCAGGATTTGAACCGATAATTTTACTTTTTTCATATTCTATTAATTTTCTGTCACTTGAACTATTAAATATCTAAATTAGCCATAATCAAATAACAAGACAGTTGAATTTCCTTTCTTTGCATTTTTCCCAATCTTGTTGAGATCTAATTGGCTTATTACATTGTAAAAGGTGTATAACATGTAATATATATACATATATTACAATTAACATAATAAATTTAGTTAACATCCATTTCCCCACATAGGTACAGTATTTTTTTCTTATGATGAAAATGTCTACAATCTATCCTCTTAGCAACTTTCAAATATACATTTCACCAAAGGAGATACTTGGACGACAGATAAGCACACAAAAGTTATTCAACATCACTGGATATTAGGAAAATGCAAAGAAAGACCACAATGGCATATCACTACCCACTTACTTAAATGTCTCAAACTGAAAAGACTGACCATACCAAATGTTGACGAGAATATCAAGCAATTGGAACCCTCATACATTGCTGGCAAGAGCATAAAGTGGTTTAATCATTTTGGAAGGTAGCCTTCCTTATGAAGTTAAACAGAAGTTATGACTTAGTCACTAAGCTGTTTGCTTAAGAAAAGTAAAAGCAATCTATGTAGGCACATGAATATACACTGAAGCTTTGTGATAAATAATTAAAAAGCCATTAACATAAATTAGATATATGCATACAATGAAATACCACTCAGCACTGCAAAGCATAAACCTTTCATAAATGCAATAATATGTGTGAATTTCAAATTAATTATGCTAGTGAAATAAGTCACACAGAAAGTACACATTCTGTATGATTTCATTTATATAACTTATAGAAAATAAAAAATAATCTTTGGTGTTAGAAAGTGGATCAGATTGCCTGGGAACACCACAAAACTTAGTAATTTGGATATGTTCTTTATTTTGATCATAGTGGTTATTTTATAGGCATGTACATACATATTTTAGAAATTATCAAATTGCACAAGTTATAAACATGTGCAGATTATTGGAAATCACTTAGTCATAAAAGTCTGCTAAAAACCAAGAACAGAAAACGAAAGGGGAAGGTGGGGTCATTACCTTCATCTTACTCAGTTCATGATGTTCCTTATTAGGAATTTTTGATGAGATGTCTGTTCTACTCATATCTATAGCTGTTACCATTCCTTTGCAACAACTAGGGGGAGAAGAACACAATGATTTATTGTTGGTTCTTCTTCCAGGTGTTTTAAATCCAGATACAGTGGAAATTTACCATAACAATTACACTAAGCCAAGAAAAATAATGTGCTGTTTCTCAGTTGCTCAGCTTCATCATCTTCCTAAACTCCATTCCTCTCAATGGATGGAAATGAAAGGAGAAATTGGCTAGAATGTACAAGCTAATTTCCAAATTGGAAATAATCATAGTGACAGTTTGCTTCCTAGTTAAAAAGTACAATTTTTCAGGGCTCATCTTTATTTTATGAGAATCTTCTAGTTTATCAAATAGAGGATTTTTTTCCATTTTGGTAATGGGGGAGAGTTAAAGAGAAGTTTTGGTTGATGCTTGGTGAAATATGCAAAAATATACATTCATTTGTATATAAAATTACATGGGAAACTATAAATTTCTTTATAAATGCTCCCTTTTACCCCCCTCCTCAGTAACAGCAAAAGTAGAAGATGTATCTTACCTATGCAACTAAGTGGATCTTTTTGTTTTTTACTAATTCTCACTCTCATATATATACATACTTCCCATAGTGGCTATGCCACCATTTTTTCAAAAGCATTCTAAAACCACTGGAAGAACAACAAAATCTCTTATTCCAAAAGGGGATTGATGCAGCCACTTTAAAAAGTAAATTGTTAGGCCCTCCCTGGTGGCGCAGCGGGTTAAAGCACAGCACTGAGAATCTAAAGCCGCTTGCACATGAGTTCGATTCCCGCCTGCCAGGGAGGTGACCACATAGTGTGGCAGACCTCTCCTGACCCACCTGCTGCTCCCCTCAGCAGTGTACTTCGTAGATCTGCCTGTTCTGCTCCCCACTCTGTCTCTGGTGAAGCCTCTCGCCGCCCCTGAGCCTCTGGCCTATACCCCAGTTCTGTATGCACAAATAAATAAATCTTAAAAAAAAAAAAAGTAAATCGTTAATAGTGCTTTCTAAACATTTACTTATTTACAACAATTCTTCATTGATGTGAATTTACTGCGCTTCTCGCCTCTGCTTGATGGGACATTTTGTGTACCAATGAGCAGATAGGGGCCCTCCCTGGTGGCACAACAGGTTAAAGTACAGCACGATAAAGCTAGCCAAAGATGTTTCAGCTCCAGTTCAATCCCTGGCCAGGGAGGTGACTCACATGGCTGGAAGACCTCTCCTGTCTCGCCGCTGCTCCCCTCAGCAGTGTACCTTGTCAATCTGCCTGCTCTGCTTCCCACTCTGACTCTGATGAATCTTCTCGCTGTCTCTGCACTGGCCTGTACCCCAGTTCTTGTATGCACAAATAAATTAAAAAAAAAAAAATAAGCAGATAGTTTTACCTGTTCAAATAAGTGGAATACTGGTATAACTTTTTTGCCAGGGCAATGGCCTCTACCTCTAACTTTGCAACTCCCACGTCATGCTCCTCAGCACTTTTCTTCTCCAACTTTGGGAGAGTGTTGTGATCAACAAAGTCAGGCACCATTAGAATCAGCAAATTTACCATCCACTGGATCATAGATATGTGCAATTCATCCACCTGTTAAAAATGATTATAAATTACCCATTTTTAATGAACAGTAAAAGCCACACTAATTTTAAGAACAGAAGCTATCATACCTGTACCCAACACTCAGCAACACTATCACTCTTAATGAAATCCAATCATGACACAATTAGTGTAATCTTATTTTTCTTCTGCTTATTATACATTAACTACTCTCTTCCTCTTCCTTAGCTTAGTGGAGGCTATTATGTCATAAAAGCTGCAGCTCCCAAATTATACACCCAGGCATTCCAGGGCTGCACAGTGAACTCTCAAGATTGCCATGGTATCCTAAGTTATTGAGGGAAATAACAATGATATGCAACGTCTGTTATACAGCCCATGAACTTGACATAGTTTTGTATTACATTACATTTGATGACATCATACCCTTCAGAAGCTGGTATTGATGTGTGTGTGGGAAAAACAAGTACTGTGTGAACATCCAGGTGGAACAGGAAATAAGGCTGGCAATGTCCTACCTGACCGCAAGCTAGAGAAGGTGGACAATGTCCAAATACACACATTCCATTATGAATGGAAATTTGATAAAATTAAAACAAAAGGTTTTTCACACCCTTTAAAAAGTAAAAAGTTGAAGTTTTTAAAAAACCAAACAGAGGTGCACTAAATTTTATAAGGAGTGTTTGAGCAAATGATGGTGCCAATCAGACAGCGCCCAAACCCCAGAATGGTCAGGAACAATCAGCAGGAGGGGCCCTGGGACCAGGACAGAACAGGACTTAAGGACACAATTTTGCTGTTCCAAGGGTTGGTAAACAAGAGATTAAAACCTGATGACCATAGGCCTGGGCACCTGCTGCCAAAACTTCCTTGACTCAAACAAAGGGCTGCTTTGTTTCGTACTTTAGTTATTTTTACTCTTTCTGAACTATCTTTCCATAGCCTATCGAGTTGGCTACTATGGGAAGAAAAGGGAACTGCAGGCCCAGAACAGTCAGAGACCTTCGGCCAAACCAGTCCAAATTGGAGCCACACAGCTGCCAGGAAATAATTCACTTCAGAGAACACAAGCCTTGTACAACATTCCCCCAACCCCCATACCACCGCTGCTGAACTCCCACACCCCCAGTTGCAAGTGACTGGTGAATAGTAAGCAACAACAAATGTACTGCAGCCAAGTCCACTTTCACTTTCTTAGCCAACAAAGCTTAATTCCTATGTTCTCAAAGCCCATTCCTAAAATCTTTAGAGACTCTCACCCCAGCGCCTGCGTAAGTCTCTCACGCCCAAAGAAGTCTCCCCAGAGTCCTCTTTCCTTGCTTTTTCTCTAGTCAATAAATATCAACTCCTTGCTTGCCCTCACTGGTGTCTGTGGAATCCTCTTTTCAATCTTGATTAGAGTCTCAAGAGTGCTTTTCCTAGGTTGGGGAACCTCAAGTCCAACCCTCTGATTTACAGTGGGTAGAGAAGTGGACAGTGGCCTATCAGCTTGTGTTGCTGTGGAGTGCGATCAGACCAAGGAGCCCTAAGCACACTCCCTTGTAAGGTCATATTGTGATAACTGAAATAAACAAAATATATGTTATCTTAATTTCAAAGTTACATGGAAATTGTCATTTCCACAGATAAATGCTGTTAGGGTCGAATGCAGGATTCAGTATACCGAGTAAAGAATAAATAATAATTAGAACTCAAACAATTTTGATTATCTCCAAAACTTATTCCAGAGGCAAGGCATACTACATTTAAAAATGCACTCAAAACAGGGGCACCCCTGGTGGTGTTGGGTTAAAGTCTCAGTGCTACAAGCCATTGCCAGCTACTATAGCATGTGTTCAATCCCAGGCCAGGGATTAACCCACATGGCACAGCAGACCTCTCCTGTCTTGCCCATTGCTCCCCTCAGCAGTGTATTTCAGTGGATCCACCTGTTCTGCTCCCTACAGGACAGGGTGAATTCTCTCACCATTCCCCGCTGCACCTCTAGCCTACACTCCAGTCCTTGTATACATAAACAAATAAAAACAAATCTTTTTAAAAATCCACTGAAAATTATTCAGTAATTGTTAAGTTCCCATTCTCCCCTTCCACTCTGCTGCTTCAATTGGAAGGGATAACCTGGGTTTTCCTTAAAGAAAACTCCCAATCGGCCCTCCCTGGTGGCACAGCGGGTTAAAGCACAGCACTAAGAAGCTTAAGGCCACTTCCGCATGAGTTCGATCCCCGCCTGCCCCGGAGGTGACCACATGGCGCAGCAGACCTCTCCTGACCCGCCCGCTGCTCCCCTCAGCAGGGTACTCCGTCGATCTGCCTATTCTGCTCCCCACTCTGTCTCTGGTGAATCCTCTCACCCTCTGCATCTCTGGCCTATACTCCAGTAGTGTATAAATAAATAAATAAGTCTTAAAAAAAAAAAAAAAGAAAAAAAGAAAACTCCCAATCAAGGCAAAATATAGCTTTACAACCCCTACAAGTACATACGTGGCGCTGAAGTTCAATGTTCCCATTGTTAATCTCAGTGCCTATCTTCAAAATCCATTGTTTAATCCTGTTAAATATATGTTCTGGGCACACCCTGAAGGACAAATCAAATCAAATAAAGTGACATATGTATAGTGTAACAGTAATCACCAGCTAAAACACAAGGTTTAATGAATTTATGTGTTGACAATTGTTTGAGAACTAACAGAACACAAATAAAGCAGTACTTAGAAGGAAACTTATAGCTTTAAATGCCTGTATTAAAAAGGCAAAGTGATCAAAAGTCAATAATTTAAAAGTCCACCTTAAAGATACAAAAAAAGAGCAAATTAAACCTCAAAAAGCAAAAGGAAGGAAATAATAGTGAACAGAGTGGAAATTAGTTAACACAGATAATACAAAAATCAGCAAATGAATGCAAAGTTGGTTTAATATCCAAAAGTCAACTAGCATAAGACATCAATGGAACAAAAACCAAAATCATATCATCATCTCAATAGATGCAAAAAAAAAAAAGCCCTTAATAAAATCCAACACATTTTCATATAAAAGAATTCAATCAACTATGAATAGCAGAAAACTTCCTTGTGATAAGACTCCACAAAACTTCCACACTAGTAATGTACTTACCAATGAAAGTCTGGGTACTTTACCCCTCAGAACAGGACCAAAACAAGAAAGTCAGCTCCCACCACTTCTGTTCAACATTGTACTAGTTCTAGCCAGGGCAACTAGGTAAGGAATGACTTTGGGAAATACATTATCTATTTCTCAATTTGTTAAAGTCTGAGTTGCCATATGATCAATAACTCTATTCCTATGTCCAAGAAAAAGAGGATTTTGTGTTCACACAAAAATACTTGTACATGAATGTTTTGGGTGGCATTATTCACAAAATTCAAAAGCTAGAAACAACCCAAAGGTCCCAACAGAGGATAACTATATTGGACATAATATGGTATATCCAAACATGCCACGTTATTTAGTCATAAAAAAGAACAAAGTATTATAACATGGATAAACCTTGAAAGAAATAAATCACAAAAGACCACATAGTATAATGACTGTTTTCAAATGAGAGGTCAAGAATAAGAAAATCAACAGAAATAGAAAATTGGCTAGTGTTTGCTTAGGGTTAGGGGTTTTATGTGGGTGAATGATAGGAGGATAAGAGCTAAAGAATATGAGACTTCATTTTGAGGTGATGAGCTGTTCTAAAATTTACAATGGTAAAGGTTACCCATATCTATGAATATACTGAAAACCACTAACTTTCTACTTTGAAAGGGTGACTGGTGTGATATGTTAATTACACATTACAGTAAAGCTGTACAAGAAAGAGACCTGTGGGAACTTACAAGCCAGATTCCTCATCCATGCACTGCGGGACAGTAGCAATAAGACTCAGCAATGCATCCACCTGAGACATCATTTCATTAATTTTTTCAATAAGTCCCTTTTGTTCTTCAAGATACATTTCAGGAAACTCCAACGTGCTTTCCAACTTGAAAGAATACATGTCAAGAGAGCTAAGCAAAGTTGGAATAATTTTAGAAATACCTAAAAGAATGAGACCAGCATTAACTTTTAGAAGCATTAGAGGTCTACTATTTAAAAAATAAATTATAAAATACTAATGGGCACGGGCATACCATTTTCCATCTTTTTGTTGTCCTACAGCTTGTCTAGCAAGGTAGTACCTAACTAAATGTTTAATGAATAAACACTGTAAAACAGGTACTTTTTTTTAAATAAATATTTATTTTTTATGCATACAGAACTGGGGTAGAGGCAAGAGGTGCAGGGGCGGTGAGAAGATGCATCAGAGACAGAGTGGGGAGCAGAACAGGCAAATCAATGAAGTACACTGCTGAGGGGAGCAGCATGTGAGACAGGAGAGCTCTGCTGTGCTATGTGGGTCACATCCAGAGATGGGGATCAAATTAGTACTGAAGTGTCGGTGGCTAGCCTGCTGCATCCTAGCCCAGTGTGCCACGAGGGAGGGTCAAAACAGATACTTTTCTAACCAATGGACTATTTCTTTGACAGCAATTTACATTTTGTCTCTCCTCAACTGAGAATTAAATGTATTACCTAGAAACTATGAACTAGTTTTTATAAAAGGCGTGATTCACAAAGTCATTCTGTAAAGAAGACAATGATGATTAATTTCTTCTTAATTATAGGGTAGGTAATAGAACTGAGAACATAGTTTGTGAGTCACTTTTCAGGTGGTTGATCAGGTTTTCATCACGACTGTAGTTCAGGCCTTAATGAGGACTGACTGAGTTTGGATCCTGGTATTTGATTCACTGTGCTATCATGAAAAGTCGCCCTCTCAAAATTTTATCTTGAGAAATAAAAATGCTTCCACCTCATAATTAGTAAAGAAGTAATTAAAAAACCAAACTTTTTCTTGTCCTTGATAAAAATATTTTCACTACCTTTTTCAGTAAACTTTAACTTTTTTAGGAGTATTCCAAATGATCCATTAGTTTTACTATCATTCATCATTTTGACTTCATTTATTTTAAACAATTTACTATATTTTGATTTAGTTGAATATTATATTTTAAGTTATTTATCCATGCATACAGAACAGGGATACAGGCCAGAAGTACAGGGGTGGTGAGAGGATTCACCAGAGACAGAGTGGGGAGCAGAACAGGCAGATCAATCAAATACACTGCTGAGGGGAGCAGTGGGTAAGACAGGAGAGGTCTGCTGCGCCATGTGGGTCAGCTCTGGGGCCCAGGATTAAACTTGTACTAAAGCAGCTGCAGCCAGCTTGAAGTGCTGCATCCTAACCTGTTGCCAGGGAGGGCCCTGGTTGACTGTTATTGACTGAATTAAAACGATCAATCAAGCAACCTATCATTTTTATTCTTACCATTATCCCCATTTATTCTTATTTCCAGTTCACTGTAGAGTTTTCCTACGTTTTTCAGAATTTCAATCATGTGCTGATGCTCTGGTGGCAGCTCCCCTTCCATACTTTTATGGCGACTAAATATTCCAAACCCAATATCTGTCCAGTTTTCTTGTAAGTGTTTAATAATCTTGAGAGAATCATATTTTGACAGTAGACCATCACCAGTGTACCTGTCCTTTTCTTCAATCAGTATCTGGAGAGTAAAAGATGGACGGGTGGGGAGGGGGGGAGATTTGCACATTATTCACTAGTAAGTGCATTAAAATCCACCCAGATCCTTATTTTCCAATGACTCAAATTATTTTGAAATTCCATCCTGTTAATCGGAGAGAAGAAACTGTATGTGACATATATTTAATTTTAAAAATAAAAGTGAATTAATTTTGATAACCTACAAAATAATCCATATTTTACTAAGAAGAAAGTCATTATATTAAATCCTATAAGGGTAAAAAATTAATGATAGGTAAATAAGTCCCAGAGAACTATGTATATTTAATTACTATTTGGCTATAAGGAGAGAATATATCTGCTTACATGATCCCCAAAAAAGAGTAACCTATACAGGGTAGCAATGTAGCAGAGCAATTAAAAGTAAGATTTTGGAGTTGGAGAGACTTGAACTCAAATTCTGATTCAGCTGCTTGTCATTAATAGATAATATAAATAAGTTACTTTACATTTCTAAACTTCAATTTCCGTATCTCTGAAATGGGGCAAGTTTAAACCAGTAATTCAGTCACCAAGCTGCTTATTATAAAGTCTTACCTTGTACAAGTGTTTGAAGTCTGAAATAACTGATTCAAACACATTTCTCTTTGGAGGTAAATTGTCTTTTCCGCTGAAAAAAAGGAAAAAGAGCAAGAAAAGGGTTTCAGAGCAAAGTATAAACAAAGAAAATCATTAATATATCTACCATATGATATTGTATTACTCCTTAAAGGTTTTCAAGCATGCCTTCCATACTGTCTTCTCATTGTATTTATCTTTAAATTTACAAATACAAATCCATATGGTAATGAAACTTGAGTAAGCAAATGACTGGGCCATAGCCAAATAGTATTAAAAGGATCTTGGACGTTCAGAACATTCAGAACTAAGAAAACTTCCTGCTGAATATAATCATCAGAACAATGTAAGTTATAAGGAAACTTAATGAATAATTTAGGCTCAAATATTTAGGGTGGGAGCCCCAACTTTGACAACTTTAATTTCTCTAAAATCTCACAAGGCGAAAGTTCTTGGTAAGAAGTTTCTGAAGATAACCACTGCCACTTCCTCCACAGCTAATGGCAACAAACATGTAACAGCAACCAGCCTGCATATGTTCTCGCTTCCACACCCAGATCTTCCAGATCTACTTACTGGAATCCTCTTAAAGGGTATGAAAAACTGAAATCATTCAATTCAATTTGAAATGGAAATGGCACCCAAGTGTGTTTCCTCAACAGAAAAAAAAATCCTAAGACTTTAAAAAACAACATTAGAGGCCCTCCCTGGTGGCGCAGCGGGTTAAAGCACAGCACTGAGAAGCTAAAGCCACTCTGTATGAGTTCGAATCCCGCCTGCCCCGGAGGTGACCACATGGCGTGGCAGACCTCTCCTGACCCCCCCGCTGCTCCCCTCAGCAGTGTTGATCTGTCAGTTTGTTGATCTGTCTGTTCTGTACCCCACTCTGTCTCTGGTGAATACTCTCACCCTCCGCATCTCTGGCCTGTACCCCAGTTCTGTATGCACAAATAAATAAATCTTAAAAAAAAAAAAAGTTAAAAAAACAACAACAACAACAACATTAGAAACCACTGAGTTCAGGGACCTCCCTGGTGGCACAATGGATTAAAGCACATCAAAACTCAGCCACTTCAGCTCGAGTTTGATCCCTGCCCCGGAGGTGACCCACATGGCACTGCAGACCTCTCCTGTCTCTCCTGCTGCTCCCCTCAGCAGCTGACTTTGTCAGTCAGCCTATTCTGCTCCCCACTCTGCCTCTGGTAAATCCTCTCACCGCCCCTGCACCTCTGGCCTGTAACCCAGTTGTGTATGCGTAAAAAAATAAATCTTTAAAAAAAAAAGAAGAAGAAGAAGACGTCATTGAGTTCAGCCCGCATCCAAAGAACAGATTCCCACTAATGCTGACTGTGGTTTATTATCCAGCCAACATTTTAACTACTTTATAGGCAGCCTCTTCATTGTCACATTTCTGTAATTACAAAATATGATAGCCAATCAAAGTCAATCTTATAACTTCTACACCCTGATTACAACTCTCTGCATATGCATACTACAAAATTTGCAGTTGAGTCCATGTAAAGACAAAACTCGGCGTGATTTTAAAAAGAGAAGAAAGGAAAAGAAAAAGTTGGATTTAAGTGGGAGCAGCAATATTTGAGTAAGGATTCAGAATGGATGACAGATATATTTAGCTCTAGATATCCAAGGTTGTTTAAGGCTCTAGTAGACTGAGCAACTTGTAAGAGTTGCTGGTTACCTCCTCCAAATCAATGTTAAAAGAAATTATAAGGGTAAGATTCAGAAAAAAGGGGGGGGGTGGAAATCAGCCTACGCTTTCAAACACGGTAACTGTACAGTGAGAAAAATTAACATTCTTAGAGACCCACTTATTTCCAAAGAACTGCTGCCATTTGATTAAGTTCTCCCTAACAACTTGCAGCGCCTGCTTCGTAGACTCTTCATTTTGTTGTATTTCCTCTTTGAGTTTATTCACCAAGATTTTCCATCTTTGCGTCAACTTCTGCAACATTGCAAGGTCTGTAGTATCCTAGATAAAAAGCAGAGTAAAAAATTATATTCACTCATGTAACAAATATTTATTGACATACACCAAGTCATAATTTATATTGCAATACTAGAGACAAGCTTAGAAAATGGATCAAACATTGAAAAGATATCCATCTTTCAAAATGTCATCAAAAAAATTGTTACAAAATCCCGCTAAGTGTGGATTTTCTATTGTACATAAATTATTAGAGGCAAGATAAGCCCAATTTCCCCACAGGAATTTCATGGGAGACAGTGAAGAACAGTGGAAAACAGGAATTTCAAACCCAAATAGAATCAAATGTGAATCCTACTTATGGTTATGTAACTGTGGGGGATATTATTTACTTTGAAATTAGCTTTTCTTATCTATAAAATAAAGATCCTAATAGGTATTATTATACATATTACTTTAAGAAGTAAACGAAGTGACTAGTATAAATTGTCTGACTCAGTAGAAACATGTTAAATGCAACTTATCTCCTTTTCTGATTAGTGTACTCACTGAATTTTCCCATAAAATTACATCAAAATTAATGTAACAAATGACAATTATTTCAATGAATACAGCTACTTATACTTTTTTTTTTTTTACTTTAAGCACTGTAGACTAGCTGTAAAAAATTGTAGTGTTACTTAGGTTAGTTAACTGGGACAGATGACAAATACAAGAACGTGCCTTTAATCACCTTTTTCTTACACTTCTCATTTCATCCACAATAAATATTATAAAGCTATATTTTTAAAAAAGGATAAACTTGGCAAAGGCCTCTTAGAATCTCAACCCTCTATACTTAGTCTTTTTCCAATTACTTAAGTCTTTACCTTAGTTGATAGCAGTATAAGCAAATGCTTGCTGTATTTATTCCAGCCTTTTTCATTGAGGTAAAGCCTTTTAGCCAATATGACTTTATTTCTTTCAATTACCTATAAAAAAGTATATTTATTAAGCACAAACCAATATCACATATCAAAGTTTTCACTGTATTGCTTCAATCACAATTTGTTTAAATTATGAACTTGAGTCACAAATTTCTGTTTTTTAAAACTACTGAACTGTAACTATAGTTTATAGCCAAGGTCCTCAAATAATTTGATATGAAAACAAGCAACCCTTTACATTCTTATTATTTCTAGGGCTTCCAAAGAGTTTTTATTCATGTGGATTATATCTATGATATGCAATGTAGTTGAAATTAAAATAGAAATTACTTAAAACACATAATTAATTTACTTAAACATAATATTAACAAATCTGTTATATGTTAATATATAAATATTTCCCTAAAAAATTACCATATTTTCCGAAGCAAAAATAGTGAGTGCCCTCCCTGGTGGTTCAGTGGGTTAAAGCACAGCACTAAGAAGCTAAAGCCACTTCAGCATGAGTTATATCCCCAGCCGTGGAGGTGACCCACATTGTGGTGGCAGACCTCTCCTGACCCGCCCACTGCTCCCCTCAGCAGTGTACTTCATCAGTTGGCCTGTTTTGCTCCCCACTCTGTCTCTGGTTAATCCCCTAACTGCTGCACCTCTGGCCTGTACCCCAGTTCTGTATGCATAAATAAGTAAATATTCTTTAAAATATTTGTGAGACGGGCCCTCCCTGGTGGCGCAGCGGGTTAAAGCACTGCACTAAGAAGCTAAAGCCACTTCAACATGAGTTCGATCCCCGCCTGCCCCGGAGGTGACCACATGG
>NW_004567125.1:22567625-22630982 GCF_000260355.1 Condylura cristata | reverse complement strand
GACCGCCCGTTGCTCCCCTCAGCAGTGTACTTCGTCAATCTGCCTGTTCTGCTCCCCACTCTATCCCTGGTGAATCCTCTCACTCTCCACATCTCTGGCCTGTACCCAGTTCTGTACAAATAAATAAATAAATAAATCTTTTTAAAATAAAAATTAGTGAAAAGAGCACTGTTTTACAAATCTCATTAATGCCTGCCTTAAACAGAACAGAGCTGGATATTCTGCCTCTGCATTCAATCTATTGCAATATCTTAAATCAATGTACACTCATGCGAGAATGAAAGTTAAAAAGGCAAAAAAAGTTTTTATACTACAATGAAACTAGTATTGACCTCATGAAAGGGTTCCAATGACTCCCCTCAAGGGTTCTTGAACAATACTTAGAAAACCACTGAAATACTGAATCAACTGTATAGTCTTTCAGTGAATGACTATGCTAGATACTATACATGTAGACTTGAACAAGAGAAAGACCTTTATTCAGGGAGTTGACATCTAGTCACCTAGGGAAAACCTAACATGAAACTGCTACCAGTGGTTAGTTCTCCAGAGAACAGAAAATCATTTGTCTTTTCTTTTCCTTCTACTAAATAACACCTAGCTCCCAGTTTGCTTCTCATATATTTACTGTCACATTTGTTTCCTCTGGGCTTGTCAATGTCCCTTTTGAAATTCTGCATCAAAATGGAACATTATATCCATCTTTCTTAATTTACTATTAGTATAAATAAAAGTTGAAAATTTTAACCTGCTCCAAACAACAGAAAAAAAATTCTTGTTCATATTTTATAGATGCTGGTGGAAAAAAAAAAGCCCCAAATTGGGCAACAGTCAGCTATCCAGTAGAGAAGAATCAAAAAAAGAGATGTCAACTTTCCCTTCATAAGGTCCATAATGGATATATTAATCACCAATTAAAATATACATATTCACATTTAAATTTGTTGCCCTTATTATGGAAAATTGCAATATGAAACTTTATCTAGAACAAAAACATTTGATTTCAGGACCCACCCTGGTGGTGCAGCAGGTTGGACCGCTGCACTGTGAAGCTAAGCCAACCCGTGGTGGCTCCAGTGCAAGTTCAATCCCCATCCTGGAGGTGACCCACATGGCACAGTAGATCTCTCCTGCTCACCACCCCCTGCTCCCTCAGCAGTGTACTTTGTTGATCTGCCTGTTCTGCTCCCTACTCTGTTTCTGGTGAATCCTCTTGCCAGCTCTGCACCTCTTGCTGTACCCCAGTTCTTTACGCATGAATAAATAAATCTTTTTTAAAAAAGTTTATAATTTCAGATGAACTACCTTCAGGGCTAATTCATATGTGGCAGAACTCCAGATATCTCTTTCTGCCATTAACTGTTTAATATCATTCTCCATTCTTTCTCTTTGCAATGTATATAAGTCATGGTATTCTTCTACAATTCTAAAAGAAAAATTAAGAAACAGCTATGTAGAAACTTTTTTAAAAAAAGAATGAACTTTGTTTAAAATGGCAGTTTGTTCTTTAGAAACTTTTCATAAGGTCATTATAGGAAAAACACAGGTATATTAATAACAGACAGTGAGATGGAAGAAAGAATATTGGTATTTCATTTGTAAATCTTACAAAAATCTTAAAATTAGAAGTTCAATGGCTGTTACCAGAAAGTTAAGAAATAGTCAATGTTGGTAAAGATGTGACGAAACAGAAACCTTCATCCACTGTTGGTGGGAATGTCAATTGTGCAGTCTCTATATAAAACAACAGGGAGCTTCCTAAAATATTGAAAACATAAATACCATAGGATCTGGTAATCCCATCTTTGGGTATTTGCCTGAAGGATATGAAAACATTTAACTCAAAAAAGACATATGCAACACAATTCACAATAACCAATATATGAAAACAGCCAAGTGCCTGATGGTAGGAGAACGGGTAAACATGATGTAGTATGGAGACACAGTGGGATGCTAGCCATAAAGAAAGATGAAATCTTGCCATTTGGCACAACATGGATGCCCCTCAGAGGATTATGCTAAGTGAGATAATCAGGAAAAAGACAAATACCTATGATTTCATTCATGTGTTATATAAAGAAAACAAGAACAAACTTTAAACTGATGAAAGAATGGTAGTTACCAGTGGGGATGAAGGAGAGGCGGGAAGGGTAAAAGAAGATGATTGGTTGTGGTACACACTGTACGGACATTTGGTGCGCTGGTGGGAAAAGTAATCTTGTCATCTAGACCACATTTTAAACTAATGATATCTCAGTTTAAAAAAAAATACATAAATCATTTCCTGCTCCAAACACCTTTCCATATTCTATATTTAGTCACTCGAATTTTTACAATATGGTACTCCAATGGTATAACAACACTATAATGAAAAATTCAGAATACAAGCAACAGTAATGGAGCAGTCTTATTTCTAAGTTTTATTCTCATAGAATTAGGATTCTCCATCAAAAGCACAAAGTCCCATGATTGTGATCAATATTTTTAAATTATCCATAATACAAAATTTAAAAAATTCTCTACCAATTACCCAAAAGCTTAAGTATAATCAAATACCTTTCTCTTAGCAACTTTTTTTTATGTATAGCTTATACCTTTTATTTTTAACTTATGCTGAAGCTTCTTTTAGAATTTAAAAGCCCTTCTCAGATTGAATACAAAGAAGTTGTAAAGTGACAGGTTATATTTCACAAATCTTTCCCATGTATTTGCTTAAGAATTGAAGATCAGTGGCAGAATTCTTATAGTTATAAAATCAGAAACCACCAGCATCAATTCCTAAAGCTTTCTTCTATCTGGAGGCTTCCATCTGTTTAAAGTAACTAAGAAAAAAATTAATCACACTGTGCATCACACACCTGTATATCATCAAATATTTGTATGAAAAATTCAAAAGTCTATACCCTTAAGAGCTGTGCAATTTATGAGTTCAATCCCTGGACAGGGAGGTGACACACTTGGTGTGGCAGACCTCTCCTCCTGACCCTCTTGCTGCTCCCCTCAGCAGTGTATTTCAATACATCTGCCTGTTCTGCTCCCCACTCTGTCTCTCATGAATCCCCTCAACCCCCACACTTCTGGTCCATCCCCCACTTCGGTATGCATTAATAAATAAATCTTAAAAAAAAAAAAGAACAGCATAAAATAGAATAAAAACTTGATGGATTCACAGATTCATGAAAACCTAAAAACAAACTAGGCTTACACTCTTAATTAAGAAAATAGAAACAGGCCCGCCCTGGTGGTGCAGCAGGTTAAAGCACAGCACTGAGAAGCTAAAGCCACTTCAGCATGGGTTCGATCCCTGCCCGCCCTGGAGGTGACCGGCCCGCTGCTCCCCTCAGCAGTGTATTTCCATGATCTGCCTGTTCTGCTCCCCACTCTGTCTCTGGTGAAGCCTCTCACTATCCCTGCACCTCTGGCCTGTACCCCAGTTCTGTATGCATAAATAAATAAATCTTCAAAAAAAAAATCTTGAAAATAAAAAAAAAAAAAGAAAATAGAAACAAAACCAGATACTTTTTTGTATGAGTTTGATAACAGACATTAGCAAATATATAGGTGAGAGGATACCCAGTACAACCACTCTGTGGAGCAGCTGGCAACATCTAGCAAGACAAGACAGTGCATATCCAATGACGCAGCAACTTGACATTTAGGTGTGCACCGTGGAAACCTCTCCCACAAAACAAGGTGTGAATTACAACAGTGCTTGGAGAATATATTTTAATTCTTGCAGGGACTGTTGCAATTTAAAAACAACAACAAAACAAAACTGTAAATATTTCTGTAAAATTTTGTGTCTTAAAATAAGATGTGAAGCAAGGATGACATAATGGCCAACACCTGGTAACTCACTTGGCATTCTTTTCAGCATCTAAAAGAGCCTGTGCCAAATCCTTGTGGGCCTTTTCTGCATCCTTTGTTAATTTTACATCATGGGCCCTAACCAGACACAGCTCCCTGAAATAAAACAAAGAAATTTTATAGTTACCATTGCAGATTTTCAACAAATTTCTACCCAGGAAATTAGGGTTATACTCTGGCAGCTTCTTATTTATCATGTTGACTTCTCTTCCTAGTTTTTAGACCTTTAAACCAAATCAAGAAATTCTGTGGACATATGGATGGAATCTTGCAGACTGGGCAATGGAATCAAGCTAGCTAGAAAAGACAGGCAAAAATGAAAGGGAGCCTGTAGCATGGAGTGAAATAGATGCTGACAGCAAGGCCTCCAGGCTGCCCTATCCAATTGTCTGACATGTGTGTCCTATGTTCTTCATTCTTGCACAAGGTTAAATGATCAATAACCTTAACTGCTACATAATGCTTATTCTCTTTGGGACTGGAACCTTAACATCCATTGTCATGGCACTGCTCTACAATCCTGATTGGCATAAACATCTCTAACTTGAAAGGAAGAAAAAAGAGTCTGTTCTCTGTCAAATATTCACAGAGCCCTAATTTTGTGTTAATATATACTACTTGTAACTACATTTATAGCTACAGGTCTAAGGCCAGTCCTTTCTCTTCTCTTGCTAACAATGATAAGATAGTAGAGTCCTTTCCTTTAGTTGTGCCACTTTCCCTGAATATTTTTTACTGTCTATAGACATGACTTTGACTTTGGTCTGTGGTTAAGATAATCACAGGGTTTACCTTGTCAGTTCCTCAATAACGTTCTTAAAATTGTACAATTCTTCTAAAATGCGCTGGTCCATCATTCGCTGAGTTACCATGTCTTTGTAGAAGTCAATCATCTGACGGGCAATTTGGTCAAGCATTTGAACATACCGCTCTCTGCATAAGAAAGAAGGCAAGTAAGACTTCATGCAGAAGAAAAAGATGCATGAGATGAAAAATTAAGGTTAGGGGAAAAAAACAGGAAACTAGATACAAGTGATATGTGAGAATGAGGCCAAAAGAGATAGATCTAGATTGGTCTATCCTCATATGCTCATACAAGTGAAGGAACTGTAGAGAATTTTAACTAGAGTCAGTTATTTGAAATACAAGGTTTGAGATGTAAAACAAAGGATTTATTTTATTTATTCTAATCTTAAACTCTATGAAGACAAGAACTATGTTTCTACACTTATATCTTTACAGCATCTGAAAGACTTCCTTGAATATAACAAAACCATAAAATTATTTCTGGTTTCTTCCTTTTTATCTGCATTTGGCATCCCAGGCCTTATCTAAGGTATTATGGTTAAAATCTATAAGCCCAGTATGTAGGAAGAAATTCAAAGTACTAACTGTAAAATTAAAAAAGAAGACTCAAATCAATGACCATTATTTCTACTTTAAATTCTAAAAACTAGACAAACAAAAGCAAATTTAAAAAGCCAAAGTAAGTGAAAGAAGTAAAATAATAATAATGATCAAAGCACAAACCAAAAAACTAGAAAACTGAAAATATATATAAAGGGAAAAAATAGTTTTTCAAGATGAGTAAAAATCAATAAACTCTAATCAGATAGAGCTGAACATAAAACAAGAAAAACTCCACAAGTTACTAACATCAAGAATGAGAAAGTTCATTAACATCATACAGATTCCATGGATATTAAAAAGTTAGTAAGGGGATATTATAAATAACTGCATCAATAAATTCAACAACTTAGAGGAAAAGGACAAATTCCTAAAGAGATGCAAACTAGCCAAACTGGAAAAACTCTGAATTTAGATAGATTTACTAGTGAATCCTACAAAACATTTACAGAATAAATGCCAAGCCTACACATAAACTGAAGAAAACAGTATCCATTCCCAATCATTCTCTGAAACAAACTATTAGTAAGTCATATCCAACAACATATAAAAATACAAAAATAAACAACAAACAAACCACACACACACATGCTTGAAACAGGTGGGAGTTATCTCGGGAGTTCAAGGTTGGACGAACATACGAAGAGTATATATAACACATCACAATGATAGAGGTGACATATGATTTCATCCCATTTTTTGTTTTAATCCATAAAACAAAAAAGAAAATAGCCCTCATAAAGGGCTTTATGAAAGATTGAAAGAGCTTTTTCCATTAAGTACAAAATTAAAATTACAAATGGTAAGAAAGCATGGTTAAATTGGCCGTGATTTTTAGTGGTGTATAAAATAAGGGTCTTATAATTAAAGGGTCTTTACTTTCAATGAAATACAGTAATAATAGTACTAAAAAACTGTATAATATAGTTTATCCAGAAAAAAATAAATCCAGAAAGAAAGTACATTAGTAGTTGTCAGGGACTGGGAAAAAGGGGAATGGAGAATGACTGCTAATGTGTACCAGTAAGGGGTTTTGCAGGGATGATGAAAACACTCCATAATTAAGACAATGGTAATGACTGCACAACTTTGCAAATACGCTAACTACCACCCTATACTTCAAAGGGCCGTATCTTATAACATGCTAATTCTACCCTAATAAGAAATCATAAAATATCTGTAGAAGTTATTGTTGTGATTCCTTGCATGGCATATACTCCTTTATGAATCGATTTACACACACTGAAAATTTAAACCCTTACATTAAGAGTAATCTGTCTTCCTAATACATCTACCCACTAATGCTAATTTTGTACTCTAGAAATAATCAGAATAAGTCCATTTATTCTTCCACCATCTAACTCTTGACATATATGAAAACAGTCTGTGTCCTCCCTCTTATGCCTTCTGTTATTCAGTCTAAACATAACTTAATATAAAATTCAAAAGAAAACTAGGATACTTCAGTAATAGCTCTAACCTGATTTTGGACAGCAGTTCTCCTCTATCTGCACAGTCTACACTGACTTGTCGAATAAGTTCATGAAATACTGTATTGTAAATGGTCTGCTCCTTCTTCATGGTATATAGCAGTTTGTGCATCTGCAGAAAATTGAGTAAGATTTCTTGCATCTTGTCAGTAAACACAATTTTAGGAGGTAAGCACTCTAAATGTGAATAAGTTTTAGAAAACCTAGATTACAATATTAGAAAAGTTTTAGAAAACCTAGATTATTTTACTTTATTTTCCTTTAAAAATACAAACACACAAATGGCATATTATTTTTTTAATCTATGGCTAATCACCTTCCTCTTTATATGATGCACTAAAAAAGTCACCCCAAAATAAAAAATCTGAATATAATTATGAGTACACATCGGACAAACCAAATTTGAGGAACATTCTATAGAACAGTCTGTAGTCTTCCAAATATCAAGATTTAAAAAAGCAAAAATTAAAACAAAGAATTGTTCCAGATTATAATTCTCTAAAGAAACAAGACAATTAAGAGTATTGCGTGATCCTGGGATCTAAAAATAGAGGAAAAAATAGCTATAGAAGACATTATAGGGGCAATGGATAAAATTAAAAATTTTAATATAAACTATATTAGGTAATATTGTCATTATTATTGTTAAGTGTCCTGATTTTGAGAATTATATTATAAACATGTAAAAGAATGTCCTCATAGGAAATATATTCTGAAATGTTTGATGGTAAAGACTGATGTCACAGACTTACTCTAAAATGGTTCAGAAAAAACTATGCATGCAAAGGAATATAGAGAGGGAAACAGACTGATAAATCATATTGGGCACAATGTAAACAGTTGGTGAAAGTTTACACAGGAATGGCTATAATAAACTTTCATGTAAGCTTCAAATCTATAAAATTAATCCATGAAACAAAAAAGAAATAGCCTCATAAAGGGCTTTATGAAAGATTGAAAGAGCTTTTCCATTAAGTACAAATTAAAATTACAAATGGTAAGAAAGCATGGTTAAATTGGCCGTGATTTTTATTGGTGTATAAAATAAGAGTCTTATAATTAAAGGGTCTTTATTTTCAATGAAATACAGTAATAATAGTACTAACAAACTATATAGTATTTCACATACCTTACATTCATTATACCATTCATTTAATCCCAACAATGCTGTGGTTTACATGTGAGGAAAATAAAAGACAGGTACATGACTTACTAAGGTTACCAGCTATCAAATGACAGGGCATTTTACCTCCAGAGTGCATGCTCTTAACCATTAGATTACATTGCTCTTGGCAGTTACCTTGGTTGGCCCTGTATATTCCTGAATTTCCACACCAGCCCTCTCTAGCATAGTATCCATCACATCATTTAGCTGGACCACTTCTACTCTTTTATTAGGTTTCCTATAAGATTAAGGTAACAGACATATGTCAATTAGTATTAAAATAATCACGATCAAATGGCAAAGAGAATATACATAAAGAAAACAAATACCTATGGAATATTAATGGCATTTTAAAGTATTAGACCTATATGCTTCTAGGATATCAGCAAGACAATTTTAAAGACAGCAAAAAAAAAAAAAAAGAACAAAAGAAAGAAAAGCAAAATGAAAATGCATGATCCTATCCTTCAAAAAAGAAAACAACGTATCCCACCCCCACCAGGGAAAAATTCTATATACCCACTGTGTAGGAGTCTAAGAACATAGAAAAAAACATGGAGAGATAAATACCAAGCTCTTAACATGGGTTACTTTACAATATAAGGGAAGAAAAGGGACAAAGAAGAGAGGAAAGGGAGAAGAAAAAAGATTATAGCAAGATGGAGAAATACTTATGATTAAATATAAAATATGAAAGTATTTTATATATGATTCAGCAATCCAACTTCTGAGTATATCCAAAAGAACTAAAATTAGGAACTCCAAGAGATATTAGCACTTTTACATTCACTGCATTGCCAAACTATTTACAAAATGTGGAAACAACCTAAACATTCATACATTCATTGACAATGAGTAGATAAAGGTGATGTATACACACACACACACACACACACACACACACACACACACACTGGAGTATTATTGAGCCCTAAAAAATGAAGTCTTCAGTGAATGAACCTGGAGGGCATTATGTAATAAGCCATTTAGATATTTTAGACAAATGCAACCCAATTCTATTTACATGAGATATTTAAAATAGTTCAATGCTTAGCAATGAAATGGTAGTTTCCAGGGGTGGGAGGTGTGGGGTGGTCATAAGGAAAAATGGCCAAAAGACAGTTAAGCAAAGTGAATAGTTCTATAGATTTGTATACAATGGTATGCCTATAGTTAGCAATAATGTATTGCACACTTCAAATTTTACTAAGTAAGTGTTCTATTTAAAGGGAAAATAGAAATTTGAAATGATCAGTCTATTATTTGAATACTGTTATAAATATGTAAAAATTGAACATACAATTGAAGAAATGAAAACACTAATTAGAAAACAAAATTGTAAGCAATTATTGTTTCTTCTGTAATTAAAATAGATTTTGTATAATAAATTACCAAGAAAAAGGAATACATATGTATATATTATTTCTAAGAAACACTTTCAAAAATAAATTTTACTTACATGGATGGGAAGAGCAATAATCTGTTTTCACTGTCGGTGAGGAGAGTAGTATATTTGCTAGAATAAATAAAATAAGAAAATGTTACTGTAAGATAATCACTGGGCTTGTCACATATCACAACACGATAAACTAAAGACTATGGAATTGAGAAGATTGATGCAATCATATAGATTAATCATTTTGTACTTAAGATCATGCCAAAATAGTCTAAGACATAGACAGTCACAGATGTAATATTTTTCATATTTGGAACATTTTTTAGGAGCTTTCATTACAATCCAAAATATGTTACAATATGAACATTTCCATGATTTAGTTTACCTTTTCAAAGGTGGAAGGATGTTATAAGAACATTGATATCAACAAAGTGGATAAATAGGTTATTAAATTAATAAGAAGCAGAGATGAAACTAGAACCTAGTTTTCCTAACTCCCAGCCCTAGCTGTCCTCTGAAAGTGATTGATTATACTTCCATAAGTATTACAATGAAAACCACATCAGGGCCCTCCCTGGTGGTGCAAAAGGTTAAAGCACAGCCCTATGAAGGTAGCCACAAATTATCAGAAATGAGTGTGAGAAAAGTTTAGAACTAATATTCCCAGAGCAATAAGCAAACCTAACATTCAGATCTCCGTTCCTAAGTACCATAACCCACTAAAAGGACTCAGTACTCCCTGGAGATGAGACTCATAGCTCATTGCAGACCTGGAGGTTGGGAATACAAGATGAACCTGGAGACCCTACCGAGTCAGAGAGGGAACATTCCAGGAGTGATGAGAAAATGTCCAAAGAACTCAAGAGCCACCTTAACAGAGCAGCCACTGTCCACATGTAGGGGAAATTGAACATCAAAATATAAATCGAGGGCCTCCCTGGTGGCACAGCGGGTTAAAGCACAGCAATAAGAAGCTAAAGCCACTTCCGCATGAGTTCGATTCCCGCCTGCCCCGGAGGTGACCACATGGCGTGGCAGACCTCTCCTGACCTGCCTGCTGCTCCCCTCAGCAGTGTACTTCTTAGATCTCCCTGTTCTGCTCCCCACTCTGTCTCTGGTGAAGTCTCTCACCGCCCCTGAGCCTCTGGCCTGTACCCCAGTTCTGTATGCACAAATAAATAAATCTTTAAAATATATATATAAATCGAATAAAATTACAGCCCACTAACTAAAACTGAAGTTCAAGATTGCAAATGTCAACTAATACATATAAAGCAAATGATGGAGCTAAAAATATCCAAAAGACTTACTCTTGTAAGTGTATGTGTATATGTGTGTGCGTGGTAAAGCAAAAAATGAAAAATGGAAATACTCAGTGAATCAAGATGGAGTATATGGGAGTTCCTTGTAATTTTTTTATAATCCTTAGGTTATATAAAAATAAAAAGAACAGATGTGTGAAATAATGTGAAAGTGACACTGGATATTTGTTATAGAAACTTCATCTAAAAGTTGTAGTCTCATTTTTTAAAGATTTACTGATTTATACATATAAGAATTGGGGTACTGAGCCCTCCCTGGTGGGGCAGTGGGTTAAAGCACACTTTCTGCAGCCATTGCAGCATGAGCTTGATCCCCGGCCAGGGAACCTGACCCACATGGTACAGCAGGCCTCTCCTATCTCACCCACTGCTCCCCTCAGCAGTGTATTTCAATCAAACTGTCTGTTCTGCTCCCCACTCTGTCTCTGGTAAATCCTCTTACCACCCCCCTCTGGCCTGTACCCCAGTTCTGGTGTGCATAAATAAATAAATCTTTAAAAGAAAAAAAGAACAGGCCAGAGGTGCAGAGGGTAAGAGGATTTCCCAGAGACAGAGTGTGGAGCAGAACAGGCAGACTGACTGAAATACACTGCTGAGGGGAACAGCAGGTAAGACAGGAGATGGTCTATTCATTCAGAGGTGCAGTGGCTGGCAATAACTTGATAGCACTGAGACTTTAACCTAGGGAGGCCCTGAAGCTGTAGTCTTTTAAATCGTGAAACATTCAGTGCTATTTCAGAAGATAAACGCAAAAAACTATGTTCAATCCCATGAACAGGAATCAAGGAACTGGAGATGACTAGTCAGCTGTCACAAGCTAAACTCGAGAAAATGCATTAAGAGATTCCAGCTTAGAAAGCTAGTCCTTTGTTTTCAGAGTCATTACTCAAACCATTACTAAAGAAGTATAGTCAAGGGCCTCCCTGGTGGCACAAGGGGTTAAGTCTTAGCACTACAAAGCCATCAGCAGCCTGCAACATGAGTTCCACCCCCAGCCAGGGAGCTGACCCACAGGGCACAGCAGACCTCTCCTGTCTTGCCTGCTGCTCCCCTCAGCAGTGTGTTTCAGTAGATCCCACTGTACTTCTCCCCAACTCTGTCTCTGGTGAATGTTCTTACCCACCCACCACCCACAGATACCTCTGGCCTACACTTCTAGCTCTTGTGTGCATAAATAAATAAATCTGGGGGCAAAAAGTACAGTTAAGCATGTAAAACCAAGATCTATTTTCTTTGAAATATAAAATTAAACACTAAGAAAAGACAGCACATCTTAATCACAAAATATCCCTTTAGTAACAACTTTTTCATTAGTTTTTTATACTTTTCTTATATTTTATGAGGATGATAGGCCAAGTGTTTCCTTGGCAGACATTGCCTAGCAACATGACAGAACTGTTCTTAAGTTCTTCTATGTCTGGGAAGGTGGAAACAGTTTAACTTGCTGCTATTCAGTAGCTGCCACAGTACTCACTCATCATAACACTCCAAACCTGAGACACCTGTATTTGACACAATATGAAATTCTTCAGGAATCAAAGTATCCGTCAGTTTCTTTGGCTTACAAAGAGAATAACAAGAATAAAAATATTAGTAGATAAAAACAAAACAAAACTGAGTAGCACAATTCTTGACTGCTATCCCTAAGGGTGACAGTAGCTAAGAGATTTTAATTAGAGAACTAACAATGTTAGTAGTGGCCATGACAAGACCAAACTTTCAGCAGAGCTTCTATCAGAATTACAAAAAATAATGAATTAGAGAATAACCATGGTTTTAATATTAATTCCATGTGTCCTACATATTCAGAAATTCACTGATGCTTTCATATTCAACAGGAATTTAATAGCCACCTTAGATATGCCAAAAGTAAGAATTCCGCATTTAAGTTGTGGTTCTCTTAAAAAATAATAGTAATAATAAATCTAGTCTCCTACTGTATTTTCTAGATTAAAATGTGTAAGTGTGGTTTGAAAAATATTTTAAAATAAGATATCTTTGATCTTTTCCCACTAAATATCCTTTTATAGATGTAATTAGAAATGGTTATAAAAACTGATAAGATATTGCTTTATATTTTGAGGAATGACTTTTTTAAGCAGAGAAAGGCTGAGGAAATTACTTGCCCACTATTTACCTTATGAGGCATAATGACACCATCAGGTGGCTGTAATGAATGGCTGGAACGTGGAGGACAGACTGCACCCTCTCTAGTCTCTCCTTTAACATATCTCACGTCATACAGAAAAGAAATATCCCTATAAGAAAAATATATTTACAAAATAAGTTTTTTGGTTTTGTCCGGCTAATGGAGAAGAGTAGGTGAGGTTCACACACAACCTTCTCATACTTTATTAAGAAGCTGAAGTGATAGACTTATCTCCCCCTCATTCTTCCCCTTTTCCACCTCAAGCTGCTCATTCACATCAGATACTTACTTTCCCTTTCCTTAAATCTCAGGTTAAGATGCATTTTCTTCCCCAGGGTTCTTTCTCAGTGCATGTCCCTGATTTCAACTTTGCCCACACCCTCATTCCATCAGTCTTAACTTCTGTGTGCCTCTCTCCCCTTCGAATAGAACATTCTCCTTGTCTGTTAACTCAGGATTATCCCCCTTCTAAAAACCTTCCTTTGACCATTCATTGCTGTCATATTATCATGATCTGTCTACCTACCTACCTACTTATCACTCTCTGTTAATCAGACTTCTTGAAATTTCCCTGCAACCTGATTTTTGTACCCAGCATCCCCATTTATCTTCTGCAAACATTCTTCAGAAAGCTGATAAAGCTTTCTCCTGCTAACTTACCAGTTATTTTCCACTATTTCCCTGATGATGATAATGTCATTATGCAGTGCATAATTATACCTAGGAGTGGGATGACTAAATCACATGGTAACTCTATTCTTAATTTTTTGAGGAACTGACAAACTGTTTTCCAAAGACACTGTATAATTTTACATTCCCAGCAGCAATGTATATCAATTCCAGTTTCTCTGCATCCTCACAGATACTTGTTCTTGTCTGTCTTTTATTATGGCCATCCTAGTGTGATTAGGGTCTCATTGCAAGTTGACTTGCATTTCCTTGTGGCCAGTGATGTAGACCATCTTTTCCTGTGTTGACTAAGCCATTTTAATCATCTGTGAACAACTGTTCAAAGACTAAATGCCTACTCAAGAGTAAATACTCCCGAAAACTTTTGTGGCAGCCTTGGAAGTAGTAACCTCTATAAGAGGTTAATTCCAGTTCTAGAAGTTGTTCCCAAAGACATAGACACACAAATACTCCTTTAGCCCTTGCAACAATTTTAAAAATACTCAATTTCCTGCATTCCACTTTTTCCTGTTTAAAATATCTACAGTGTTTTACTTTCTGCACTGAGCTCTGACAAATGAAGGTGTCAAAAATAACTCAGAGGCTATCTGCTTGGTTCTTTTGTATTTTACTGTTATGCTCTGCATAGTTAAAGTTGCTGGACAAGTTACCTCCTGTTGTGAGTACTATATTAATTGTGTACACATCTATTAATTTTTTACTGGCCATAACAAATTACCACAAATTTAGCAGCTTATCAAAAAAAAAATTTTTTTAATCTCAGGTCCAATACATTAAGATTTAGGTATTAAGTTCTTCCTATCTTCATCTTCAAAATCAACGGCAGATTAAATCCCTCTCTCTCCAGTCCTCTCCCCTACCCGCCCTGGAATCTGAATGTCTTCCTCCTCCTGTCTCATCTCTCTGACCCATTAAATGCCTTCCTTTTCTACTTCTGAAGGCTCAGGCAATTAGATTGGACCCACACTGATAAGCCAGGATAATCTCTCCAGCCCCAAATCCTTAATCTTAATCACATCTTCAAAATTCCTTTTGCTACAGTTGCAAGGATTACAATGACAACAGGGGGGTAGAAGAGGGTGTGGGCAGGGAGGTACAACAAAGACCTGCACATAGAAAAACCCCAAGTCAGAAATCACTTAATATTTGATGTCAATTTATGGCTGCATTCAGATATGAAGTCATGAATCCCTTAATGATAGAGATATACAGTTTTTAATAATATAATGGTTTATTTTTTCATCATTTTGTGCCTTTTTCCATCTCAGTTGTAATCCCCGTGGGCTTCCCATCACCAAATCACCCGTGTGCATTAACCATAGTCCTGTGCATTCCCCGCCCCCCACTGTTTTTGATCCCATTCCCCACTCCACCCCCATAAAATGTCTCTGGTATATAGTTGTTCATTATTATTATTATTTTCTCCCCTGGTCCTTTACACTCCTGCTCTGAGTGAAACCATCCGGTATTTTTACTTTTCTTTCTGGCTTACTTCACTAAGCATGATCTTTTCCAGCTCCAATGTTAGAGATATATTTTAAAAAATGTTTTGATAGGCAATTTCACCATTGTGCCAGCACTGGAGAGTATCTAGACCACACACCTGCTACACACATAGGCTATACAGTGTAGCCTATTGAGACCACCATCATATTTAGTCCGTTGTTGACCTGTAAGTGCTGCTAGTGCATAGCTAATGAATTATTTAAGTACTTCCAACATCGCTTCACTACTCATTATTACTATTAATAATCATAACCATGATCTGAAGGTATAAAATAATGTACAGATACTTTGACACTCAAGTCCCAGAACACAAAAGCCTATGGACCACGTTTCTGTCACTTTTCTTAGCACAAAGAAATAGCTGAGTACTAACACCTTTTACTTAAATAGCACTGTGTAGTTTAACAAGTGCCCTTGCCTCTATTATCTCACCTGTGCTTGCAATAACCCTAGGAGATACATAAAAGAGAGTGAGTCAATTATAAGGAAGAAAACAGAACTCAGAAATACTAAATAACCTTCCATATATTGTAAAAGTTTAAAAATTTCTTTTAGATGAAGTGACATTTCAGTAAGGTGTAGGCAGAAAAAAAACCGATAAATGGACAATAGATAGAAAGTGAACAGGTCATAATTTTTAAGGGAAAACTATGACATTTAGGATATTTTTAGGAATGATATGAAGACAACAGATATCATTTGTTAACTGGCCTGAAACAGTGCAAAGATTAAGTGTTCACAGGGCCCTCCCTGGTGGCACAACAGGGTAAAGCACAGCACTATGAAGCTGTCTGCAGTCACTGCAGCACAAGTTCAATCCCCCACCTGGGAGGTGACCCACATGGCGCAGCAGACCTCTCCTGACCCACCCATTGCTCCGCTCAGCAGTGTATTTCAGTACATCTACCTGTCCTGCCTCCCACTCTGTCTCTGGTGAATTCTCTCACCCCCCTCCCCACTTCTGGCCTGTAGCCCAGTTCTTGTATGCATAAATAAATATTTTTTTTAAAAAAAGATTAAGGGTTCACTTTGAGGAAAACCAAGAATGAAGAATTTGTTTTTCAAGGTTTTCTGCATCAAGAAGCTATACTGTCTACCTAAAGGCATTCTGCTTGTCTGCTCCTGTCCTCTTTTCTAGGGTACAACCAGGAAGGGGAGTAAGGAGCACACAGAAGCATACAAAAAAGCAAATCTAAACAAACCAGAGTAGGTAGAGCCAGCACCTATTGCCAACCTATTGGAAAACATACACAAAATGATGGTTCCTGTGCCCTCTTCAAATTGTACAGACGCATCAAAGACACTGTCAACCTTAAAATCAAATTCAGGTCATAGACTTCAGTGAACAATAAATGTTTACCTTGACTTACAAAAAAAAACTAAAATTCTGGGTTTTCTCAAACATGCCCTTCCCTCGGAAAGCTAACTGTGAAAATAACTTATTCATTTGCATCTACCTCACTATCTTCCTTTTTTTACCTTCCAGCTCCTGTTAGGGAAACAGGATGGTCAATCAAATATCTGAATTTATTCCTTCGAAGAGGGTGTTGCCACACTCCATCAACAGAGCGGGGAAGAGTACCCTGGGAAAAAAACAAAAAACAATCACACAGCAGAGGGCGCTTTAGTCATATTAAGTCTATTAATCCTTTGGAATAATTACATTAAAGGCAATTGGATATTCTATAGGAAAAGGAGACACCCTCTTCAATACTATGAGTTTATCAAAACTAGAACAATTAATAATGAAAGAGAAATATCAAGACAAAGAGTAATAGTGATCATTTTAGTAAATCACATAAAAACAGGCTAATGGATTTATTCAAGCTTTGCCTTTGGAAACATCTGGTGCAAATGATTTTAGTTCTCAAACTACAAAATTAAATTTTTTGTAAAAAACATATTTACCCTTATTTATTTATGCATACAAGAAGTGTAGAACAAGGCGCAGGGGGGGAGTGGAGGTCAGAGTACAAGCCAGACATGCAGGGATGGTGAGAGGATTCACCAGAAACAGAGTGGGGAGCAGAACAGGCAGGTCAGTGAAGTACACTGCTGAGGGGAGCAGCAGGTGAGACAGGAGAGGTCTGCTGCTCCATGTGGGTCAGCTCCCTGCCGAGGATAGAACTCAGGCCTCATAGCTAGCTACTGCTTGAGAGCACTGAGACTTTAATCCTGGGCCACCAGTGAGGCCCTCAAACTACAAAATTAACTTTCAAATAATTTTTAAGACAATCTAGATTATATATCTTCACTTCAATAAATACTTAATGAACTGGATACCTAAATGATAAGTGTTTCTAAGTACTCTCTATATATATGTATATACACACCTTTGGGGCTTTAATTTTTTTAGGCGGCAGTAAGTTTTCTGGACAAGGGCCAGCATTAGCTGCAGAGGTCAGAGAAACAAGAACTTCCTGGGGGATGAATTCATTCTGAAGGGAAGTAGGAAGGGGTTTTGAATGATCCATCATATTTTTTTTCTCCCTTAGTTCAGGAAGTCCTAAGAAAGTAATGGAGAGGAAAAGTTTACTACAGTTTTTGGAGAGTTAGAGGTTCCCAGGTTGTCTCACCAATCCCATCTATACATTTTTAACAGAGAGAAACATTGCTTCTAACTGATTGATTTAGAATTGCTTCTAATTTGAATAGTAAATATTTAAAGACTGAATATCATCTAGTTAAGAAAAAGAAACACGTATCTCACACATCAGACAATGGTTCATAAACCTGTATCAACCTCCATTATTCCAAAATTAAACTCACTTCACTTGTTCAATTAATTAGGATAGCCATAAAATAATGGGAATATTGCTTTTCCCTTTGATGTGAAGTAGTAAAGAAAATCTTCTCAAAACTGTCAAGTTATTTAGTTATTTTTTCTATCTAAGCTCAAAAGTGAAATTAATAGTATTAGATTGCGGCATGTATAGAGTGGACGGGTTCTGAGTAGGATTTAAAAGAATTCAGATTGCTGAAAAGGCAGGCAGAGTGTGGAATAATCTGAAAAAACTGATAAGAGTAAGGCAGAGGACTTGTAAAGGAATAGGGTTTGTCCTAATTTAGGAAAAGATCTGTAAGTCAATCAAGCAGAACTGGATTGTCACTCCTCTTGAAGAATTGGCACTAATCTATGCCCTTCCATACTGTAGTTTATGTTTATTTCTATAAGGAGGTATCATGCTTTGATTGACATCAAAACCTCTCAAGGTCACATTACCAAATCTCTTAAAAGTTTAGGATGGCGTCAGAATAGCAGAGGAAACAAAAATATGTAAAAGTTTAGCATATGGGTAGCTGATTATTCTCGGCCAGATCTGCATGTTGTTACCTCTATATAAATAGAAAACTTCAATGAGAAATTACTTTATTTAGAGTTACTAACTACTAAAACCTAGAACAAATTTGTATACTGCACTAAATTTCCTATCTTCCTTTTATCACCACTATTAAGTTCCTTATGGTCATATACTAGATACCCAAAAAGTACTGTTTCATGTACCTGCTGGTATTTAAAATAGGGAAAATTTGAGACAATATAAAACTCCTCCGCATTTGGGGTAAAATCACAGTCTTAGGTGGAAAAGTGAAACAGGACTGATTACAAAATACCATAAAAGGAATGACTGAAGGAATGGCTTTATAGAAACAGTGTATTGGGAAAACGAAGCTAATTAAGGTATCCTAAAATCTCCGATTAAGGGAAACAGTAGATGACCTCTGATTTCTGTCTGGTGTCAACACTGTGTCTGGGAGATCCGTGAAGAACTTTACCTGTCTCTTCCTTGGATAAAAATTTTAATCTTTTGCCCATAGGTGTTGACGCGGAGTTTACCAAGGCAGATGGCGTTTTCGAGGGAGACATCATAAACAATGCCACCTATCACTCCATCACTTTAGTAATTCAAAATATTCCTACAGAAAGCTAACCTAGCAACAAATCAGCGGCGTTCAGGATTTGGCTGAGCGGCTACACTGTCCTGAAGGCAAAAAAGGAAAAGAAAGAAACCCGTTAAGTGCTTATGTTAAAGTCGAAGTCTACAGTTCATCTAGTATGAGCTTTCCTTCTCTGAGGAGACCTCTGGGCTCTCTCGGGTCACCTGACGCGACCGCGAAGCCGGATCCCGGGCCAAGCCAGAAGGCGCTCCGCCCACCCCACCGTCCGAGGGACTGCGCCCCAGGGAGGGCGCCCCTCGCTCCTGGCCGGTGAGCTTGGGTCCCCGGCCTCCCCCCAACCGCGTTCTCGGACTCCGCGGCTCCAATGAGTGTGCGTCAGGCAGAGTTCCCGGCGTTTCTGCAAAGTGACGGAGCACAAACTCGAGATGCTCGTACTGGAAATTTGTGTTTCCCGCCAGGCATCTTGTCGCCTCGCCTTTCCCAGAACGCCTGCGTGTTGTGTTGTCATAGAAACCCAGGACCCCGAGCCTCCGTGACCCTCAATAGGGGCTGCCTTCGGCGGTGCCGACGGAGGAGAAAGACACCATCCCAACAACCTGTGGGAGACCCGATGTTTTAGATCACAACATAGGTTCGGTGGTGATAAGTAGAGAACTAAAAAGTTTAATCCCGCCGTTCTCACGGAGAGAGTATCTTCACCCCAGGGGTGCTGCCCGCAGGCCGGCGCCACTGCGCAGGCGCCAGAAAAGCGGGGCTTGCACCCTGTGTTCCTCCCCTACTTCTTAAAGCTCCTCTTTGGACGTAGGAAGTGGGAGTATTTGAGCAAAAGCAACCCTTAAAATTGTTTTCCATCGCTCTAGCCCACTGTTTGTTTCACATATTTTCCTAAAAGCCAAAGTAAGCAGGAAATTGGATAATCAGAAGCTCTGGGTTGACATCAATTAAGATTTTGTTGGGGTGCTGTCCCTGTCCTTAGTATCTTGATCGTGTGTTCCTTGGACTGTTAAGTACTGCCCTGTGGAGCGAGCTGGAAGCATCCCTATTCATTCATTCATTCATTCATTCATTCATTCATTCATTCATTCATTCACAGACAGGGAAGGAACTGAAAGACCAAACTGACGCCATGACAGGCTTCAGAGTGCTTCTGAACCAGCCAGGCCTAAGTTTCGGTTATCAACAAGGCGCCAAGGCCGAGTTTATCTGTAAATGTCCTAATCTTGCTCATCCCCTAGCAACAGCCAATGAGCAATTAGGCAAGTAACGGGTACCTATCAGGAAAACACCAGATGTCCTAAGGTATGCGGCCGAGTAGTGAAGGTCACAACTTACATGCATAGACCAACTTGGTTAAGGCCAGATAACTTTGTTCAATGTCCACCAATCAATGTACTGCTGAGCAAAAACTCCCCTCTGCTGGGCTGAAACTCCACTCTTCTGTAATAAAAACCCTGCCTGCCCTGAGCTCAGGGCTGCTGCATCCCTGCATGTTGGGAGCCCAGGCTCCAGTTTGCAATAAAGACCCTCGTGTGCTTTGCATGGAATCGGGCTCCTTGGTGGTCTTTGGGAAACTCGAAACGTGGCACAACACAACTAGCCCTTTAGGGGGAGCCAACTCAAGTAGAATGGTTAGATCTTTTTGAAAAACGGGTTCTCAGGAGAGAATGTGATAAACTCATTCGAATCAAATGGTCGAGGCCCCCGTCTCTTATCACCACCAGGAAACATTCTGTGTTAACATGGAGCCGTAATGCCAATGGAATCCCTGAGTCTAGATAACCACGAGTCTTGAAAACAAATTTCAAGAAGGAAGAAAGTTTTTCAACCGGACTCAAGTATCTTCAAACATGTTTGACAATCAGCGGGTCGGTTCAATTCCACCGTTTTGATAGACTTAAGTCTCTGGTTTCCATGGTCATAGCAATGAGAAATAACACGTGTTATAAACAAGCACTAAAATCTTTAATTTTAGTCGCCTTGGATATCTGAGTAATTTAGACTTTAATCCTATTTCCCCCAAAATAAGATATGTAGCACATGGATGATTATAAACTGGCAGTCATCAAAACACATAAGGGCCGGAAGCCTTGTACAAGTAGGGAGAAGTTACCTTTTTCTCCCCAAATTTAGTGTCTCCCTCCATCCTCACCCATGTGACTCCACATTGGAGTTTAGAATCATGACATGATCCTGAACTTCAGATGGCCCCCAAAGTTAGCTTGCATGCTTTAGGTACTGAAAGAATAAAGAAATCCATCTTTCATAGTCTTACCCTAGTTTTAAAAAACCTGAGTAGGTTACTGATAAGAGGAGACTAAGATAAGTAAACAGATTCAAGATATACATAGAAAATAAAATCTATAGGATTTGGGAAAGGATTGGTGTCTGTGGTATAAAAATAAATGAAGACAATTTCTCATTTTCTATTCTGTACAATGGTGTGATGATTATACAAACTGTTCACTGAGACTCAGAACAGGAGGAAGAACAGATTGGAACAGAACTTTGGAGAAAGTACATTAGAATTTGTGGGCATTTTAAGATGTCTGGGTGGAAAAGGAAGGTAACTATTTGAGCATAGGTACTTAGGTCTGAAGCTCACAGCAAAGGTCTGGGTTAAAGTTGCAGAAGTAAATGAAGTTGTAAGCACAGAATAGATGAGAATAAAGGCTATGACAATGAACCCATTGCTGCTGAAGAATACAGTAGCTACTCTTAGAAAACTCCTTGTAACTTTGTATTTTACCAAGGGACTCCTGGAAGGGAATAAGGAAAAGTATTATTGGGGTCTTTGATGGAAAATACCATACCAAAATGTAAGATGAGGGTTAAAGTGCAGACTAAAGTGTAACCTATGGTCCCAAACTCTGAAGGCGTCTGGCCATTCTTATGAACAAAAAGAAAGCATATTCTTTGATGTGCTTTGTGTGAAAGAAGTTTAATAGGGTTAGTGTACATAGAAAGAATATTCCAAATAACAAAACACCCAAAGTTACCCATTCCCTCATGGGTAAATGTCCAGCCAAACAGGGGTGGGGGTGGGGGGTGGCGTGAGGGGTTGGCAGCAGTGAGGCCTGAGAGTTTGCTGCAAGTAAGGCACCTTCTGGCAGGGAACCATAAGTAGGGAAGAAAAGGGACCAGGCAAGTCTGGGACAAAAGGAACAAAATCAAAGTACAAATCAAGATAAAGGCTGCCATTGTCAGCCTCCCAGTCTCTCACTCACGTCTCCTTTCCATGTGTCACCTCCAAGTCCCAAGATCCTGGTGCCAGTCTAAATCCAAGAAGGAAGCAAGGCCCTTTCCACATGTCTCTCTCTGAGCCCACCTGCCTTCCATGTGGTAATGGCTTTGTCACTGGACAAGGAAACAGGCCCAGGGCCCATTAGTCCAATCCTAACCTCCCCCACAAAAGTCAGATAGTCTAGCACTATTCCACTTGCTGTGAGTGAGATGGTAGAACTGAGGGGTTCTGTTCCCAGACACTGGGTCAGGACAGACAAGGAGCCAGGGTCTACTGATTAGAGAAAGAGCATGAAGAGCTGGGAGACCTCTCAGAGCATAAGAGAGAGACTCAAGTGGGGCTGGGGCTTGGAGTTGATATAGGTTTTAGGATCAGGTTTTGAGAACAAAGGAATGAGACTATTGGCTGCAAAAGCAAGGAGAGTGGCTTTAGCTAAAGTTGGTTGCTGTTTGGTTGTGAGCTTGGTTGTGAGTCCCCCTCAGCTGCAGCTCAGGGCGGTGCGGGGCTCCAGGGCCATCTCCAAGGTGAACATCTCTGGAGGCTGTGTGCCTGCAGCTCCAGACTGAACCAGTCTGGTCTCAAGGTCAGCAACTCCCTCTTTTTTCTGGGTCTTTTAACTCCCCCTTTCCTCATAGCAACCAACTCCATCAGCAGTGCAAAGATAGCTCAGAAAGGGTAACCAATGAGCCAAGGAAATTTATGGTAGCAACTGTCCCAGCCTGGAGTCATCAGATTTTAACCTCTTACTTCCCAGCCCTTGAGAACAGCAACATTTTTGTCCTTGAGTCCAGTCCCTGTCTCTGTCCCAGGACCCTTCCTGTCTCAGCTTCACCTGGCCACTCAGTTCTACCCCATTTCCAGGGCCGTTATATGTAAATGGCTGCAGAGAACATGGTGCCTCCCCCTTTAATGGAGAGGTCCCTGTTACATGAGCAGTGCCAATTTTCCTACATAGAAAACCAAGACAAAGTGAGTTAGCCATAGGTGTAAAAAGGGCTAATTTTGCTAGCTGGTGTTACCTGATTGTTGTGGCAGCTTAAAACTCAGCAGTTTTCCCTCTAGGATTCAAGTGGACAAAACATTCTCTTAGAAGAGAGCCCATCCGCGATCACCATATATGGCTCAGAACAGGAAAGAACAATAAACAATGTGTGGGCATGCTTTTGCACCAATCTTTCTTTCAACTCATTTTCTAAGCATGTGGGCTGGGATTATACACACAGCTGTGAACACTGAAATAGATCAGGCAAAGTTCCCCTGAAGAAGTCTGGGTGGGAAGTAGGCCAGTACTTTTACTTAATGTAGTCAAAAAATATGAAGGTATTAATTAGAAATGTTTAAAAGGATACTGGGCCCTCCCCGGTGGCACAACGGGTTAGGACACAGCACTGTGAGGCTGTGGGGGATGACCCGCGTGGTGCAGCAGACCTCTCTCGTCCTGCCCACTGCTCCCCTCAGCGGTGTATTTCAGTACATCTGCCTGTTCTGCTCCCCACTGTCTCTTGTGGGTTCTCTCACCACCACCCCCACACTTCTGGCCTGTACCCGTTCTTGTGTGCATAAATAAATAAATCTTTAAGAGGAAGTACTAAGAAAGAAGAATCTAAGAAGTACTGCTCAAACACTTCTCGAGGTAACAGTAGCTTCTAGAATTGCTTCCAGGCAAGGATACCGGCCAACTGAAATGCCTGAGTGTGGCCTTATTGTAAGAGGAAGTGAGGAGCATATTTTGAGGCAGTGGGTGGTGCTCATAGTTAACCCCATGGTAGAAGATGGAGCTTTTCAGACTCCATTCCAAGTGGGGCTGGTGGGAAAAAGCAAGGAAGATAGAGCTTTGGTAGTCAAACTTCTGGGCAGGTGGACTGCTTAGTTTGCCAGGTGTGGCTTCAGCTTGGACTTCAATCTGCTGGGCCCAGCATATGCTACTGAGTGGCACCTGGCCATTTGCTAATCCATACATTCTCTCCTCTTTCCTGTTACTGTTTTTCTCTGTATCTGCTGTTGGGTCACATCCTTAAGGACATGGATTAGGACCCACCAATCCCAGGACTGACGCATTTCAGTATGTCACTAAGAACCTTTGTGATCCACGTGGGTGCACAAACAGGAAGGACCTTGCTTCTGCCTTTGTTCAGCACTCCATCTTCAGCAATTAGCATAGTGCTTGAGATATATTGCTATTAATGTTTACAGTGTCACTTTATCTCTCTCATTATACAGTGCTTTACAGAGAAAATTTAGTGATGGAGGATAACTTGAGTATGTCACACCATGTGTTTCTCATGGTGTACTTACAAACGGATGTTACAGTTTTATAAATTCCACTCAGGAATTTGGGTCCAAATGCAATCTAAGCCTAAAAGGAACCTAACTTTAACTCAACCTTACTTATAATAGGTTACTATTATGAGAGTCTCTAGAGTAAGATAAGTTGCTCCAATCTTATCTAAAAAGGCACACTTCCTCTCACCAACAAACCTCACTTTTCATTAGAAATCAGTCCATTTCTACACCTGGGGTTAGTGTGTGTGTGCACTTTCAGAAATTCCCTGATTCACAAAATTTTAAAAGAGCAACAGCAAAAGGAATGAGACAATGAGCTTAGATCAGAGGGTAGGCTCCACTAGGTTTTTTTTTTTTAATGCAAAGTGACAACTGGGTCCCATTATTTATTTCATTGTAACCTGTACCATGGCTCTGCTCCATTTCCCAGGAAGTAAAGTTCAATTCAGTTATTTGCATTTTCTTTTGCTGATGAACATGAAATATAGCTAATATGGTCACTTCTTTATGTGTATATTATTTTTTGTGTAATTATTTTTAGTTAAATTTTAAGCTAAACTTAATACAATGAACATTGTACAATGTGATAACACAGGCGATTAGACAAACAAGGATGGGGGATAGGAACCCAGCAAAAGAGCAAACAAAAATGAGGAAAAACATCTATAATTACAAAAAATCCTTTAAGGCAACCAGGTTTACGTAACGTTTCTGCATCTCTCAGAACACTATGGACTTAATGCACAAACTGTAAGGGACACAGGAAGCTGTGACACTGGGCCACACAGCAGAGCGTTGGCTGGGATTTGAATTCTTCCCAACCCTCTCAAATTGGCACATTTCTACATGGGAATTCAAACTATCTCTAAACACCTGGTGCACCAATTACTTCCTCTTTCAAAGGTATCTGAAACAGAAAAAGCCTTCTACTTTCTTTTGACAAACAAATAATCCATCACAAAGCAGATGAAGTATTTGCAAGCTTAAAGGTTAGCACTCCCTGGGGAAGGGCATGCTGACATGTGAATGTAGTAATGTAGAAATGAGGGAAGAAAAAAGGATACAGAGGCAGTTTTAGATTTTTTACAACTATATCACTTCTAAAATTAACTGTTTCACTTTTATGTGGAACAGAGAGAGGAAAAGGGGGTCAGCTATCAACAGAACCAAACCAGTAACAAGCTCTACAAGTCTCACTGTAGAACTGAGCCTACCAGAGAGGGACAGAAGTGGGGAGAAGAGTGTGTGAAATACAAATACCTGGGCTTTTCAATTGACTTTTTCCCTGTTTATGGGTTATTCTTCCTTTTTCACTCTAGTACTTTTGTTGTTGAAAATTGGGCATTTTAGACCTTAAGAGTATAAGAAATCTGAATTTTATTCCCTGGGGGGATAGAAAAGGGAATAAAATTACTCCGATTCTCAAATCAAAACTAGCTCTTAGAATGTGCTTCTATTCCAAAGGAAATTTAATTAAGGATTTAGATTACATTAATTATTCCTCTTTCCTACTAACCTAAAACCATTAATATAGTCATTATTGATTTTCAAACTGGGTTTTAAATTTAGGGTAGCGAAGAGCATGGTGGACCATGTGAGAAAAGATCCACTTTCCCTGTTTTAACCAGAGTGGCCTTATTTTATTTATATTATTTATAAACTGGGTTTACAAAAACCCATAGAATTTAATGATGTTAGAAACTAACTAGCTACTTGTCTAAGCTTATTATTTATAAACTGGGTTTACAAAAACCCATAGAACTTAATGATGTTAGAAACTAACTAGCTACTTGTCTAAGCTTGACCAACAGTATTCACTGTACTCCTCAAAAGATTAATGCCTAGCCCATTCAATTTCTAACCAGTTTAAGAATAAAACCCAGAGATAATTAAAATCCATGACAGATTTTTCTTTGATAGTGTATATATATATGCTTGATAGTACATATACATATGCTGTATTATGTAAATGCCTAAATTTATATTAAATTTTGCACAAAATTAGTAAGCAAATTACTTAAACTTTACTAATAAGTATGAAATCTTCCATTAAGAAAGTTATTACTCTACTTTCCCTGACTATATTCACCCTTTACAATAGCAGAAGGTCTCATTAATTTTCTTCCTTGTAAATTCTAAAACTTAAGCATACATACTGAACACTTGGCTTAAGTACCTAGGTAAAAGCAGAAATGCATTTCTTTTCATAAGCTTAACCTCCTACCCCAATGCTAAACATACAAGTCAAAAGTAATTTTGGAATAGTGGGAACAGGACTGCTTTTAACAACCCTGGTAAATTCATGCCAGTTTCATTATGGATGAGTCTAGATGAAATACAAATGCACAATATTCTGAGACTATATTTTAAAGAAACACATACATTCTCAGGAATAGTAGCATTTGAAACATTAACACTGTGAAAGACTCCATGATGATTTAGGTTTAGAATTTATGGATGATTAGTAAGGCTCTATTTTGGCTAGGGTTGGCGCTTTGCAATTATCCTATGAGATAGTTATTGACTCCATTTTATAGATGAGGAAAACTGTGGATCTGATAAGCAACTTTGACCAAGGTCATGTCATAAATAAGCACAAAGCTGTTTTAATTAAAAAAAAAAATCCATGACACTTTTGTTTTTACAGTAAAAATGATTTTCAAGGTGGGTATTTTTGTGGTGAGAAAATGGATATACCAATCAAAAGAACTCTGGGCCCCTCCACTAATGGCTTCAACCAGAAGCCATGCCATGTTTTATTGCTTGGGCTTAAGTGAGACAATTAAGGTCCTGCACTACACCAGACCACCTATTTGCTCTAGTTATTATTTTACCATCATTATTTTCCCTACACAAAGCAATGAAGTTTACTAAAAATTATTTAAAACAAATGTATCTCTGCATGAAAGACCTCAATAATTTGTACGTGACACCTTTTATAAATGAAAGCCTACATGATGAATTTTTTAAAACACATAACTTCAAGTTTTCTATAAAACCTTTGAGATTCAATTTTTCATACAAGTAAATTTTTAAACAATACTAAAATTGTCTATACCAAATGAATTACTCTCTAAAATGATCTGTGTTTACGAATAAAGAATAGTTACACACGTTTTTTTTTTTTAACCTGACAGTGTCATCCACTTTTAACCTTGCAATCACTGAAAAAGAAAGTAACATTTCCCCCATTCCTACTAATTCCAAATGTATCAACAGGTGAAAAGATGCCTCAATTTTCAAATTAAATTATAATGCAAGCAACTTGTTACCTAGGCAACCACCATAGACTAATCAATGAAAGGCAAAACAAAACTCTACTTTGCTTCATTATTCAGGATTGAGAATAACAAACTTATGACAAAATTTTAATAAATTTATGACAAAGCGATTTTAGCTCCTGTCTTGGGTAATGAACCCAAAATAATGGTTACACTCATTACTTTTTCCAGGATAGAAACTGTATACTCACTACTTTTCACAAGGAAAAAAGTACCATCCCATAACTGAAAATAATTTTCATCTCTATTTGCAAGCAAGAATAAATAAATCTTTCTGAAACAAGATTTAGTAAGAGATTTCAGTTTCATTTTTATTTATGTAAAGAGAGTAGGTCATGGTTTAAAGAAAAGACTTTTGCTAAAAGCAGCTAGCAATAAGACCATGGCTATGCAATTAGATTCTTTCACAGAAAGTGTTTTTTTTTAAGTGTCTCAGAAATTTCCTTAGGTCAGTCTTAGCATTCTAAGACTTTAGTGATGCAATGTCTTTTGTTGTCACTTAAAAATCCTGGGCAGGAGAAATCACTATAAACACAGAAGATGAATGTTTTTCTTAAATAGCCTTGATCAACCCAACAGATACAAGTATATTCAGCAACAGTACAAAGCAAGAAGTCTTCTCAGTAACAGTGTATATTTACAGTACTTAACAGATCTAAAGATTCCATTCTCTCTCATTACAGAACGACTCATCATCTGTCAGAAACCTATGAAATTTTTCTCAGATTCCTCATGAAATTTAAAATTTATTTATTAAATTCAAGTCACTGACTCATTTTTATTCTATTAAAAATGCCAGAAATTACAAGCTATATTAAAGCAATGGGCTGGAAGTTATAGTTGCTTTACAGTATACAAAACTACTGCTTGGGGACACACAGAACATCTTTTTTTAAAAATAATGTCCTGTCTGTGTGTGGGAATGCCGAATAAAGACAACCCAGAAATTTCTTTAAAATAATAATAATAATAATAATAATGATGTCCTGTGAGGTGCACTTTTATCTGTCGAAGCTGGGTTTGATGTTTGAGAACTGTCCAAAGTTGTCTGCATCAAAGGTATGAGGAATAAAATGTCTGACTATGCAGGAGTCAAACTGTGACTTAAAAGAAACCCTGTTTACCTATTTGTTTGACTCACCCTGACTTTAAAACAATTCAAACAAGATTTCCCAAAACATCTGGACAGCAGTAGAGCTGTTAGAATATCAGTATAGCCTCCTAAATGGGCTATACCAAATTGTAACAATCATTTGGATAAAAGTCTCATTTGTGGGATAGAAAGTTGAACTACATGGTCACTGATATCTCTTTCAATGTTCAATCTTTACACACATAATTATACCTCATATATACAAACAAAATAATTTCTATATACCACATTGTGCTACCAATGGATATCTTATAATATGGGAATATTACATAATAGAGTACATTTTCTTGAAAATAATCAAATACTAATTTGTTTCACAGAACGCTATACTACCATTAAAATATAATAATTGAACAAATGCAGAAGCCAGCTTCTGGATCTTTAATAATTATTTTAAATTTTAGTAGAGCTGATTAATACTGATGTTACAGACTTTGTAGTCTGCAAAGTAATTCAAGCTAGTATTATTAGACAATAAAACAATTGCATCAGAAGATACTTGTAAAAGTATCTTTAATTCCTTAGACTTTAAACAAAATACCTCTCCGTAAGTTTCATGATATATTAATTCAAATGCATGATGACTGGGTCTTTTTAAAAATCACTTTGGAAGTTAGGAGAGAAAATATTTTTCTTTACCCTGTGCTACTTTTCTCTTCCTCCTTTGTATTTCCCTCAACATGTAATATGGTTGCAAACTGAAGAATTCAAAGTAAAAGACATTATTTTTGCCTGACAGAAAATGTGCTATTGCATGGGAAAAACAAGTAAACAACTGAAAACCGAACTTAAAAAAAAAAAATAGTGATAATAAAAATTAATATGTGTAACAAAATTACCTTGGAAAATAGATATTTTGTCTCTTCATACTCAAAATAGCAAAACATGAAAAATTATTTCCTTTTCCAATTGAATGGTTGATTGGCAAACAGTTTAGCAATATGCATTACAAATTTTTAAGCCAGAGATTACTACAATTTCTTCATGTGTTTTGACTAATTCAGTGGCCACAAAAATATGATGTTTAGTCTCCAATTACACAGAATTAAAAAAAACAAAAACATAATTACTAAGACTTAAGCTAGTATGATCCCACAAAAAATCTGTCATTATGTCAGTTTGAAGTTTCCCGTCTCCCAAAAGTGGGGGAAGAGTACTGCTTAAGAGTACTAGATTCCAGTACTTCCACAACTCAGCTTCAGGTGACCTAGGAATGGAGTAAACCATGTGTAATGTCTGGCGTGGTCCAAGTAACACAGTAACTTCAGTAACAGCTGGAAACATGGTGGCCCCAAAGAAGGCAGAATAGCCAGTCTTCAATGTCAAAGAAGAAACAAAATCCAAGTTTCTAAAACACGTAACGACATGTCCAGGAACGTGGCCGGATATAATCCAGAAACGAGGGCTTCGAGAGGAAAAGAATGAAAAACAGCTTATTTGTATGCACTATGTGACTGATGTACGGAAGCAGACAGGGTATTAATATATATACTCTATATCTCTAAATGCCTCCTAGCATTTCAGTAACCATTAAACTATAAGGAGCTCACGAATTTAACAGAAGGTCATTATTTTATGTACAAATTATTATTCATTATTTACAGTACAAATTTATTTGATTTAGAAGCTTAACATAAAGCTTTTAAAGTCTAGTCAATGCTACACAATCAAATGGCCTCTCACCAAATTCCAAATACTAATCTTTCATGTTGTATCTTTTGAACACTTGACTGGGAGTAGCCTAAAATATCAATGGTGGTAGGTTATGGAAAATAAAATATACAGATGTGGGTCCTCCCTGGAGGTGCAGCAGGCTGCAGTACTGCACTGCGAAGCTAAGCCATGCCGTGCCCGCCTTGGTGCAAGTTCGATCCCTGCCCTGGAGGTGCCCCACATGGCACAGCAGACCTCTCCTGTCTCGCCCCCTGCTCTCCTCAGTAGTGTAGGTCTGCCTGTTCTACTCCCATTCTGTCTCTGGGGAATCCTCTCACCACCCCTGCACCTCTGGCCTGTACCCCAGTTCTGTATGCACAAATAAATAAAATCTTTTAAAAAAATATATAGATGCAACACACACACACACACACACAAACACACACTACTATAATACAAGGTTTAAATTAGTGTTTTGAGCAATGGATGAAGTAATATTAAATAGGAAAGAGACCAGAATGAGAGTTTCAAAAAGCTTCATGCAAGCTGTTGAATACAAATTGGATCTTGTCAAAATTAATCTCACAAGTGGAACTGAGTATAGAGAATGGGTTTGTTAGTATGCAAAATGCACACTAACAGAATGCAGAGAAATTCAAATGCAAAAGAGAGGGCGGTTTAAAGCAGGAGTAAGGATGGAGCTTTAGGGCAACAAAATAAAAAAGTGGACATTTAGGTGAAGCTTTGAGAAAAAAACAGATTGAATTGATAGTCACCATATGCAGTTAGGTACCTATAGAAATACATAGGTACCCCCTAAATACTTGGGAGTTATCCATATGCAATTAAAAGCTAAACTCTTAAGAATGAGACTTTCACCTAATTACGGAAAAAAAAAGTGATGAAATCAAGGAAAGTAGGATCCTAGGCATGAGTGTCTGAACATTTATAGTTTACTACACTGGGAAAGAAGAGGTAAAATTCGTGTGTTAGGTAGTAGTTGGTGGGGGGGGGACGACACATGCCTTTGCGGAAAACCCTAACGAATACCCTCACTTTAAAGGAAGAAAAACAGAAGGAACTAAAGAAAAAGCAGTGAAAGACAAAAAGAAAACCAAGAGGTGGGCAAGTTCAAGGTGAGGAAAACCAAAAGAATAAAAAATTTCCAGGCCAGTGCAACAAGATTGGTTAGTAAGCTAAAGCTTTCTCACCCTCCTTTCCTGCCCTTAAAATAAACTCATCATAGTGTCCTCTACACTGTTTCCCCTTAATAAGGAGCACTGACCCCCATGTTTAAAGGGCAAATGGGTCACTTCTCCACTCCACTCTGAGGACTCACATTTTTCAGAGGACAGTGCTGACGTGCATACCACTCTTGAGAATATAAACAAAGGAGGACGCCATGACCAGCAAAAAGGGATGTCCACATCATAACATTCCAAATTGGCCTTTTCCGATTATCGTTGACAATGAAGTTGAAAGTCACTAAAGTTAGAAAGATAACAAAACAAAAAAAGCACAGCCATCAAAAGGTGACCAATTAGAAGATGAGGGGCTTCAGATATCTGCTGTAATATTTTATTCACCCCAGTAAGCATCAACTGTTTGCATACATGTTTCACTCCAGTCACCGGTCTCATAAATAAAAGCTAAAGTGTCAGAATTTACAAATCAGTAATTGGAAATCAGGGAGTATTCAGAACAGGTAGGAAAATATTTTATGGAATCATTTAAGTTCTAACTTGTTCCTCTCGACCCAATCCAAAAAGGGTTAGTTTTTTTTCCCCCTCAGATGATGAACATTAAAAGAATTTAAGAATTAGGGAAGCTGTTACGGTTTTTTTATGACCATTGATCAGTGTTATCCATCACATTTAAAAGGTTATTTAGTACTTTCTACTTCAAAGTATAAGCACCTTGAAACAGAGTTGTGGGTAATCACAACCAATGTGTCATCAAATACATCTGCTAAGTGCTTACAACCTAGTGTCTACATTCTACATTGATTTTATACTTCCATTTTCTTATTTTTCTCTTTTCTCATAGTACTCAGTACTCACAACATGCCATAATACTTACTTCCAAAGAACATGAAGAGCACAAAGAGCACCGGATAAAAGAAGCTCAAGCTAAGAGCCATAGCATACTCGTGTACCACAGCAGACACAGCAAACACGGCTAACATCGCAGCCGATTTGAATTTCTTAGTGAATAACTAGGATAAATCAAAATATTAAAAAAGGCACTTATTTGATTATTGTTATATTTGATTTTCCAAATGTGTTCTTTTATTAATCCAAATGTATTACAGTATTACAAAATACATTTATGCATGTAAGTTCTTATTTTATTAAAATGAGGCACTTCAAAAACCATTAATTAATGTAAAGAGATCTGGGCATATTTCCAAAAACATTAACTTATATTTGAAAATTGCTAGGATTGACTGTAACAGTTTTCATATAAAAATAAACACCTCGAATTTCAATCTTTTAAGCATTATCTGCTCTAGCATTAAAGGTAGTAAAATAAGATCTAGAAAGAAGGTGCTGGTCTTTCCATAAGTGAAATTAACCTTACAAACAAAAGTAAGGCGCTATATGCACCAGAAGATGCTCTCAACTTACTCATGTAGTACCTTACTGTAACCTGTGGCTGAAGCCAGGACTGTTACAGTTGGTGCCCCCTGGAAGGGGAGTTGCTGGTGAGGACACACAGTCCCAGGGAAAATGCTAAAATGTACCACATTTTGGGAATGGAGCAACTGATCAGGGAGCCTCACTGAGCTGTGTGAGTGTGGCATTTGTCTGAATTTTTAGCCTCTGTAATTGTTGTATTGAGTGTCGCTTCTCTGGTGCCTCACTGGGGAGTCCAGACAGCTCTGGGAGCATTTCTTGTTGCATCTTCTGCTGTCTTGAGTTGGAACCTGGCCTAGATTCTGGATGCCTTGTGCTCCAGGTAGACAGAGGCAGGAAGACACCATCTTGGAAATGTGGCTATTGTTCAGGAGAGGAGCTCTACATCCTTAGTGGCAGAAAGACACCATCTTAGCTGCTTTTATTTAGAACTAAAAAACATTGGACATTGCTTTGGGTGAGGTAAAGCACATTTTTGATCTCAGTAACTCTGTTTTTTTCCCTGGATTGTTAAATAAATTCCATTGTTGTTGTTCTCAGATCCCAAGTAGTCTTACAATTGTGTACATGGGTGAAGAACTCAGACAGTAGCTGGTAAACTATTTGGGTAGTGTCCTTGGCCAGTTTTATAGTGACCCTTCCTGCCCTGTATCAGTACTTAACAATAAAACTGAGCAATTTAGAGCTAGCAGCATTAATCAACCATGAGAGTCAAGATTACATTTCATTGTTGTACAGCTGTTCTAAAGAATGTAGAATGCCACAATGACACTTTAGTCTCTTGGAGAGACAGAAGTTCACATGAAGGCTTTGCCCATTTTAACAAAAAAGAACATTAAAAAAGCCGAGGGAAGATGATTTGTTGGTAACGAGATAATGTTGGGAATGATATGAGAAATGATTGACTATTGGGCTCTCCGTGGTGGCACAATGGGTTAAAGCACAGCACTACAAAGCTAGTTGCAGTTACTTCCTCATGTGTTCGATCCCTAGCCAGGGAGATGAGAGGCATGGCATGCATAACATGCATGTCTGCATGGCATGACAGACTCTGTCTCTCCGGCTGCTCCCCGTCAGCAGTCTACTTCGTTGATCTGCCTGTTCTGCTCCCCACTCTGTCTCTGGTGAATCCTCTCACTGCCCCTGCATCCCTGGCCTGTACCCCAGTTTCGTATGCATAAATAAATCCTTAAAAAAAACAAAAGATTGACTACTGCTAGATTATTTTGACTCTTCTAAATGTCTCTATGTATTTTTTTCACATTGTAATCATGTCAAATAAAATCCAAAACAAAAACATAGCATCAAGACTAGTAACTGCACACTGTTCGCTGACAGTACGATTCAAAGCAGAATAACATCAATTAAGTCTTGCTACTTACCCAAAGAAAGTCCTTGTAAGCATAGTAATACAGCCAGTCATGGACCACCACATTCCAGGTCCTATAATAGTTAGCATATGATGTGGAATTCCACCAATCCTGAGGGAAAAAGAAAACATGTAAAACTATACACATAGCATACATAGCTACATACACATACAAAAACTAAAGTAATCCCTGAATATTTCCAAAGTAGATACACATAAAACATAATGCTCAGTTTGCTATGAAAAAGTCAGTTTATATACTTTGTGTCTGAAAAACCATTAAAAGGCACTTTGGTTATTAGTGTTTGATATGGCATTAACTCTAGTTCCATATATGATTAAGTCTTAGTTCACTTTGCCTCATTATAAAACAAGTTATGAAGGAAGATGCAGAACATACATTGAATGTAATACAATCAAATATAATGCTTACCTAAATAGCTATCAGCAAACCTGCCTCCCCTTGCTAAATCACAATGAGAGAATTCTAAGGTCACTGCGAGTGCTAACCCTAACAAGTGTCACTGATGTCATAAATGGTAAAATTTAAATTATACAAGGAATGAGATGGTGGCTACCACTGGTCCCCATATGCCTTTATATAAATTTGCCCCCAACTAATCCCATCAGGACTAAAGGAATCAGATGTCTACTATTTGCAAGCCACAGTCACAATTTCCTAAAAAAAGGAATGCTAGGCTTGGAGTGATGTCAAGACAACAAACAAAACTCTAGAGGGCTACAGGTAAGACTGTAGAAGATGGAAACACTCTGGATCTAGTCCAGAACTTAATTTCAACTTTGGAAGTAGTAAGTAAGAATACAATTTTAGGGCCTCAGTGGTGGCAAACAGAGTTAAGTCTCAGCACTACGAAGCTATTAGTAGCCAATTCAGCACAGGTTCAATCCCCAACCAGGGAGCTGGCCCACGTGGTACAGCGACATCTCATTTCACCAGTGGCTCCCCTGGCAGTGTATTTCAGTCAGCCAATCTGATCTGCTCCCCACTGTCTCTGGTGAATTCTCTCACTCCACATCTCTGTGCTACACCCCAGTTCTTGTATGCATAAAAAAAGTATATATAAGAAAATATACAATTTTAAGTAGAGTTAAAGTCTTCCAAAATTAACAAGTTATTTTTTTCATGAACTGTTCAAAATTCTGAAGTATAATTATTTGCCGAGACTAGCCCTACAGCACCAGTCAATTCCAAATGCATGAACACTTAGCAAAAGTCTCTTAATGCCCTCTGGACACATGTCTTCTTGATGCAACTACCCATAAATTCTTGCAGGACTCTGCAAAAACCATATGCCTTACTAAGTATACAGATATTAGTAGAAGTCTAGCTAACTATATTTAAGTCAGAATTTCAGACTTAGTGTTGCTAAAACTCTTGAAAAAAATTTTTTTCACAGTGTTAAGGCTAAAAAACTAGTAAGCAATAATACTGACGTACTTAACATGAAGACATTTGCAAAGTACTAAAAGATGAGTCCAAGTATAGATTACCTTATAAAACATTCTGTCACCAAAGCGTAACATCTCAGCAAAGGCATTGAGCCAGCAGTGCAAAAAGGCAAAAAAGGTAAGGAACAAGATCAGTGCACCTAAAAAATAAGATGAACAATAATTGAGAAGTTTTTGCAAACATACTACTTTTGTAAAGTTAAGTTATTATTCTACCTTATTCATTTAGAAGCTAAGATGTTCTTTTGAAAGCTATTTTAATTTTACAAAGCAATAACTTCCTTCCAAGAAGATTTCACAGATAACAAGTAACCAAGATTGCTTCTAGCAGAAATGTCTACATAAGGATTACGTTGGTTTCTGAAGTTCTTTAAAAAAATCTGCTCCCCAAGCATTCTTCTAAATCATCTCTGTAGAACTTAGAGATTTTTCCTGCCCCTCCCTCCCTGGTATATCTGGCAATTCTGGAGACATTTTTGGTTATCCCAGCTCAAGGGATGGGGACTGTACCACTGGTTTCTAGTTATAAAAGGCCACGATGTTGCTAAATATCCTGCAATGCATAAAATAGCATTCTCAGAACAAAGAATACCCAGCCCAAATGTCAGTAGTGACATGGTAACTTATATCTAACTCTCCTCCCAGGACTGTATACATCTTCCCCAACTGCACTTGTCATTCCAAAACACCCTGTGTCTTTGTCTCCATACCTCTCCTAGGAAGAACCATTCCACACTTCTATGCTAGGCAAACCCTTACCTATTTTATAGTACCTGATATTAATTGGCAGGTCAAATATAAAGTTCATCAGACCTGTGCTTATCTCTTGTTATATTATATTGTCAAGTACCCTTTACATGTCCACACCTTTCAATCACTTCTTTATTCAAAAAAAAAAAAAAAAAAATACTCTGAGCATCTGCCAGTCAATGTGGGAGAGACCGTAACTGGCTATATGACAGTCTTTGATCTCCAGGAATTTGCAGGCTAATGAGAAAGACACAAGTATATAATACATATCCCATTATAAGAACAGATAAAAATAATTTATTAAAGTAAACCTCGGTCTCGGTGTATGTGAGGGGGTTGGAGGGGGAAAGGGCAATAAGGAGAGTTACTTGAAGTCTGGGAACTAGAAAAATAAGAGAAAGGATGACAGAAAGCATTACCAACATTTACTGGGAAGGGGGTAAAAAGGAAAGAGTAAGTAAAAGGAACTGTATGTATAATTAAAGTACAACTTCTGAAGTTCAATTCTTAGAGCTCTAGAAATTAATGAAGCTAGAGATTGAAGTGAAATAACCAAAAATGACCAGAGGTTTCAAAATGTATTCAATAACATCCAATGCTCCATGGAAATCAAACAAGAATAAGGTCTAAACAATCTATTGTAATTACAATCTAGGGGTTACTAGTGATTTTAGCAAAGGTCATTTCCATGAACTGGAGCAAGTTCAAGGAATAGTGAACCTGAATAGTGACCAGAAAATACAAGATAACTATCTACAAGTCAGCAAAAGCAAAACTTGTTTGAAAGGCAGAGCAATGGAAAGAAGGGCCTGAGAATGAAACAGAGGTGGAGAGAGGTAAAGATGAGTTGATAGTAAAAAAGCAGATAAATCATAGTGCTCATACACAACCACTTTCTGTTTCCCTTGCAACTTTAGGAATTGAAAAATTAACCATTATTCATGTCACCTGGCAAGATGGAGTTAAATATGCACAGCACCAGAACACGAGCACTGAAGGGCTCTTGCTTGATATTACGAAATAAGGGCGCGCAGAGCCTCTCAAAGATGTAGTACACATAAAAAAGGCAACCAAAAACCTGAAACATAAGCAAACGATGGTTTAATAAGAAAAGATGGAGGGTAATTTTTTTTTCTTCAAAAGAAAATACAGGTGACCCTTAATACACCCCATTTATCATTAGTAGATTAGACTGCCAACCAGTAATCCTTCTCAGTTATTTCTCAAGCGTCATTTCTACCCCTCTTTCCCCAAACAAACAACAATTTCCCTTTACCAAATGGCAACTTTAAAAGATCATACCCTTGGGAAGTTTTTCCTTCTACATGAAATCCATAACAAAGAATTCATCTCATAAATGGGTATATGAGCCAAGAATTTAAAATGGGATCACCTGGGATTTACGATTTTAAAAGGGGCTTGGGATATTTGGAGGAGAGGGGGGTTGTTCAGGTATCTCACATACACAGAAGCTCACACACCACACACACAACCAAAACTTAAAAAAAAAAAACAAGAGGAGAGGAAAATTAAGATGGTTGCTTAGTGAATAACCAAATTAAATTTTTCAGTTGAATAAAAGTACTTCTGATGTCGGGAAAATGAACATCCCATTTACTGAACTGAGAATACTTTAAAAGACTTCATCAAGAGTTCTAATGAATTTACTAACAATTAAATTATTATTGTAGATGAGAATCCCCTCTTCCACCAATCAACAAACCTTAGGTAGTAAAAAAAAAACCTACCTGTGCAAACTGCATAGCAACATAACCCCATCTAACAGTAGGAGTCCTAAAAAGGAAGAAGCAAAATACATTTTCTAAATAAAGTAGATAACAGAGCTTTAAGATCCTCATAATATTCTCCCACAGGATATCATTTTTGGTATATGAAATATTTGTATAATTCTGTCAAGAATTACTGTAAACAAGCTGATTGGTAGAGTCACCAACTGAGGGACTCCTATACCAGCAAGAAAATTAAAACTAATTCTAAATGCTCTCTAGCCTATGGAGAACTGGCCCTGTCCACTTAACCCACCTCACTCAGGCCATACTGCTGCAGCTCACCACATACTGCCATTACCTGGGATAGCTGTCCCGGTAGATAAGGGTAGGAGCAAACAAGAAGTACAAGTACTGGTTGACTGTCGGTATCGGAACAGTACCTGGAAAAGGAAGGCTATGCTTAGCATCAGGGGTGTCTAATTCATCTCAACAAAACTAAATGGGAAAGATAAAGAAGCACGAAATAGGAAAGAGTAAGAATCTACCTCTTTTAAACTCATGCTGTTTTTCCTTGGTCTCCCAAAATGACTTCTTACTTAGTATTACATTAACTTAAAATTACCAATTCCTCTAAACTAAGTTATTCCTAAGCAAATCAAAAAGAGACTCACATGTATGTAAGGAAGCTACTAATATTCCATAAAAATAACAGCTAGATGAGCCTGACCATCAATGTTTTAAAATTCTAAGTAGAAAGGCAAAATAAGGATAATCAGGAAATAGTGAGATCTTCCTTCAAATCAATAAAGGTCTTATATATTTAGAATTGAGCATAACATCTATATAATATGTTATCCAGGAAACACCAATGTTTAAAATACCCTATTGATAATAACCTGTTGACCTAATGGAATTACATACTTGACTTCTCTTTAGTTGCAGCTAGTACACGTGGCACATTTTCTCTGACAAAAGAATGGGCCTTCATTATAAAACGAATCTACAAAGAGAGACAAAAGAAGATGACTTCCCTATTATTATCCTTCATCCTATAAGCAAACCCAAAAGGATATCAGATTATAGAACTTTTGAATTTGCATATACCAATACACTTTTAGGTAATAAAATCAATGAAAAACCAACTTCAAAGATACACAATGTTCTGCAGCATCTAACAGCACTATTTCAGGTACATATAAGAGATTAAAATTCTATTGAAATAGAGGTTCCTGAAACAGTCCTTTCCATTAGTCAAACAGCACATTATAGCCAAAAATGTCAGAGAAGTCTGACAGTATATAAACAAATTTAAATAGATCTCTTCTTTTCATGAAAAAACTTACATGGCAAAACAAATGAATCTGACACTTCCAAAGTGGAGTTTTATATATTTTAGCTTGGATACATTTTATACAAAATTGCTTACAACATAATTCAAACTATTCTGAACAATTCAATAATTTCAGTTACCAAGAACTGGAGACCACTGAAGCTAGAATGAATTTTAAGAGTAGACACTCAAGTTACAGATAATGGCATGATATGAAAATTTATCCAACTGAAAACAGAATGAGTGTCTTTTGCTACTGTTATAGATTATTTTAACCAAGCAGAACATAACTTACCTGCTCCAGTATAACAATGCACCGGGAAGCTGGAAAGAGTTTATATGCTAACAAAACATATGCTGGTCCAAAACCAAGACCTCCTATCTGGAAGACCATGAAAAGCAGTCCATGGATAAGAGAATGGATCACTGGATGAGAAGTCTTACTGTAGCGTCTGGCCCAATGTTGAAAGAGGAAATAGGGAATTGTAAGTGTAGACAAGAACATGGCCCACCATATCCAGACGGCAATATTAAATCTGCCAAAAGCATAAGCCATAACATTGAATTCTAGTACCAGCCTGGGGAGAAAAAGCAGAGAAAAAATACACAAATGTGAATTTTTAATACACACTGATTTATGTAATTATAATCTGAATTAAAAACTTTCAGAAGTAAAATTTTCAACTTCAGAAACAAAACAAGATCACAGGTGTTAAGAGTTGTGCCAGACAGAGAGGTGCTTCTAAGCCTCAGCTTCATTACAAGTGAATTTTCTGAAAACCCTAATAGTCTTTACATATAATTGAGATAATCTAAACTAATAAGGCTGAACTTCTCTAAGATTTGATTCTTACACTAATAAATCTTAAACTCCAAAATATTCTACCTATGGTAAATTTAGCACTTAAATTATTCAAACAGCAATCAGAGTTGTGGACAAAAGATGATTTATCATTAACAAAATAGGTACAATTAAAAACTCCAATACACTACTATATCATTACCTCAAATTAAACACATAATTCAACGTGTAATTATCAAACCATCATTTGTAAGTTATAACCTGGATCTTATATTAAAGAGATTATGTTTAGCAAAAGTTAAATTCAATTAAGCTATTTAGTTTTATTTTTCTTAATTAAATGTATTTATTTTCTTAAATCATTATTCATTTTTACATAATATTTGATTTCTAAATAGAAATTTATACTCAAAATTAACATCTTGAGATTTTCCGAAGCACATTTAAACAAATTACCCTTTTCCCAAAATTAAATAGGGTGGAAACCGCCAACATCTTATGCATCAACTAACCAACGACCCTTTCTTGTCTTACCTTCCTTCATCAATATAATCTACTGCAAGTGTGCTGAGGATAAAGAGAATGAGGAGGGCAATAAACATGTGATAAATTGTTCTGATGTGGTCCACCTCAAACAGCTCACTGTAAATGTAGTTCAAAAAAATAAAATTAATAATCTATATTTAATTTGAAAACACCACGTAGTAAAGATGCTTAATGCATGCTCCAAATACACTTTATACATGTTCCAAATACACTTTATACAATCACAGAATATTCAAGACCTGAGCCTAGGACAAGGCTCTTTCCAATAATATGATACTGCTAACTAGAAAACAGCACAGATATAGCAAACACTTAAGTAATGTTCATTTTGAAAGCCTACCTAAGAAAAGAGAGAAGCAGTTGTTATTCTTTTTTTTTTTAAAGATTTATTTATTTATTCATATGGAACTGGGGTACAAGCCAGAGATGCAGAGGGTGAGAAGATTCACCAGAGACAGAGTGGGGAGCAGAACAGGCAGATCGATGAAGTACACTGCTGAGGGGAGCAGCGGGCGGGCCTGGAGAGGTCTGCCACGCCATGTGGTCACCTCCGGGCAGGAGGGAATCGAACTCATGCGGAAGTGGCTTTAGCTTCTTAGTGCAGTGCTTTAACCCGCTGCACCACCAGGGAGGGCCAGCTGTTGTAATTCTAAGCAAAAGGATTTTCATCAAAAACGGAACACAGAAACCATGTAAAGTGCTAAAGTTTTTCTCATCCTATTCTTACATTCCATTCTCTATATCTAATATATAAAGTACTACCTATTTCTAAAATGTTAAGATTCACAGGTATTCCCATCTCTACAATGTTAAGGGTGATAAGTGATTACCACCCTATGCTTCCTTTTTAAAAAATACTTTTATTTACTTATTTGTTTATTTTTCCTTACATTGTTGACTTTCTTTTCTCAGGAGTAGTCCCAAAGAGTTTCCACCACCAGCTCACCTTGTGTACCATCACCCTAGTCCCTTGTGCTCTTCCCACTCTTATTTGACCCCTTTCCTTCACCCTCCCTTACAGAGTGTCTCTAATTTATAGCTATCTGTTTATTTTTGTTTTGTTGTAGGTTTTTCTGGTTGTTGTTGCTATTTTATTCTTTATCCCCTATAACCCTTCTATAAGTGAAACCATCCAGTATTTTACTTTTTCCTTCTGACTTATTTCAGTGAGCAAAATCACTTCAAGCCCATCTATGTTGTTTCGAATGGCATTAATTTATCTTTTTTTTAATTGCTAAATAGTATTCCAATGTACCTATATACCACATTTCTTGATCCAGTCATCAATTTTTGGGCATGTGGGTTGATTCCAAATTTTACCTATTATAAATAATGCTGCAATAAACATAGAAGTCTATGTGTTCTGTTAATTAATGTTTTTGTATCCTTTGGGTAGATCCCTAGGAGAGGAATTGCTGGGTCATATGCTAGCACCACTTTTAACAGACTGAGGAACCTCCACACAGCTTTCCATAGTGGTTGGACCAGTTTGCATTCCTACCAGCAGTAGGAGCTTCTTTTTCACTACATCCCTGCCAACATTAAAATATGCAATGGAGCATAGACATTTTGTTCAACAAATGGTGCTGGGAAAACTGGACTGCTACATACAAAATTAATGAAGCTAGACTACTACCTCACTCCATACACAAAAATCAACTCAAAATGGATCAAAGAATTAGACATAAGACCTGAAACAATAGAATATATAGAAGAAAATATAGGCAAAATACTACAAGGCATGCATCTCAGTAACATCTTGAAAGATAACACCTAGAGCAGAAAAAAAGTAAAGTAAAGGTAAACAGCTGGGATTATATCAAATTACAGAGCTTCTGTATAGCAAAAGAAACACCCACTGATTGGGAGAAAAATTTTGTGCTCCATACAACTGATCACAAAGATCTACAAAGAGCTCATAGGAGTCAACAAAAACAAAGTAAACAATCCAGTCAGAAAATAGGCAGAAGGACTTAAAAGACACTTTTCCAAAGAGGAAATGCAAATGACCAACATGCATATGAAAAAATGTTCAACATCCCTCATAAGCAGGGAAATACAAATCAAAATCACCCTATACTTCTATAGATAACTGTTAACAAATGTTTTACTTCACCCTATCCTTCAATGATCATTGTATTTGAGTCAGACTGGGTTACTTTTTCTAAATAAGTAATTTTTATATCTGAAAAAAAGATTTTTCTTCTTTTTTTAAGAAATGTTTGCTAATGCTTTATCTAAATAACTTCTTGAGGACTTTAAGTTACCATTAAATTTTTAGATTAAGAATATTTTAAATTCTAATAAAGGCCTCCCTAAGCCACTGAATGTGTTTTATTTCCTTGTTAAAATATTATTTTTTTAAAGATTTATTTATTTATGAATACAGAACTGGGGTACAGACCAGAGATGTGGAGGGTGAGAGGATTCACCAGAGACAGAGCAGGGAGCAGAACAGGCAGACTGATGAAGTACACTGCTGAGGGGAGCAGCGGGTGGGTCAGGAGAGGTCTGCCGCGCCATGTGGATCTCCTTCGGGGCAGGCAGGAATCGAACTCATGCGGAAGTGGCTTAAACTTCTTAGTGCTGTGCTTTAACCCTCTGCGCCACCAGGGAGGGCCAAAATATTATTTTTTTAACATTTTAAAATGGCAGGTTTATTAGGAATAGGAGAAAAAGAAAGGCATCTACATAGTCACCAGTAGACAGGAGAAGCTACCTCTTTTAAAGTGTTTTACTTACTTTTTTAAAGATTTATTTTTATTTAGTTTACATACAAAAGAACTGGGGTGGAGTCCACAGGATGGGGGTGGGGTGTAAGAGAAGTCTCCAGATACAGAGTGAGAAACAGAACAGGCAGATCTACTGAAATACACTGCTGAGGAGCAGCAGGCGAGACAGGAGAGGTCTGCTGCACCATGTGTGTCACCAACCTGACTGGGGACTGAACTCAGGCCATAGCAGCCTGAGTGATAGCACTGAGACTCAATCAATAGGCCACCAGGGACACCCCTCTTTAAAATATTTGAAAGTCTTTTATTTTCCCAATTCCCCCAATTACTAAAATCTTAATTATGATGTTTACACTAATAGGTTAATTTGTTCCTTTCATGTGAAACACCTACATTTCAACTAGATATAATTTTAAAAGGTAAATTAGTCTTCCAAGAGTGTAGGAAAAACACTCAAATAATACTTTATATTACATATCAGAAAACTTTGGCTTTCTCAAACTTTAGTATATACCAAAGAGACTTTTAGAAAGGGAAATTTGATAGCATATATTTTTAAAGATGAGCACATGAACAGGAATACTCTAATAATCAACTCAGCATTGCAAAAGTAATATCCATTACCAATTTAATTGGTAAAGTGCCTTTAATTTTCAGTTCACAAATGAAGCCACTATACCTAACTTACACTGTCTAATACTATTTTTCATGAAACCCACATAATCAGGATTCTAAAAGAAATAAATCTGAGGAATTCTTAGCACTTCTCTAAGCTGGTTAGCTAAAAAGAAAAATAATCTATATATAAAGAATGCAGCAACACCAAAATTCTCTGGAAGTAGTTTGCCTATTAGAATCTAGCTCTCTGCATAATCAATTATGTATAGGAATTATCAGAGGACAGATAACCATTCCCACTTCCAACTCCTTTGAAACTAATACAGAACCAAAGAATCAGAAAGGAGCAGAAGACAGCAAATTTACAAAAAGTATAGGACTTGTTAAACATTCACAGGGTGAGTAGCGGTTCCATCAAATGGAATGGTTTGATTCATTTTTTAATTCAAGCTAATAATCGACAAAACCAAAATAAAATACTCACTCTAAAAGTGATCGTCTTGTAACAAATATCTTTCCATGTTCTGGAGGTGCTCTCAGATCTCTGGGAGAAGCAAAAAAAAAAAAAAAAAAAAAAAAATTAAAGTATTTAAGTGTTACAGGAAATTTAGACTGAAGGATAAAAATACATTAATAACCATAGCATGTAACCTTAATATTGTTTAAAGGTTGATTTATTTATGCATACAAGAACTGGGAGCCAGGCTGGAGATGGTGCAAAGGGTGAGAGGATTCGGAAACAGAACAGAGAGCAGAACAGGTGGACTGACTATAAAACACTGCTGAGGGGAGCAGTTGAAAGGGGCGGTCTGCTGCACCATGTGGGTTAACTCCAAGGCCATTTGAACTGGTGCTGCAATGGCTATGGATAGCTTCATAGTGCTGAGACTTAATCCCCTGCACCACCAGGGAGGCCCCTGTAAAGGTCATTAACTGTCTACTCACTATGACTCAGGTGCATTGAAGGTTTTCTGTGACTCATCTCAATTCATCTGAACAATGCTGTGAGGTGGTATGTGTACATCTGGTTAGAATGGAAGAGATGGCAGCACAGCAAATCTGAGCAGCACTCAAAGGGACCCAGAAGCCCAGCTCCCACACACATGCATTCCAGGCATCACTAAGGTCAGGGACATGCTTCCAGCTACACTTTCCAGCTACACATAGTTTACAAACTATGTTATTGGTCTGTCCTCACAATTGCACTGGTGTTTCAGATACCCTCCTAATGGATCAACAGACTCTGAGTCTTAAAGGTTGCCTCCACTTACTATAAAGTTCAAATTTTATAAATAAATGATTTTTAAAATTATAAATTTTATAAAGGTCACTTTCTTAAAGTGTTTTTTGCAGTAGTAGCACTAGTATGTTGGTTGACTATTTCTAGTAAAAACTGTCCAGAAGAACAGGACAGAGCAGTAGAGAGCACAGAGGCATTAAGACAAGGAGAGTGGCAAATGCTGGATCACCTTCCTCCACTACTCCCTGTGGCCAGCCAGTTAGAATGGATATCCTACTCATGAAGTTACAAGTATATATAAAGTATAAGAGGAAGGCAAGTCTAAAGATTTGGTAAAGAACAGCGGCCCTGGATTCTAGGTTCAATTTCTGCTGTTTCATGTTAGATATTTACATGCTTTGTACTTTGGTTTCCCACTTCCTTTGGTCTTTTTTTCATTGTGTTATTTTTTGCTATTGTTGAGTTAATGTTGGTTTACAAGCTGTGTATGTTTAGGAGGTTCATGTCACACTGTTTCCATTTAAATGCAGAGTACTCCAGTATTTTACATAGTGTGCATTCTACTACTTTATTGGTCAGATATGCAGGCATGTTATAATCTACATAAAGAAGCTCACCCTTCAAGAAATTAAGTAATTTCCCTAAGGTAACACAAAGCTATTAAAAAGTGGTGCTAGGGTATGAGTCTAGACATTTTACTGCAATCCACATTCTGGTAATCTACACTACAAATGTTTGCATTAAAAAAAATTATTTCTCGGGCCCTCCCTGGTAGTGCAGTGGGTTAAAGCACAGCACTAAGAAGCTAAAGCCACTTCAGCATGAGTTCAATCCCCGCCTCGGCCTGTTCTGCTCCCTACTCTGTCTCTGGTGAATCCTCTCATGGCCCCTGCACCTCTAGCCTGTACCCCCGTTCTGTATGCATAAATAAATAAATCTTTAAAAAATATTAATTCTCATACTTACTTAGCTCTATGGTTTTTCTCTCCTTCAAGAACTGAAAATGATGTTAGAGCACATCCACCATTGTCTAGTGATGTTGATTTTTCAATGAGATTGGTCACAAAATCATCAAAGTGACTGCCAACTTCCTTCATAAAATATGGCTTCAATTCCTAGGGTAAGTGAAAAAACATCAGGAATGAATAAATGCTTGTGAATCAAAAAAAATTTTTTAAAAGGGTTCTCTTAAACAGAGCTGAGCCAAGACAAATCCATATTAAGTGTGTGGATAGGAGTAAAAAGAGAAAAAATATTTGATAGCTAATCCGTGGTTTCAGAAATGGCTACTGAAAAACAACAGGATGACTTAGGCATTGTTAAAAATCTATACCCTTCTTGCATAAATCAAAGTACTGAGCTACTTCTAAATGAACTTCTACAAATGATTCTACAAATTCTACAAATGTGAAAAAAAAAGCATAAGTGATCAATCTAACAGACTATTCTCTCTTCAAATTTTTATCTAGGAAAAAAAAGGAATTCACATTTATCGCCATTCAAGTACCTTCCTCTCAAGAATCCCTTCACCCCCATGTTCCCACCATTTGTATTTGGGATCGTGTCATTCCTACATGACATCAGCATTTACACGATGCTTATTCCTACCTCTTTAAGCTATGTGTTTATCTAATGATAACAACACACTATTTTTAACATCTTAAAATTTATACATCCATTGGAGCTGGAAAAGATCATGCTTAGTGAGATTAGCCAGAAAAAGAAAGAAAAATACCGGATGGTTTCACTCATAGCAGGAGTATAATGGACCAGGCGAGAAAATAACAAAAATAATGAACAACCATATACCAGAGACATTCTGTGGGGGTGGAATGGGGAATGGGATCAAAAATGGGGGGGGGGGGGGAAGGGAGGGAAATGCATGGGACTATGGTGGTGGCACAGGGGTGATTTGGTGATGGGAAACCCACGGGGATTACAATTGAGATGGAAAAAAAAATGTGCAAAATGATGTAAAAATAAACTTTTTAATAAAAAAAATTATACATCCATGATCTTTGAAAAGTAATAAGTAAACAAGTATTTATTCAGATTACAATTACTAAGGATGCTCAAATTTATAAATGTGGGTATATTTTTTTTTAATGAAAGGACTCATCTACAAAAAGGAGAACAATTTATTATTCATTGATGTTTCAAGAAAAAGATTCTTTTTGTCTTCTAACTAGGTTCAACTTAAAACATGCAAAGTATCATATTTCTAGATTTTAGCATGCAGAGAGTTTAGCCTAGTCCTTTAAAAAAAAAAGCTTAATAATATCAATGTACATAACTGAACTATCTGAAGGCTTGTCAAACTGCTGCTGCCTCTCACATTTCCCATATATTTTCTAGGTCTTAGACAATGAGACTACACTAAGATCTCAGCTCTCACAAGATAGCTGATGAAGTGAAGCATACAAGGTGTACCCATAAAACCAAAACATGGTGGACTACTTGAACCATCAATGAAAGCTCTAAGCACATAAAAGAGCTTAAACAAAGAAGTAAACAAAACAAGCAAGGATGAGATTGTAACAGGGTGGTCCCTAGGAAAAAGGGTAGGTTCCAGTTTCCCTGCCCCACCCAAGGGATTGAGGAGCTGAGCAGGGAGAAGAAACTGGAGAAGAGACTGAACGAAGGAAAAAGATGGAAAGTTTCTGAAGAAGGAGACCTGGAGGAGGCACATGGGACAGAGAGACGTGAAGAAACTGCACTTGCATCTTGGTCCTGGACTGGTTGAAACAGATGTGAGCGAGAGACCCATGGGAAGTTTAACAATGGCAGCTTTTGTCTTGATTTTGCTTCTTTTGTGCTGGGTCCCCTCTGCCCCTTTCCTGCGGGTCCCCACCAGAAGGAGCCTTAACATGTAGCAGGCTTTCAGGACTCAGTGGCCCTGATTGCCTGGGCATTTACTCACAAGGGATGGGTAATTTGGAAACTATATTCCTTCTCTTGTCTTTGTTGCACACCAATTGTATTAAAGTTCTTTTCCAGTATGCATTAGAGCATATTTGTCTTGATATGGCGGATAGAATATATTGACAGAGGGCAGGCTTGGGGGTTTTGGGGTGTCCCTCTTCCTGCTCTGTAACAAGATGATTAAAAACATGTGTTTTGAGCTGGCAGGTGGACTGAAAGCTCAAAGGATCAGTAGGACTTAATATCAAGTAAAAAGTAGAAGGAGACAACATGATGAAAAGCAGAGAGGTAGCAAGGCATTAGCCCAAACAGAAAATGTGAATGATGTAGGTTGGTTTTAAAGTCAAAATATAGCAGGTTGATGTTTCGTAGAAAAAGAATGAAGACTTTACATAAGTATTTTTTTTACGTTATGGTTATCTAATACCATTTTGTTTAGTTCTGTTTGCTTGTTTCAATGTAATTACATGCCACCTTAATTTAGAAAATGTTTAATTAGATCTATCCCCAACCAAAAATAAAAAAGAAAAAAAAGAAAAGGTGGAAAATGACACAAAGAGATACGGTTCTGCTCTCATTCAACCTTTAGAATTGAACTGATCAACAATTTTTTTTGGTTTTTTTCCCCCATTCACAAAAAAATGTTGTCCTGGGGAAAAACACCAAAAAGAAGAAACAATTCTTTCATTCTAATAAGTGTCAGATACAGTTCTGAACACTGTTCTAGGCACTGGTTACAAAACAGTAAACAAAACCAAGTTCCTGTCCCCATGGAACTTCAAACTCAAGTGGGAGCAGACAGGATATATAATATGCCAAGTGGTTTTATAATATGGAGTGAAATAAAACAGAGGGGTGGGCATGCGTGAGGTCAAGGGAAGCCTCCCAGATTAGATGACAATGAGCAGATTTGATGAACTTGAGAGGGGATGTTAAAGGGTATTTTGGGGGGAAGTACCAGAAAGAAAGAAACATGAGTATAAAAATCCCTGAGACAGGGACACCCCTGATATGTTTGAGAAATACCAAGGAAGCAGGAGGTCACAGCTGAAGCAAGAGCGTGATAAGAATTGAGGTCAGAAAAGAAGAGAGGGTGGGGGGATAGGGACTAAACCATATAAAGTCTTAACATTCCATCCCCTAATTCATTAATCAGTCCATTCAAATCTTACTCAACACTGATAAAAACCTGGAATCTTAAGATGAGGTAAAGGGAGTCAAGTTACTACTTTCAGCTTGCATTCCTAAAACTAGGGAACCAGTCCTTTTCCCAATTAAATACTGGGCTAAGTAGACCAGAAGCATGAAAGTAGAACATCATCAATGTAACACAAATGTCAGTAAGAGCTGCTGGAATAGGCTCCTAATCCAACTCAAATTCAATAGAGTAATCAAATATTTATGGCATAAGCTCTCTACCTTATTCACTACTTGCCCACAGAGGATCTTGGCTATACATTACAAAGCACTTGTGACTTCCAGTCAGATAATAAAAAAAAAGCCAGTAGCACTGTACTTACCCTCACTCACCTAATAATTGTACCCTTTTCTCATCCTCCCTCCGCCCACTTGCCCCATACTCTAAACTCCTGCCTTTTCTTCTTTTCCAGACAATCCACAAATAAGGGGATCCCTGTTCATCCTTCCCAGCTATCTGATCTCAGGAACCAAAGAGATTTTGATAACAAGAGTCTGTAATTCTGTTATTCAGCATTTAAAATGGTACAGAACAGGATATACAGAGTCCTGCTTTTACTGAACTGTCTATGAATGAGGAGGGAAATGAATTATGAATGGTGCAGTCAGTGTCATAAAGAACAGTTACAGAGAAAATAAAAGAATAAAAATCACAGGTATCTCAATGGCGTGAGGGCAATATAAGGCAATGACAGATGGCAAGTCTCCTTATAACTTTCTTTCACAACCCCACACCTCCCCACTAAAACTTGGAACCCAACAACCTCTGACACTTCACCAATGCAGAATACTTCTTTGGTATGCTGAACCCAAAAAAGTTCCTATTTTTAATATGCTTAACTCATGTCTTCTTTCTGTGCAGCAAAATTTATATGTGGGAAAAGTGTATTTTCAGGAATTCATACTTGAGCCAGTACAATGCTAAGGAAAGAGTCTTTAGTGCTAATACTCATGTAGTAAAAAGAGAAATATGGGCTTACCAAGAGGCAGACCTGCATTATATGCCACCTCCACTTGAGCAGAGGGCTATTACACCTTCTGCAGACATTATCCAGTACTTAGGTTCAACATTGACATGAATAGCATCTACCTTGCTAAACTGCTGTGGGAACTTTAAAAAGCCCCAAACCAAAACCAAAACACCCTGAAAAAACTTTCACAGTACAGTCCTTGAGAGGGTTATCATTCTACAAATATTTGTTGCTTTAACCTCCCCCCTTTTAGACATAATTTATGAAGGAAAAAACATCAAGCCATGTACAATAAAAACTAAAACTTAAGTAAATTTTATCATTTAGTGCTATTACTCTTACACGATACTGTTAATTTAAATCCACCACATTCCTCCTACATATAACATTATACTAACTAGATGCCTAATGAGCATTTCTTAGAGCTTTCTCCTCTTGATACAAAGAATTAAAGTTTATAGAAGCTACACAAGGAAGAACACTACTGTAGACACAAACTTCCTGAACTTCTTCCTTTCAAATGCTGATGAAGCACAAGAGTGCTTATTGTGACCACTCCCTTCTAAGAGAAAATACAGGAAAATACTGTGTAAAAAATGTTCCACTTCTGCCTTCCTTTGACTTCTTCCATAACATGAAACTGTTAGAATTTTAAAATGTGATCACAATAAATCTGAATAATACTAATGTCAGCTGTCTGAAGCGAATTTTGAAAGTCAGAGGCTTTCTAATTTTCTTATTATACCTCATGCTCAAGTCTACTGATATTACTTCCATTAAGCCCATGGACATGACTATCCCAACACGATGACAGATGAATGGAAGGAAGGACAAACAGAAGAAAAGCGGTAAGTCGTTAACTAGAAACAAGAAATGGCGGGTGTTGCGATTATTTATTAAGCAGAATCACTAATATTTCAGGGCTCAAAGAACCTCCTGTTTTAAATAAGAGCCTGTAAGAGTCTAAGAATATGAAACAACCATGAAGCACATGGGTAATCAGAGATGAAGGCCTTTTAAGAATTTTCCATTTTATTTTAAGGGCCACTGGCAGCCCAAGATGTCTGAAGCTCAGGAATTTAAAAATATGTTGAGACTTGCATTTAAGAAAGACTCATCTTCTAAAAAGACTTCCAAGCAGAAGTTACTTTGGACTAAGTCTTAACATGAGGAATAAACAGAATCATTTGTGAACAATAAAATTAGCCCTTTCAGAAAAGCAGACAGGCAAGAAAAGCTCAACAAGCAGGCTGAGAAAAATCTGTACTCTGAGTACTGAGTATAAAAAATTGCATCTGGCTCCACAAGGTCATATTGCTCCTCCATGATTTACTTGCTTCTTTGATTCACTGCCAGGTTTTGCAGAGAATCTTTTACTCTCAGAGTGGAATAAAATCAGAAACCTGACCTTCTTGGACATCACCAAGTCCAGTGCACTTGCCTCCCTCCACCGTTTTTGATCCCTTTCCCACTCCACCTCTGTATGTCTCTGGCATATAGTTGGTCATTATTATTATTATTTTCTCCCCTGGTATTGCTTGCCACTGTATTTTAACTGAAATGTTATCAATATAATTAAGATCATAAGCTTTAAAAAAAAAAAGGGCAAGATTCTCTAAAAAGTCAGTGATCTAAGCCTGAAAATAGATATTGGGTTGTCAGAAAAATCATGATGCATTTTTGCTTTCATGAAAAGCTTAGTAAAAATATGTCATGACTTTTTCTGACAACCCAATATAATAAAAGTAAGCTGTTGCTTGCCTTAGTTTTCTATCAGAAACATTTTACCTGAAGACATCACTGTAGAAGAGGCTTATTACTACAGTTATAAATGGTGTGTTGCCATAAACGCCTCTGTATTTTAAAACAAAAATACTTGTTTGGAAGCAAGTCTTGAACATAACTAAACATGATCCTTAATAACAAAAGCCAAAGCCTCAAGCTAAACCAGCAACTAATGAAATTAGAGCTCTGATTTATAATCCTTTTTTATTTAAAATAAAATTAATTCTAGACTATTTCCCAATTTAAATTGGGAACTTGGTGGCTTCAAATAGCTTCATTGTGCTGAGATTTAACCCCTTGCACCACTATGGAGGGCCCAGAAACTTTTTAGAAGATTTTCTTCAAAGGAGCAGTGAATCATGAAGAGAAGTCTTCATCTGAAAACATGTCATTGAAGTCTTTTTTATTAAGTTTGCCTATTTAATGAATGGGCAAAGAGTCTAAGGCATTGATAGGAAAAACAATCCTTAAAATGCTACATAAGAAGCCAGTAAAATGTTGCAACAAATACTATTTTTAGAAAGTAGAAATGGGAAGTATTTTTTACCTTCAATTATCACACTAGATCTACTTTCCTTCTGTAAAACTGTGTTCATGAACAGAGATTCAACAAATTATTAATAAGACATTCCCCCTTTCCCTTCAATATATTCACTGCTCTCAAAGATGAGGGCAGGTTCCAAGTGTCTAGCAAGGGCTGTATACCTTATGACAGATCCTTTTAATAAAAGTCCAATTCTTTCTCCCATAAATCTAGAAATCTGAACTTAAAAAGAGTGACAGGAAACCTTAATTGAAATATTCAGATTGATCTGAACTCTTGCTGCTAAATCTTCACCCTTTCCCAAGCTTGAGAATTCAACTCCTCTTATTCCATGAGATAGTGGATATCTTTCAAATTGTTCCTTAAATTTTTAAATGAGGCAAATAGGTTTCTGTCATTTGTAACCAAAAGAAAACTTAACTAAAACAATGTTGAAACAGTTAACTTATTCATTAATACAAGTTGTTTGGGACTAATCATCTCATCTTCTTGGACTGAAGATTTTTTAAGTCTTGTTACAACACCATTCTAAGAATTTCAAAAGGTCATGACTCAGGGTTGTGCAATATCCTATGGCCCCACTAGCACCAGATAATTTTTTTAATGAAGTACTTAAAATGTTTTATGACATCACTTAAACTAGAGGTGACTGAAAAGGATTAATAAGTTGAAACTACTTATTTCAACCTACTTAATGTCATCTCCACCCTCATTCCTCCCCTCTTCAGATAAAGAGCTTGATCACCACTGGGCAAGCTTCTTCAGTCCAAGAAGTCTCAAGTATTATATAATGACTAAAAACTGTTATTTATCTGAAATTCAAACCAGGCATGTCCTATTTGATTTAATAGCTACAGGTGTCACAGAGCTGAAAGAACTGTCCAACAAGATTTTATAAACTCTCCATTCCTTTTACAAGAGTGAATTAGGAGCAAACTTCAAATAAGCTACACAATTAATGACATTTAGAATTGCAGGGGACCCTGAAGAGAGCTAATCCAATATTCTCACTGTAAATTAGAAGTTGACAGCCCAATGAAAATGGGTGACGACAGCCCAATGAAAATGGGTGACAACCGGGTGAGAGTGAGACACTAAACTACAAGTGATTTTCACTTGAAAAATCATTCCTAAAAACCCTCAAGAAAGGAGGAATTAGTGTCAAGAATAACTAAATTCCAAGGCTCTGAACAATGGTTACTACTGTCAATTCAATAGTCATTTCACATTAAGCAAATGATTATGTATAATAACACCTAAAAAAGAGCCCATAACAGGACTTCCCTTCTTTTATTAGAGTTCCCTTCTTTTCTTTGCCTTTAATGTTCATTCTAGAATACTAACATATTACATTAGCCTGGTCTCATCTTTAAAAACTCTATAAATTACCTTCAACTTTGATATTATATATCACCCTCAAAAAAATTTCAGTTAATAAGTAATGATAAGATGGTCAATCTCAATAGACATTAAATTCCCAATTAAAATATCTGTAAGTTGCCCAAAAGAATTTTGGTAAATTCATTCAGAACAAAGCACTAAATTCATTCAGGACAAACTGTACACTAAGGTATAAACTTAGTTCTTAGGAGAATAAAGTGGGGAGGACATCATTTCAAGCAGGGATATCTAAAAAACTGTAGAAGCAGCAACTTTCACATTATAATTTGAAGGACGCACAGGTATTTTAGCTGGTGAAGATAAGGAGTTAAAAATTTCACATAGAAAGAGTTTTATGAACAATGGGATTAAAGCAGTGAAAAAGTTTTACAAGTTAGCCCCAATTTTTCAACTTTATTTTTTGATTGCACCCCAACAGAGGATACATCCCAAAATATACATTAAGTTTCCTACTCCCACAGCTCTCCACAGTTTAAGCCAGGCTATCTCTCAACAAGAGTGACCGAATCTTGTACGGTATTGCAACCTTCACATTACTTGCACAACACAGAATAAACACTAGCCAAACCAATGCCTGCCTTTCCCTAAGCTTCCTTTCCCTTCATTCATTTCTTTCACTTTCCTTCAAATTCTCCTAAGAGACCCATCTAAAGAATGCTGTAATAATTCTATCTACTGATTAATAAAGAGGAGAAATAGAACCATCTCTTAAAATAAAAGTTTCAACTTAAATCCCTGAAACAATCCCCCTCCCAATCTCTCTCTTTGACCTACACCTCTACTTCCCATTCATTTCTGAATGTTTGTAAATCGGCACAGAAAAAGACTTCCCCCTGGCTCCCTCCAATAATAATGCAGGAATGGCAGGGCAGAACTTCCTTTTCACCTGTTTGAAAGTTGCCCTCAAAAGGGAACATAGGCCCTCCCTGGTGCTGGCCACTTCCCCAAGAGTTCGATCCCCGCCTGCCTTGGAGGAGATCCACATGGCGTGGCAGACCTCTCCTGGCCCGCCAGCTGCTCCCCTCAGCAGTGTACTTCCTCTATCTGCCTGTTCTGCTCCCCGCTCTGACTCTGGTGAATCCTCTCACCCTCCGCATCTCTGGCCTGTACCCCAGTTCTGTATGCATAAATAAATACATCTTAAAAAAAAAAGGAACGTAACAAGGATTTGTGTTACTGCTGGGAAGGGCAGAAGGAGCAAAAGAGGAATCGAAGTGGAGTGAGAAAAGGAATGGAAGACAAACCTACGAGTCCAGACTGTCCAAGTGGGATACCAAGGGTCCTAAGTATTTTGATAAATCATTAAAATACAAATCATAACACTAAATTTACAACAGGCCCTTAAAAATGGCACATGTGCTATATATTAAATATTTTTATTTTCTAGCTAAAATTATAAACTCTCAGACTGAATGGAAGTTATCTAATAATCAAGTCTTTAAACGTTTAGAGCAAATCTGTAATTGAAAATTACAGATCACATAAGTGACCGTGATGACTACAGTTTTAAAATTACACATAAAACCTAACAGAATCTGTAAAAATAAATAAAATTTCATATAGTATTACAAGAACCTGCACTCACATTTTCAAGTACAGGGGTCTGTGTGTGCTTTCTTTAGTAACTGTACCTTTTGAGGACCACTTTATAAGGCAATACAATTAAGTGGTTACATTTTAGAAGTTACAAATTGGGGAGTGAATGGTAGGTTTCTCTTAATGTTAAATTAAATAGGTCCTGCACAAATTTGGTATCTACAGGGATTAACCTTGGGCTCAAAAAGTGCCAAGAAATTAGATGAAAATGAAAACCATATCCTAGGACAGGAAGATAATGAAAATATGAGCTCTGATAATCAAAGTCAATAAAAATAATCTCAAATGTCCTGTCTTGTAAAATATGATTTACAAAAATAATCTAAGTTTAAATTTAATCTTAAAAATGGATATATTCATGCACATGTAATTCAATTAATGAACAAAAACAAGGTTACATAATTGGCTGTTTATGTATTTTAAATGGCCAGTAAATTTTAAAAGTGATCTCATTGGGAAAAGGTGGGACTACTTTGGATTTGAAATCATCTTACTGTCAAACACACATGGTATTTGATGACTTTTTTTTTTTAATTGTTCCTTGTGCTTGAGAATTTCCCAAGATGCTATTGTGGAATTATAACTTGTAGAACCCTTTGCCCTGCCTGAAGTGGTCCCAATTTCATATTTAGGACTCAACATTTTTGTTTCTGGGACAGAGAATTACTCACCTCTGCCTCTGCTGTCAATTTTATCTTCTTTGCTATTACCTGTTTCATGTCAATGTTACCTTAGGAAAGAAAAATGATGGATATAGTTAAACTGAGGGATATAGTTTTCTACCAGTACCTTTTAAACCAAGTAAACTAGCAAAAAAGTATGATTAAGTAAACTATAACACAAAACATGGCACAGCTATGAAAAATGAAGCATAAGGGCCTCCCTGGTGGTGCAAAGGGTTAAGTCTCAGCACTGTGAAACTATCTGCAGCCACTACAATATGAGTTTGGGAGGTGACCCACATGGCACAGCAGACTGTCTTGCCTGCTTCTCCCCTCAGAAGTATATTTTAGTAGATCCACCTGTTCTGCTCAACTCCCATTATCTCTGGCCTACCCCAGTTCTTATATGTATAAATACATAAATCTTAAAGAAAAAAAACACATAAATAACACTTCACATCCAATCTGGTGAATATAATCAAAAGCACCTAACAAGTATTTGCCACTGAACAAACTGAACTTACACTTAGATGAGTGTTTATAAACACTTGTAATCTTGATGTTTATAAACTAGTACCCATTTGGTGTCAACGCAAGTCTTTAAAGTGGGGGAAAAGAAAACAGTAATGGCTAGGAGAAGAAATTAAACCCTCTTCTTCCATTGCTCACAGAAATGGAAAATGGTAACAGTAGTTTGAAAAACTGGAAGTTCTTCAAAAGGTTAAACATGGAGCTACTACACAACCTAGGTTTATATACAAAAGAAATAAAAACATATCTACCCATTCTTGTACAAAAATGTGTAAGAATGTTTTATGGTAGCATTTTCATAATAATACAGTCAGAACCCTGTAACTTGTCAATTGGTAAACAGATTAATAAAGTGTGGTCTATCTGTACAATAAAATATTATCCAGCAGTAACAGGAGAGAAACACTAATACAATGTAGATGTAAATTGGTTCCATAATCCCTATAGATACCAAATCCTAGAGATGCCCAAGTTCCTTATGTTAAATGGTATAATATTTGCATATAACTCACACATATCCTCTAGTTTACTTTAAATCACTTCTACGTTATTTAAAATACCTAACACAATGTAAGTACTACATAAATTGCTGTTTATACTGTTTTGTTTTGGGAATAATGACCAAAGGGAAAGTCTGTATGTAGCATTATGGATGCAGCATAGTATATCCCTAACTATATCATGCCACATTTTCCATTTGCAGTTGGCTGAACTTGCAAATACAGTATACTGACTTACATTACCAGTCTGCTCTCTCCAATTTCAGATGCATTGAAAAAAATGGACCCACTATAATTGATGTTGTCATTTCAACTAGTACTGCAATAAAAAAATGAAATCTTTGGCCCTCCCTGGTGGCGCAGCGGGTTAAAGCACAGCACTGAGAAGCTAAAGCCACTTCTGCATGAGTTCGATTCCCGCCTGCCCTGGAAGGGACCACATGGCGTGGCAGACCTCTCCTGACCCGCCCGCTGCTCCCCTCAGCAGTGTACTTCGTCGATCTGCCTGTTCTGCTCCCCACTCTGTCTCTGGTGAAGCCTCTCGCCGCCCCTGAGCCTCTGGCCTGTACCCCAGCTCTGTATGCACAAATAAATAAATCTTTAAAAAAAAAAAAAATGAAATCTTTGTTTTTACTGCTTAAGCATTTTTTAACATGCCTCACAACCATAGCTCCAAATATTTTCTACCTTCTTCAAGTCCCAGAGCTCTATTAAGCATCCCTCATTTATTTACTCTATCAACTATATATTCATTTATTTATTTATCATTAAAAAGGCTTATTTTATTTATTTATGTACACAGGAACTGGGGTCTAGGCCAGAAGTGTAGGGGGTGAGAGAATTCACCTGAGACAGAGTGGGGAGCAGAACAGATAGATGCACTGAAATACACTGCCGTGGGGAGCAACAAGCGAAACAGGAGAGGTCTGCTGTGGGTCACCTCCATGCTGCAGTGGCTGGCAATAGCAAGAAGCACGAGAGTGCTAAGACTTTAACCCCTGTGTCATCAGGGATGCCCAGTATCAACTCTTTACTGTCTTAATTTTCATTATCTTTACCCTCTTCTCCATTTTTCTATCCCAGAAGGGCTACCTCAGTTTTTTAACACCAGCCCTTCAAACTATTTCCTCAATCCATCTCATGTCCTCTGATAAAACTATTAAAAGTAGCCTCAATACAATGAGTCATGAATATATAATCACACACTACATAACAGTGTTTGCATCAATCAGGGACCATATATACAGTCATGACCCTATGTGTAGTCTAAGTGTACAGCAGGCTACGTCATCTAGATTTATAGAAATACACTCTGAAGTTCACAAAAGGATAAAATCAGCTAACAAAGCATTCCTCATAATGTTGCTTGCAGCTTAGTGACCATATATTGTCCACATTTACATCCAGAGTCAACTTATTCCTTAAGAATTGTTCCTGAAATGATGATATAGATATAGCAGTGCTACTGAATATAAAATCTGTGGTCCTACCAATAGTTGTCAAATATTACATATTTACTGTTTTAGAAACAAATATAACTGAACATCAAGCCATTTACTACTTAAGATGGATGTTTTTAAGTGATTTTCTTTAAATTATGTAACAATAAATTATACTATAGAGATAACTACAATTAACTCAAATTTCAGAAATATTTTAAAATAAGTAGTCTTGTCCAGTGACATGCATGCACCCTTCATGACTCAACCATGTTAGTCTTTCCCTTTAAATATAAAATTCCTTCCTAATTAATTCCCAAACCATTTCTGCAACTATGGCCTCTGAATCTGTAAATCCTCATGCTTAATAATCTTGCTGTAAATTTCAACATTTATTTATCATATCTCATCTCAATGATTCTTTATAACAGCCCAGTGAAATAAGGGAGATACAAAACACGAAAACTCAGAGAAATTAAACATCTTGTCTACAGTCACCTGACAAAGTAGTAACTGAGCCAAAAATAAAATCCATCTTCTGATCCCTAGTCATGCAACATGCAGCATAAAAAATAAAAAATAAATAAGAAAGTCTACTTATAATGACTAAATTTGTAAAGATGACTAAGAAGTACTAAGGAGTGACTAATACCTTTTTTTAAGTTTCAGTTCTTCTAACAAACATTTTCTTTGTCTCCTTGTGGCAAGTACAAAATTAACTAGTGCGTAGGCAATAAAAAACAGGTTTTTATTGCTTAGATAAGTTCAAGCTCACTTTAAAATTTGATTACTTTTTAAAAAACTCACATTGACATGTCTTACATCCCAACTTTACCTTGCACTCCGCAAAGTGATGTCAGTAACCTAAACGAATCATCTAAAGTTCACTTTCATGTCCACAGGATTGTTGGATTTAAGAGTATTCCTTGAAAGAATCAATCATTAATCAGTCTTCATTGCAAAAAAGAAAATTGTTTGTATCTATTTGACTTTACATTGCTCCCCTAACCTCAAAAACCTTTAAAAATTCTCAACTACTTACATCTACACTATTTAGAGAAAAAGAATCTGAAGTAGCAATGAAAGTCAGTTTATAAACACTCATAAAGAGTAGATTTAGTAGTAATGTTCAAATAACTGGTTAGTCAGTTTGAAAAACTATAAAACTAGATCACTAAACTAACGTAAAATAAGTATCAGATGGATCAAGTGTTTGAGAGTAAGCCATAAAAGTTAAGAAATTCATTGCTTTCCTTTCTCATAATTTTGGATGATTTCTAAGCATGACAAGAAACTTAAAAGCAATAAAATATTTGCTTACATAAAAATTAAATATAGCACAGCACAACATAAACAAAGTCAAAGGATAAATAACTATTCAAAAAATATTCACATAGTATGTGACAGTCAAGACTACCCTTAATATAGAAGGATCTCTTAAAAAAAAAAAAAGCTATCAAGTAGGAGTCAAAACTGAGCAAAAGCTATGAATAGATATTAAAGAAAAAAATGTGTATGGTCAATAACTAATGAAAAGTTCCCCAACTCACAATTTATGAGAAAAATTTGGGCTATATACAACCGTTTTTCACCCAACAAATTCACAAAAATTTAAAAAGATTAGTAAGACATATGTGTGAACTAGAATAACACACTTGAAAGAAAATTAAACCACCTATAATTTTTATATGCTGTACGCTTTGGTCCAGCAATTTCATTTTTAAGAATGTATTCTATAAGTACACAAGCACAAGAAAGTAAAAGTATTATTTTAAGGATGTTCTCTGCAGCACTGTTTATAATATGAAACCCAGCAAATAGCCTGCATGTTCACCAACAGGGGATGAGTTAAATAAATTACTAAGATTCTGTGCAAAAGAAATACTACATAGATACGTGGTTAAGAATTACACTTACATAGAATGAATAAAAAGAAATCAAGGATTTACTAGATTTGGAAAACACAAATCCCAACATAGGATTCCACTTATAGGAAAATAGGTAGAGATAATTATTATTTATGACTTTCTACATTGTCTGAATTTTTTCAATGAGTATATATGTTGCTTTAATTTTAGAAATTTATAAGCGGCCCTCCCTGGTGGCGCAGTGGGTTAAAGCACAGCACTGAGAAGCTAAAGCCACTTCCACATGAGTTCGATTCCCGCCTGCCCTGGAGGTGACCACATGGCGTGGCAGACCTCTCCTGACCCACCCCGCTGCTCCCCTCAGCAGTGTACTTCGTTGATCTGCCCGTTCTGCTCCTCGCTCTGTCTCTGGTGAAGCCTCTCACTGCCCCTGAGCCTCTGGCCTGTACCCCAGTTCTGTATTAATAAATGTTTTTTTTTTTTGATAAAACCAAACTATCCAGCATTTCTTGAAACAGGACTAAAGACAGAAAATAATACCAAACTACTTAGACTGAGGAAAACAGGTTAAGATGTTTAAGATGTAAAATACAGGTATTCAAGAAAAAATGGATATAGCAATCACATTTGGTCTAAACTTTTTAAAGGTACAAACATATTTCTATTCTATAATCAAAATAATCTGAGACTATATTACTCAACCAGTGTTAACTTTGGCTTATTTTTCTACCATTATGCCTCTATCAACAAAGTAGGTTGCCCATATATGTAATAAGGATTAGCCTTTTAGAACAAAAGACAATTCTGATAGAAATAACAGGGTTTCATGTATATTATGATTCTCAGTTCATATAGCACACAGTGGGGAGATACAAACTATATTAACAACTAGGGCAAAAGAGTTAGTTTAGCAGCATGATCCATGAAAAGGTAAAATACTCTTTAATTAAGAGTACTTTCACATTTACCCTCCTTAGTTTTGCATAAGAGAAAATCTAAGCATTGACAGGCTATAGGTCATCCATCCACTCAGCAGTCAATTACTACAAGTCGTGAAAAGCCGTATGTTCGGATTCATCCTGCCTTTCTAACTTTCTCTCTATGAAAACAAACTATAATCTATCCATACTACCTCTTCTGGAAAATCCTCTAAAAGCAACAAAAGACCATACATCTAACATCATTCTCTCTTAATTTCCATGCCTTTGTAAGCTCATTACTGTCTTCCAGCTTAAATGCCCTCTCCTGTTCTCTTCCTCAAAGGCCAAACCTCTTTCTGCTTGCAAGGTTCACTTGTTTTTGCCATTGGTCTCCTATATCATTTAGTTAATATAATTTACAAACTCAGACTGAAGGGGCTGAGGCCAGTTTGCAGTGCTGTGGCTAATATGCATTGAGCCACCAGGGAGGACCCTAAAAACTATTTTTATTCCAAGAAACCTAGGTCCAAGATTTAACCTTTGATAAAGTTACTAAAAATATCTAGATTCCAGGATGTTCATCATAGAAAAGTTTTAGAAAAACACAAGCTTATCTCAAATTTTTCACACCTATATACCTCTAGTCACTATCCCTTAAAAACTGTCATAGGGGGCCCCCCTGGTGGCACAAGGCATTAAGTCAGCAATAATAAGCTATGCACAGCCACTGCTGCATGAGTTTGATTCCCCAGGAAGCTGACCCACACCGAAAAGCAGACCTCTTCTGTCTCACCCACACGTCTCCCCCCTCAATAGTGTCTTTTAACCAATCCACCTGTTCTATTCCCACCCCATCTCTGGTGAATGCTCTCACCATTCCCCCCAGCACCTTTGGCCTGTACCCCAGTTCTTATATGCATAATAAAAATAAAATAAATCTTTAAAAAAAAAGACTTCATTAAAAATAAAGTAATAGAGTTGATTGCATAATATTTTCCCTATTAGAACATTGCTGAATTTGTGGTTCCTGCTCCAGGACTTAGTAACACAAAGAAAAAAGAAAAACAAGAATTTACACACAAAGCAAAACACCATTTCTATAGGTGTCCATTCCTTTCATAAGGAATGCTTCATGTCCCATTATTTAAAAATGAATGTACCTTTTGTGCTTAGGTAAAATTTTACTTAACTGGTTTTTAGCAATTCTCCTAAAACAGTTTATCTTGAATATATTACATTCCAGGAGATGGATGATGGAGGACAAGAATCATTAACGTTATTTTGTTTGACCTCTT
>NW_004567125.1:22560863-22567025 GCF_000260355.1 Condylura cristata | reverse complement strand
GGGATGGGAGGGAGTTGAAAAGATTTACCAGAACCAGAATGGGGAGCAGAAAAGGTGGATCTACTGAACACACTGCTAAGAGGAGCAGTGCGGAAGACAGGAGAGGTCTGCTGTACCACATGTGGGTCAGCTCCCTGGCCTAGATCAAACTCAGGCTGCAATAGCTGGGGATAGCTTGACAGTCTGAGACTAAAACCCTTGTGCCACCAGGGAGGCCCCGAAATGGAATTTTTCATCTTTCAAAATGCCATGTAGTATTTAAAAGTTCACATCACCATGACTGAAAAAAATCACTAAGTAACAGGCACTCTCATAATGCACCTAGAGGGCAATAATTCCAGAAAGCAACTTGGCAATACCTACCCAAAGGGAAAAAATCATAAACATGCATTATGTTTGATCTGAAAACAATTTTTAGGAATATATCCAAGGAAAAATAAACAATTGAAATTCTGCCTACATGCATTTTCTAAAAACAAGCAAATATGTTTTAATTTTATCCTAAGGAGAAAATGTAGTTGCAACCTACTTAGTTAGTCAAAACTCTATGTGGACCAGTCATTTTTATGATTAGATGCACATACTGGATGAGATGGTATGATTACAGTAACAATTTTTACATTTTTCACAATTGTGCCAAAAGACACTTACAATTGGCATGTTTTTCAGTGTTCAGATATTTACCTATTTATTGGGAAGAACAATAAACTTCAACAGAATTGAGTATTAACTGAACTAATATTTTTTAAACAGTACCTGGTAAACCTATGATAGCAATTATTACATTAGTTATTTATCAAATGTTCAAAAATTTACTTTTTAACAAAGCAGCAAAATTAAAGATAGCAAAATTAATTTCCAGCAGTCTGGAAATTAGTAGAAAGGTAGGGAATTTCATCAACCTGATGAAGAGTATCTACTAACAACCCAGATCAAACCCACCTGATGGAAAGACAGAAAACTTTCCTCCCTAAAATCAAAAACAAGACAAGGATGTCCACTCTTGCCAATTTTACTCAATTTTTTAATTGGAATTCTACCAATTCTATAGTTAGGCGAGAAAATGAAATGAAAGACAGTAAGAGGCATTAAAATAGAAATGAAGAAGTAAAACTCACTTTCAACTGCAGATGGCTTTATTTTGTAATATAGAAAATACTGTATGACCCACATAAAAATTATTAGCACTAAATAAATGAGTTCAGAAAGCTAGAATATAATATGAATGTACAAAAACCTAGCTACATGTCTATATAGTAGCAAGAATTGGAAAATTCAAGTAAAAACAATTCCATATACAACAGTATCAAAAGGAACAAAAGTGTTATAGATAATTTTTAAAAGTATAAAACTTTTATTCTAGAAACTATAAGACATGGTTCAAAGAAACTAAAGAAGACCCAAATAAATAGAAAGATATCCCATGCCCGTTGATTCAAAGCTTTTATACAAAGTTAGCGTATTATGGTTGTCTTGAGACTGCTGTAACAAATTACAACAAAGTGGTGGCTTAAAATAACAAATATTTATTCCCACATTGTTCTGAAAGATGAGCTGAAATTAAGGTGTCACAACAGAGCAGCACTCTATCTCTCTCTCTGGAGGCTCTAAGTAGAATCTAGTTTTCTTCTTCAGCTCCTGATGCACTGCAAGCATTCCTTGGCTTGTGGTCATATCATTCCAGTCTTCCAGTATCTACAAATCTCTGCTCAGTCTTCAAATCACCTCTGTGTAAAGTTAAATCTCCCTCTGCCTCCTATGTGACACTATTAAGGGCCTACGTGGATATTCAAGATAATCTGAAGATTCCCAATTTAATTATATCTATAAAATCCAACTCTTCTCTGTTCTCCATATAAAAAGTACAATTCACAGGTTCCGGGTTTTAGGATTTGAGGGGGAAAGAGCATTTTTTGGGTTCCCACAGATGACACTTCTGAAACTGATGTACATATCCAATGTAAAAGAATGAAGCTGGCTCTCACTTCCTATCACATATAAAAACAAACTTTGAATGGATTGCAGTTCTAAATGTGAGACCCCAAACTACAAGCTCCTAAAAGAAAACAAGAGAAAAGCTTTATGACATTGGTTTGGCCATGATGTTCTGGATATGACAACAAAAGCACACACATGCCACAGAAGTAAACAAATGGGATCACATCACACTTAAAATTTTCTGTGCAAAGACCATAATCAATGGAGTGGCAAGAAGGAAAACTAAGTTTACTGTTGTAAGAATACTAAAAATATGTTAAGGGTAGATCTCAAGTACACAGCAGGTGCTGTTAGCTATACACACAATGTGGTATAGGAATCTTTAGGACTTACTCAGCTCACATAACTTTATACCCTCTAAATAATAAGTCCCCCATCCCCCTTGTCCTCTAATAACCATCACTTAACTGTGTGTCTATGACTTTAATTATTGATATCTTGTGTAAGTGAACTCATGCAGTATTAGTCTACATGTTATTGGCTTCTTGCACTTAATATAGTGTCTCCTAAGTTCATTCAGTGTCACAGATGGCAGGATTTCCTTCTATTTTAAAACAGAGTAATATACCATCGTACATATGCTGCATTTTCTTTTTCCATGTATCTGACTACGGACAACAGATTTAAGGTAGGTAGATTTATGAGAATTCTATGTCAAATTTTTTGAGGGGTTACCATAATTTCCTAAGCTGATGTAACATTTACCAATGGTATAAAAAGGGTTCTAATTTCTCTGTACCCTCACCAAAACTTACTATGTTTTGGTTTTGTTATTCCTTTGTTGTTTAAAATAACCATCCTAACAGATGTAAAGTTTTATCTCATTGTGGACTATGATTTGCATATCTCTGATGATTAATCAGTGATGGCGATCACATTTTCATATTTGTCAACCATCTGTCTTCTTTGGAAAAATGTATATTCAAATCCTTTGCTCACTTTCAATTCAGTTTGTTTTTCTGCTATTGAATTGTAGGGAGTCCTTATATTTTTGGATATTAATCCTCTAAGAGATAAGTGATTTCTAAATATTTTCTCTCAATCTCTAAGTAGTTTTTTTTTATTCTCTTGATTGTTTCTTTTGCCACACAGATGCATTTAATTTGATGCAGTCCAAGTTGTGTAATTTTACTATTGTTTTCTGTGTTCTTAATGATATATCCAAGAAATCAATGCAAGCTCAATGTCATGAAGCATTTTCCTTATGATTTCCTCCAGGGATACTGTCAGATGTCACATTTATATCTTTAATCAAATTGAGTTGATACTTGTATGTGGTGTTAAAATTAAGGGTCAGAAAATTCTGATATATACATGTACCCACATACACTTGAGATTAGGACATAAAGTCACCCCCCCCCCCCAGATTACTATAATTGTGATCCACAAAGTAAGAATTCAAGAATCACACAAGTTGAGTTTAATGGAAAAAAAAGTCCTTGGAGACAGAGATATCCTATTGCTCTGTCTCTCTAGAAGATCCTCAGTGACACATACTGAGACCTGCCACTGAGAGCTGTGTCTCAACTATAATTGGCACATGAATCACCTGGGAATCTCTTATGAAATTTTTATTCAATAAATGTGAGGTGGGGCATTTCTAACAAGATCCCAGGTGGTGCAGATGGCCCTGGTCCTGGCTGGCTGACCATATGATCCATCTGCTTAGTCCCCAAAGTGAAGGAACAAATACTAAATAGAGAAATTTGTTTTATTTACTAAAGGTGAATCTCACTCATATTAAACCCAACAGGAAGTCATACTTTTTTAGTTAAGCTAAATAATTTTTAATAGTTGTGCTAAAACTATTCCAGGTTTAAAATTTAATGAACTAAGAAAATGAGTACTGAGAAATATATTCAGATCACTTCTCGACCTTTTGACTAAGATCAAGTTAAAAATACATGGAAATTAGTATAATGTAATAACTTTTTACAACTGAGACAGAAAATTTTATCTAGAGACAGGAAGTTTTAATATAAAGCAATTTTTCTGTTTCTAAAACAACATGAATTATCATCTAATCCTGAAATCCAATTGCTTTTATTTACAACTAAAGTAAGAAAAACAAAAGGATGTTTTCTTTATGAAAGAAGTCTCAGGTGTCAAAGACAATCTGTTTCAGAATGTTGCACCCCTTCTGTTAACCAAACAAATCTTAAATCCTTGTCACAATCAAACCTATACAAATGTCATTGCAAAAACAAATACCCTGATGCAATAGATGACATCAATTGGAATTGTGTTTACAAGACTATCAATCTTAAGTATAAACCTTGACCTTAACAAAATGTAATGCGTCATACTCTTCTTTGTATTCATGTATTAAGCAAACTTAGATATAAGAACTAATAAAACTCCCTACTCTCTCCCCCAGAGATTTTATAGTCTAGAACTACATTAGGTACTCTGCCAATAATTCTCATTGTATTCATTCCTCTATTGAGATTAAATAGTAGCACTTATCTGTAATAATCCAACTCATTTAAGGGGTACAGGGGAATTTACTTATTCATGGAGATCCATGAAGACAACACATCTGTAATGATCACTACTATAAGCCCCAGCTTACAATACGTATTGGTGATTGAAAAAATAAATGACTGGTATCTAATACATAGCAAATACATTTTTTAAAAGTTCAATGAATTAACAAGAAAGTACTTATTATCTAGTTTATTTTTTGACCTGTTACTTGCTATATAAAAATCTATGTAATGATGCCCAGTGCATAAGTCAGAAGGAAAAAGAAAAATATCAAATGGTCTCACTTATAAGAGGAACCTAGGAGAACCAAATTTAAGGGATCGGGGGAAAAAATAATAACAATAAAAAAACAAAATAAAATTAGCAGGCAGCTATAAATATACAAGAGGGAAAGGGATCAAAACAAGAGCAGGAAGATTACAAGGGACTATGGTGATGGTGCATAGGTGATTTGGTGGTGGGAATTCTATGAGGACTACACCTGAGAAAAGAAGGCAAACATTGTACAGAAGTGAACAATGATGTAAAATATGTATAAATAGATTAATTTTTAAAAATATCTATGCAGTAAAAAAAAAAATCTATGCAGTATAAATCCTAAGTTAAAGTACATGATGCACACTCTGCTAACACCAATTAAGCTCACCTAGTCACATGTGTGATAAGGGGGCTATGACTGGCCTTTAAATTGAACTGTTCCTTTCTTGTGTCTTTATCAGTTTGTTTTTCTCTTCTGTACTTTAGTGCTTTCAGGATACCCACTTTATAATAAAGAGTGCTAACAAAAAATTGGCAATTCCAATTTTCCATACTGAAATTGTTCTATTTCATTAGTATATTAAAAAAAAATTTAAAAGCCTCACCATTATGAGGTATCTCTAAAGACTCCTTTGTAGGGTTTCTCTGATCTTCATTTTCTTCAGTATTTTCACTGGGTTTTGTTAGGCGTTTTCTTAAAGACATCTTCTCCTCACTCACCATGTGTGGTCTAGAAAAGAACATTTATAAAGCTTTGAACTAAGAATCTAGCTAAGGCAAATTTTACAATATCATCACATTTATGAGAGGTGAACAATGATGATATGATACATCTCTTCCTTTTGTTTCACTTTAATATCTATTTTCTGAGTAGAAGGTATACAGATTTGAAGAAATTCGTCCCTATATGCAACTGGTTTCAAAGGCCCTAGAGTTTAAACATAACCCCCAAAACGATTCAGTGAGACTAACAAGGCACATGAAAAATTACGAATGAAATTGCAAAAGTTAAGTACAAAGATGCCACAAAGTAGAGTATAACAGCCCAGTTCAGTGGTGAAAACACTAAGTACTTGAAGTCCAGAGACAAAAGAGAATGAGAGGTAAAGGTTTCAGGCCCCCCTGGTAGTACCATGGGTTAAAGGCAGCACTATGAAGCTATCCATAGCCACTGCGGCATGAGTTCAATCCCTGGCCAAGGAGGTGACCATATGGCACAAGACCTCTCCTGTCTTTCCTGCTGCTCCCCTCAGCAGTGTGCTTCAGTCAACCTGCCTGTTCTGTGTCTCTGGTGAATCCTCTAACACCCCATACCTCTGGCTTGTACCCCAGTTCTTGTATGTATGTATGTACAAATAAATAAAGAAAATCTTTTTAAAAACTCTTGTTTTAAAAAAAGATTTATTTTATTTATACAGA
>NW_004567125.1:22559804-22560443 GCF_000260355.1 Condylura cristata | reverse complement strand
TTAACAGTAGAAGAACATGTCAAGCAGAAATTTTGAGACCAGTAAGATTCAATTAAAGGAATCCAGGAAAGAGGTCAGGAGAACAGATAAATCTGGACTATGGTGATGGCACATGGATGATTCGGTGATGGGAAGCCCAAGGGGATTGCAACTGAGATAGGTTTAAGAACTCGTCAAAGTGATTCTGAGGAAGTCCAAAGAAGCACATGTCCCCTCTGGCTTGGGGGCCAAGAGAAAATCGGGTCTACCCAAGGAAGCAGACAAGCTAACAATGCAATTAGTAAACACCAATAACCATTGGCCTGGAGAGGGGAATGCTGACTATTTTGTGATGTGGACAGTGTTACTGTTCATCTGAGGTCTGACATGATTATGGTATAGTCTTGTTCATGTTCCATCATGGTCAAATGGCCTTGTCTGATGATGATGTTCAGTGAAATTGTGTTCAACAGAAAAACACTTAAGACAACCTAGATGGTTTAAGTGTCAGGCTAGTTCACAGCAACACCAGGCCCAGCTGATAGGAACAAAGCTCAGCTGTAGGAGGCAAGAGCTTTTCTTTCTCATTCAGTAACTTGCACAAGACCACAGAGATAATGACAGGGCCAAGAGTGGATCTCGGTGCGATGCAAACTACCA
>NW_004567125.1:22557144-22559339 GCF_000260355.1 Condylura cristata | reverse complement strand
ATTAGTTTCACTACATTAGTTTCACTCACTACATTAGTTTCAAAGTTATATACTTTCAAATTCTAAACCTTTATGTTAAAAAAGCCCTTTATTATATGACATGTAGTACACGGTGAGTTTGGCAGTTTTCTTAAATATTACTGCCTAGCAAAGTCAAAATCTGACAAATCTAGAGCATTTTCCTTCTATTCTTCCTAAAATCAACAAGAGAAATAGAACAAGTTAACAGTAGAAGAACATGTCAAGCAGAAATTTTGAGACCAGTAAGATTCAATTAAAGGAATCCAGGAAAGAGGTCAGGAGAACAGTAAATCTGTCATTTACATTTACAGTAACAGAGGAAGGCAGAAAAGATTACAGAAGTGAGGAATGTCCTCAAAGTAAGAGTTCAAGAAGTAGAAAGGAAATGGGGAGTGGGGGGAGGGCGCGTGAGGGGGAAGGGGGAAAACAAGAGAAAGATGCAAATGAACCAAAATGACCCTGGAAGCAAGGCATCATTCAGGGGATAATGCACAAAAACCAGGACCCATGACTGCTTACATACTTACTATTATGCATTTTAATCTCAACATAATCTTTAAGATCTCTGAAAGCTGTTTTTCTCATGCCCTTTATCTGGTTAACCTTACTCACCTTTCAAAACAAGAGTCACAACAGAAGCAAGTACAACAGCTGTAGCAACAACAGTTTTAACTTAATGAGCACTTATTATGATTCTTAACTTTTTCTTATTCAAACTTTGTAATATTAGTAGAGCATTATCACCATAATTTTTCAAGTGAGAAAAAATATATAGTTTACGTAGGTAATTTAACTGACATATATAATCAAGTCATGTAATTCTTCAGTAGCAGACATGGAATTCAAAACAGGAACAACTAGATTCAACAGCTGATCCTGTAAAAACAAGGTTACCTCAAACTTGCCTCCTCTGTTAAAATCCCTTTGGCCAACATCTCACATCTGTGGTCCCTCTGAGTTCTATGCTTCCTGCCATTCTCAACAAAACCACCTGCCTCTCACACTAAGCATAAACTTCTCAAAGACAGGAACTACTCTGTGTGTTCTCTTTTGGTCCCTAAAATCTAGTGAAAAGTATGTGGAGCAGAAAATGGATGTATCAGTCTACATAACACAACCCATTATTCCCAGTAACAGAATAAAAGTGCTGTACACACAATCAAGAGACAACATATGTCAGGTGGAAGCCAATAAGCAGCTTTACTGTCAGCAACTTTATACCTTCCATTCAATAATAAGGGCAACTATTGTTCTTAATGAGGAGTGGAGATGGACCCCTAGACTCCTGAGGGTAAGTAAGAAATACTGTATTCAATAAATGAAATTAGCAATTACACATTTATCTACAAAGAAAACAATGCAGGCTAACTAGAGCAATGTTACTTTACTTTGGCCAGTACAACTCAGTGAGAAATCAGTTATCTTAGGCTAATTAAAGTACTAATTAAGAAGCATCCCTGGTGGCACAGGGTTAAGTGTCAGCACTATGAATCTATCCTCAGCCATTGCAGCTGTCTCCCTCACCTTCTGCTCCCCTCAGCAGTGTATTTTATTCAATCTACCTGTTCTGCTCACCACTGTTTCAGGTGAATCCTCTCACCTCCTGCACCGCTGGCCTACATCCCAATGGAATATGCATAATATAATAAATCTTTTAAAAAAGTACTAATTAAGAGGGAAAATGAATAATAAATCAAGTTTGACATACAAATGTTGTTTATAACAGGCCATAAAAAGCAATTTAGCTGGTGGGAATGCAAACTAGTACAACCACTATAGAAAACTGTAGGGTCCTCAAACTGCTACACACGGAGTTTCCCTATGACGCAGCAATCCCACTCCTAGGTATCTACCCAAAAGACACAAAAACACTGATTCAAAAAGATACCTGCACCCCCATGTTTACTGCTACTTTATTCACAATTGGAAAGACATGGAAACAGCTCAGATGCCCAAAAATGGATGACTGGATTAAAAAGATGTGGCACATGTACACAACGGAATATTTCTCAGCAACCAGAAAAAAGAAACACATGTCTTTTGCAGCAACATGGATGGCGCTGGAGAAGATCATGCTTAGTGAGATAAGCCAGAAAGAGAAAGAAAAATACCGGATGGTTTCACTCATAGCAGGAAAATAATGGAACAGTCGAGAAAATAATGATAATGATGAA
>NW_004567125.1:22543946-22556930 GCF_000260355.1 Condylura cristata | reverse complement strand
TATGACATATATATATTTTATATGATATTATATATTATATATATAAAAGCAATGTAAGTGTGGGTACCGTGCAGAAAAATAAAAAAGACTCCTGGTGTAGAGATTAGAAACCATCCAGCCTGTCCAAAGAATAAAACCTTACTTCACAGGGATTCAGTTTGCACAATTACACACCAGAGTTAAACCTATTTTAGGAGTGACCCAAAAGAAAGAAAATACTAATTCTCCATAACAAAATCTTTTTATCATTGTCCACACTAATAATAATATCTTGGATCTCAAGTTTCCTCTAGTTAAGAACTGCAATGTAATAGAAAAGCAAAGAATTTGGTGGTATCAAAATACTAAGAGGTACTTTAAGTTTCTGCTCCCTCCCATCATTGTGACCCAGATAATTTCTCCAACCTCTCTGAATATGTTTCTTCACCTAGGAAGCAAGAATTATACAGAATTATTATACCACATGGAATTATAAGCAAAAAAAGTAAGATACTATACACAAAGTGCAAAACAATTTATTATTAACAACCAAGTTTAAAAAATTAACTAAGTGATCTGATAGCTACCTATCCACCACCTGTATGCTAAATGGACACTGTCAAACATTAAGCCATAATCATCTCTCATACTCTACTTGTTTGCTTTTATGACATATTAAATAAGGGTAAAGTACCACAATTATATACTTTCTTAAATGCAGCTCTAATGCTATGTGACTTCCAAGAAAATATTACTAGATTTTTTTTTTGCCATAATACAGATATTGGGAAGAGGAACTAGTATTTAAAATGGCTCCCCTCAATTTTGCTCAAACCCTCAGATTATATCAATCACAAGAATGTGGAGATGAGATCTAACTTGAACTCTCCAACATTCAAGTCAGTTCACAGAATATGGCTATTTTTATAGGAAATGGAGGCAAGTTGATAATAGTAATATTCAGCTCCTGTTCCTTCTCTAGACAGGTAACTCATTTTTGTCTTCTATGAGGAGAGTGGATCACAATGAAGGAAAACAATGTAATCAAGGACAGAACTAGCAAGCAATAGCAATCATTGAGGTGAGGATGAAGTTAGCTGAACCTTTCACAGATCTAATACAGCACCTTGTGAATCTATTCCCTGACCAACCTAGACTCTGGTGGCTGGACAGATGGACAAACTACTTTAGCTGTTACAAAGTCAAACACTCAGATTGCAACAAATGCTTAATGGTTCCCAAGTGCTAACAAGGGTTTTGTCTGTATGTATAATGTGTACCACAGCCTTTTTTTGCCCTCTCATTAGGACAGGAGCTGGAAGAGGGAAAGCTTCCTTGTTTCCTATTATTTTGAGGTCACTGTTCCTCCTTTGATTCCTTAAACACCTCACTTGGAGTATTCCAATAGGAACTGTGCATACCTTGTTACAAGTATGCACTATCTTCCCAGCCACCACTTTCATTCACTGAGAATGTGAACACTTCACTCACTCACCTACTCACAGCGAGACTGCTGTGCCACATGGGTCAGCTCCCTGGCCGGGGATGGAAACCCGTGCTGCAAAGGCAGAGAACAGCTTCATAGTGCTGCCCTTTATTCGCTTACACCACCAGGAAGGGCCCCCATTTCCATCATCTTAACTTTTGAACACCCTCAGTTAACTTGATACCTATATAGCAATTCTCTGATAGCCTGTCCCTCGCCCCAGGCCCAGACTTGCCACAGTTCCAGATACTTACACTAAAGCCTACTTTACACCATAAGGACTGTATCTCTATGATACAAAGATCTCAATCAAATTTAACATGACCAACTGAACTGCAGATGTTCTCTCCAAATCCATTTTTTGTTCTTTTCTACCTTAGTTCATGGAACAAGCAGTCACCTTTACTCAGATTAGAAACAAAAACAAACACCTAACATCATCCTTGATTCTTTACTTTCCTTCATTCAATCCAACAGCAAGTCCATCTGACTCTGCCTTACAAATATATAACCAATTCTTACCCCTACTCACCAGGGTAATTGTCACCTTACCCTAGTAACCTGCTAACTTTCCCCTCCCCCTTTATTTTTCCCCTTCTGGTTTATTTTTTTTTTAATAATACCCAGAGTAATCCTTCTAAAAGCTAAGCAGAGCAAGCCACTCCCTACTCAACGCCTTTCCAACACCTGGATTTTGTTCTAACTCTTCACCATCTTGTAATAACTCCTACATGATCTGCCACTCACCTCCTGACATCCTCCTCCACACCCATAACTTACTTTTATAATTCTCACAAGTTCTGTTACTGTGGCCTGCTAATGCTTCTTGAACAAGCCACACTCATTGCCATTTAAAGGTATATTTAAGGGTACCTGCTATTTCTCTTTCCAGAAAATCTCCCCCAAAGACCTACCCTGCTTTTTCTTTAGAGCTCTTATCAACCAACACATTATAGCATTTATATCCTACCCTCTCCAAAGATCCCCATGAAATTGAAATATTATCTAAGTCACTATTTTATTCAAGTGTCTAGTCTATACCTGGAACATACTGCATTTTAATAGATACCTACTGATTGAATTAACAAATGTCAATTTTAGCAAGTGTTTTCATTAAGGAAATAGAGCAAAAAGGACCTTCATTGTTTATGAAGCATCATTAATAGGCTAGTATGAAAGCTGAAACTGACATTCACTTTTTACTTCACCTGTTAATACTAAAAGGTAATTTTAATTCATGAGGACATTTACCTAATTTTGAATTTAAGCTATTAAGTATGTGCATAAAACTGATCTATTCTTTAGCTTAAAACTTTTCAGCAGGCCTCACTGGTGGCACAGGGTTTTAAGTCTCAGCACTGTGAAGCTATCACAGCCACTGCAACACAAGTTTGATCCTCAGCCAGGTGGAGCTGACCCACAAGGCCCTCTCCCCTCTCACTCTCCTCAGCAGTGTATCCAGTATGTCTGCCTGTTCTGCTCCCCACTCTATCTCTGGTGAATCCTCTTATCCCCCTGTACCTCTGGCCTACACCTCAGTTCTTGTATGCATAAAAAAAAAAAAACACCTTTACATCAACATCTGCCACTTAGGACCTAATTCCAAGCTTAGGTTACCTGAAAGACTGTCAAAAATAACAAAAACAACTTGCTGACAAATGACATGCCCTTTACATTGAAGTAGCTTTCAACTTGAGTGCTTTTTCTCCTAAAATAATTAGAATAATTAAAAGAAACATGAATACAACTGTTAGAAAATTCCTTTTAGTGGGAAGTCAGTATTTGCATACTCTCCATAGACCTTTAGGTAGGACCTTTAACCCTAGTAATCACCCTGTGAGGAAAGTAATCCTGTTTTCATTTTCAAAAAGAACAAGGTAGTGACTGTAAAAACATAACTATAGATGACAGGAAAGAAAGGAAACTTTAAAAGTAGGAGCCAACCCTAAAATAGAGAGTGGGACACAAGATCTTTCAGTATAGTACCAAAGAAGCAGCTGCTTACGAATTCCCAGGATGTCCTGTATCAAAGCAGACTTCTGAGAGTCATGGGTTAATGGCCCTGGCACATCTGAAAAAAGTTTACAGTACTTTTTTTTTTTAAAGATTTATTCATGCATATAGAACTGGGGTACAGGCCAGAGACGCAGGAGCTGTGAGAGGGTTCACCAGAGACAGAGTGGGGAGCAGAACAGGCCGACTGACAAAGTACACTGCTGAGGGGTGCAGGAGGTGGGTCAGGAAAGGTCTGCCTTGCCATGTGGATCAGTACTTTAATAAACATAAAAGGTAAGAGGAAGAAAACGTTATTTGCATTGAAGTAATTTTTTAAAGTTCTGACATTTAAAAGGACCTGCTAATTATCTGAAAAGTCATGTTATTAAGTACCTCTTTCTACAGCGATATTCGATAACTGTGTTGTAATACAGGTCTACTCCCACTACATTCTTCATACACACATACACTGTATCAAGAGATGGCATAACTAACATTTAGGTAAGACAAACTAGTACTTATCCAGGAAGTGATAACAGAACCAGAGTTCAAAGAGGGGATATAAGTTTTTGAGGCATCAAGACAGAGTGGGAGGAAGCAAGCACTCAATGAAAAACACAAGCAAGTGCAGACCTTGGTGAAAGATTCATTATCTCAAACATTTTATTGCAATCTACTACATGCCAAGCCCTGGGATACAAAGATGACTACAACAGTCTGTGCCCTCAAGGTGTGAAAATCTAGTGGGCAAAAGACATTAAAAAATAATTGTAACAGCTAGTGGTATTACAGAATAGTAACTGAGATGCTAAGTGTACGATGGGAATACAGGTTTGATGCCTAATAGAATTTAAGGGCATCTAATTAGGAGAGCTGTCCCGAAGAAGGTGGGGTTTTTTGTTGGTTTTGTTTTTGTTTTTTAAGATTTACCCCAAGAACTGGGGTGTAGGCCAGAGGTGTGGGGGTAAGAGGATTCACCAGGGACAGAGTGGGGAGCAGAACAGGTGGATCTATTGAAATACACTGCTGAGGGGAGCAGCAGATGAGACACGCAAAGGTCTACTATTGTGCCATGTGGGTCACCTCCCTGGCTGGGGATCGATCTCATGCAGCAGTGACTGGCAATAGCTTGATAGCACTGAGACTTTAACCTCTGTACCATCAGACAGGCACAGAAAGTGAATTCTTAAAGGTGACTTGATATTAGAAAGAGAGAAGCTCTCTTAGTAAGAGAACCCAGCCACAGTCGTGGAGGAGGAGCATAAATAAGGAGAGTACCAGACAGAAAGGACTCAAATGACTTCTGCTGGCTGAATGTACAACTAAGTTAATGAACAAATAAGAGATGGGAAGACAATATAAACTTATAAGTATTAAGCTGAGGAGGCTAGGCATCTACATATAGGTGATAGTAGAAAATACCAAGATCAACCAAGGGGTTCAGGACATCTCTCATGGAGAGACTGTAAGTCTTCAAGAAAAGAAGAAATAATAAAGCTAACACTTAACAAGCATTTACTATGGTTCACAACACTATACGCAGCACAGGTTACTATTACCCCTTTATAGGTGGTTAAATGATTTTCCCTAAATTACAGGGTCATCAAAGAATAGTTAACAAAAACCAACCAGCGCAGCCTAAGAGAGATGAAAGGAGAACCAGGAGCAAATAGGATTCAGAATCAAGTTAGAGGATTGAAGAGATAATCTATGGACAATACTCAAGACCAAGAAAAAAGGAGGTGGGTGGAACAGGGGATATTTCACAATCTGGGGACATTAATAACTTTGATTTCCTTAATTATTTGTACTGTTGGTTTCAGGAAGAGGGACAAGACCACTGAACATTTTGTAATCTCCACAATTTGGGGTTACAAAATAAGTTCAGGAAGTGAAAATAGTGATCATAAGACAAAAGGCCCAACAGTGGAGGAAGCAGACATTAATGTCTTACGAAGTCAGTGACATTTACAGTGCTGGGCTCCAGGATAGATGCATCACATACCTCATTTAACAATTCCATTTCAAAAGATGCTGGAGATTCAGAAATGCTGGGAAACTGGTTCAAAGTTACTAACCAATAAGGGCAGTGGAAACATTTACACCCAAGGTAACATAAAGCTCGCAGACAGCTATTTAAAAACATAGCAAAAAAAAAAAAAAAAATTGAGAGTTAGCAAAGAAATCAGGCCCAAAAAAAAATAAAAACATAGCAAACTGACAGAACATGAACTTCTTACGAATTCAGGCTGTGCAATGGTTTTTATAATGGGTAGTATTAATGTATTCAACTTGCCTAGGAAGCAAAACAAAAAGAACTGGTTTGAAAGTTGCAAAGAAGGGTCAACTTCAGCAGGCCTGCAGTGTTCCCATGGATAAAGCTTTCAAAAGAACCTATATATTGATTTTTAAAAATGAAAACAAAAACTGAGCACCTAATTTAGGTGAAGAACTTTGCTACAACACTCCGAGGTTCAACAGCTGAGAAACCATTACAAATACACTTAGAATTCAAATGTGAAATTTCTCCCAGTTCCTGCTGAACAGTAAGCCCCCAGTACAAGCCTACATTTACATATCAAAGGCCTGGGTGGAGAAGTTAATCAACAAAACAAAAGAACTCTACCAAATTCTCATTTACATTTGTATGTTCAGTAAAGAGATAAAGTCCAAAAATAAATTTGACAAAAGAAACTTCACAGACTCTAGTTAAAATTTTTCCCACTTCAGTTCCAAGAAAACATCACTTTTCTCTAAATAATTTCCCATTCCAAAGTTTCTTCCTCAGTCCTCAAACTCATTCATTCTTTATGACTGGAGCTGGTTCAGATTGAGAATTAAGACAGAAAATAAGATGAAATACTGAAATTTGGATGCCAGGAAGGGAAACAATTAAAAAAACATCTAATTAAATAACATCTCATCACAAAAGATGATTAACTACTACCAAGGAGAGCAGTCCTAGGAAAGTTTAACCGGGATGGCCTAGCTTCATTGAGGAAGTAATATTTGGAGTATTTGAGGAATCCCTGGGGAAAGACTGTAACGCACTTTAAAGATGGGAGAAACCCTTAAAAGATAATAGGCAAGACTGTGGTGGAACACAAAGCCATTGTGGTTTGAACCAGAGAACCAGGAGGTAGGTAACCTAAAAAGAACTGGAGATAAAGTGTTATGGAGAATGCGAAATCTTTTGAGGGTTGTAAGCACGTGATCCACTGCATTTTAAAATGATTACCTTTAAAAGCATTAGAGCCTCCCAAAATCCATTCTCATACCCAGACAAATGTAGTTTAAAAAGATGGTAGCTACTCAGCATAAGTGATCAGTCAACTTAACCTATATATATAGAAAGAGAGAGAATAAAGTTTACAGTTTTGCTTCTCACAAATAACTCCTAAACATACAAATCACTCACGCTGCATGGCTACAGCATTTGCGAACCTCAGAAAATTACATCTTAGTATTTAAAAATAAAAATATGAGCTTAATTACAGTCTTTAACGCCCAGAGTTCAGTGTCGAAGTGTCATCCATCCGTTAGCGTTTTTTCCTCCCTAAATCAATAAGCTGACTTCCTGTATGCATCTTCTGGTTTTGCTTTTTATGGAATAAAAGGTCTAATTCATAACTTTCTGTACTACAGTAAAGAAGAGATGGCAAAAGATTGGGGGGGGGCACCAAAAACCTCCGAGGATTAAAAGGCTGACAGTGTCCAGACGGGGCGCCGGACCGTAACTTTCCCGCCCTCCCCATCCCCCAAACTCCCCAGGACCCGCGGAACCGCTCCCTCCTCCCCCGCCATCAAGACCCCGAGCCGCGTCCCCCTCCCCTCAATCCAGGTCGAGGCCAGGCCCGCCGAGCCGGAGAGGCAGTGACCACTTCCTCCAGTACCTCTCCGGCGGAGGTGGGTGGACCCACCGCGGGAAGTGAGGAAGGGGCTGGGGAGCGCGAGCCTTACCTGAGGCTGGAGTCCGACTCGGGGGACTTGGCCAAGGAGCGCAGAATGGGAAGCGGCCGCAGCGCGCCCGGGAGGAAGGTCGGCTCCGGGCAGCTCTCCGGGTGCCCAAGGCCGACAAGCTCGCCAGCCGAGCAGCGGACGAAGATAAAGCGTCCAATTCCCAGGCCCCTCCGCCCCCAGCCTCGTAGCCCGCTACGTTGCGTCACGCGCAAGGCCAGCTCCGACTCGGGATTTTATTGGTGGTCCCGGTGGCCTCCAGGCTCCGCCCACCGCCCACGAGCACCCCGCCCCTTACGGGCACTCGGGTACCCAAGCGGGAGCCCCAAGCTCGCCCTGGCGCCGGGTGGGCGCTACTGCTAGCCCGGGCATCTGGACGGCGGAAGCCGCAGCTTGCTTTCCATTTCTACTCCCGTGAGCCAGTGTCCGTCCGGAATGGACCCTGGACAACTTCCTGCAAGACTGAACCGGCACCCGAGGGTGTAGCGCAGTACTGACCAGTCTACTGCTTCTAGATACTGGCAGAAGTCACTTCCACAACTGTGCATCATTGCTTTTTAAACCGACCCTTTGGGAACAAAACAGAAGCACTGGCCATGAATTACAGCATGCTTAAGGCTGAGCAAACTCTACGAGGGTGTCCTTTGGTACAGGAGAACTAGATAAGGAGACAGCTGGAAGATGTGTGAAATAATGGGGCAATTAAGTAAACAAAGTGAGGACTAACAAAAAAAAATGGTGCAGATGTATGTTACTACATAGGTTAGATAGAATAGTCACTTAAATTTTGCTAAAGCTAAGGGTAGGTGAACTTAGAGTAAAGGTAGGTGAAAGGGAATGAAGGGCCACACTGCAAGCTGTCCTGACCTGATCACTCCCCCTACTCCAGACAGGGTAGATGGCCACCACTCCGGCTGCCTGACCAAATGGATCAGGTTTACCTAAATTGACTGTTCTCTCTGGACCTTTTAACAAATCCTGGAGATCAGACAGCATGGTTCTCCCCAAAGTAGAACCAACCTCAGCATTCATTCATGTTCCACACCAGCCATCAATGGGCCGACCTACCCAGTATGCCTCTTCAACAATTTCAGTTGCTGCTTCAACTAGATGAACAGAGGCTGTGGTAGATCCCAGCATGTTTGAGCCTCATATCTCCTCTCCCCAGTCTTTTTTTTTTTTTTTTAAGATTTATTTATTTATGCATACAGAACTGGGATGCAGGCCAGAGGTGCAGAGACGGTGAGAGGATTCATCAGAGACAGAGTGGGAAGCAGAACAGACCGACTGACGAAGTGCACTGCTGAGGGCAGTAGCGGGCCCAACTTGAGAGGTCTAGCTGCACCATGTGGGTCACCTCCCTGGGCGGGATCGAACTCATGCGGCTGTGGCTAGCTTCCTAGTGTTGTGCTTTCACCCACTGTGCCACCAGGGAGGGCAGCTCTCCAGTTAAAAAAAAAAAAATGCTAAGATAGGGAGTCTTTTCTGTTGAGGATCTATGAAACACCTTTTATGCACACCAAGAAGATGCCCCATGTTAGGGATACAACAATGAATAAAACAGAAACAGTCCCTCACATAGGCATTTATGTTTCTATTGGAGAAGATAAGATAAAGAATACAATAAGTGAGATAATTGCAGGTAGTGATAAAACAGAAGGAAAAGCAAAATAGTGATCAGAGAAGAACTTTTTGAAGAGGTGTTGTGATCTAAGTCTTAAACGAGGAAAAGAAGCCAGTTACGCCAACCATGGGGAAGGAGATCATTCTAAACAGAGAGCAGTGCTGATGCTGGACAGGTTTGACTTGTTTAAGGAAAAGAATACCAGGAGGCTTGCCTGGGGGTTTGTGCCGAGGCTTGCAAGAAATTTTGGTTGAAGAGTCAAGCAGTAACCTAAACCTATTGTTGGGATTTTGTTGTTGTTGTTAATTACAAAGGGAAAATAAGTCTTTTTTTTTTAATTCAACCTATTTTGGAAGAATGATTTGAGGGGAGCAGAGATGGAACAGGAAGAAGCCCATAGCAGTTATGGGACAAGTCCATGATGGTGATCTGAATTAGGGTAGTTGCTATGAAAACAGAAGTTGAAAGATTTCAGGATATTTTTCTGAGGGGGAGAGGTGAAGAAAAATGGGGAACAAGGTGACTCCCAGATTATTTTCTTAAGTAAGTGGGAGGATACAATGTTATTTGGCTAAAGAGGGAAGACCTTTCAAAATATGATTAGAGGTACCTTGAAGCTACCCAAACTGCAAACCTTGCCTACCACAGAGCTAAAAATCTCACATCATTCCATTTTGGGGGTCAAGGTATAGATAAATATAATTTTTGGCTTCATCGTATTAAAAAAAATCAGTGTCTAGAACTTACACTAATTGCCAGGGATGTGATGATGATTTAGAAGAACTGTCTACTGGGAGAGAGCCATTTTAAAAAGTGGCATAAATGTTACAATAAAGAAAGGTAGTAAGAACGCCTAGCTAATAAGGTCATTATAAGGATTAAGAAAGTTAATGCCTTCTGAGCTCTAAGTACGGACAGTGACAAAGAGAAGTGCCACTGTATATAGAATATTAACAGTTATTTTATACTATCTTACATGGAGGTTCTTTATTGTTGATATGGTTGTTTTCTGGATAGAGCAGGGATGAATGGAATGGTTATCATAACCTGCTACCTTGGTATAGGAAAGCTGATTCTGGTTTTCTGAACCAGTAGGAGGAAGAGTTTTGTTGTCAGGTAAGTAAAGAAGGACACTCCAAGCAAAGGAAAAACACAGTTAAAGGCAAACAAGAGGGCAACCAGAACTCTCTAGAGACAGGAAGGTGGTTGAGTGTTTTTAAAAGTACAGGGTATTTACCTACAAGTAGCAAGAGGTAAAGTTATCGGGGCTTGAGAAGTCTGTAGGCTACTCAGAGACATTCTGACTCAGTCCCATAGACAGAAGGGAGACAGTAAAGGATATTAAGTCAGGGAGAGTCATGATTTAAGAGACTACTGGGCAGATGTACAACTGGAGGTGGTGAGATCAATTAGGGAGGTATCACAATAATATAGGTGAGAGATGATGAAGGTCTAAACTAGGGCAGTTGAAAGCAGGTTGGAAAGAGAGGACATATTTAAGAGACATGTAAAGAAACAATCGACAGATTTAAAGAATGTTTAGAATGGTGGTTAAGGAAGTAACCAGGATTTCTATCTGAATAGAATGTGTGACTAAAGGTATTGCTGAGAGGTTAAAAAAAAATCCTGGAGAAGGAGCAAGGATAAATCTTTACTTGGGTTAATATTTAAACCAAACTACTTCACCTCCTCTTGAGTCCTAAAGGACCTGAACAAGAAGCATTCAAGTTTTCTTTGGTTTTATAATAAAATCAACATTTTTCTGGTAATGTCAATATGAATATTCTTGCAGAAAAATCAAATACAGAAAAGGACAAGGATGAAAAAGCATTTAATGTCCTAGAGGTTCAGCTGAATTTTGATGTGGACAAGGAAAAGAATAAGGATTGACCATGGGCACTGAGTCCTACCCCTCACAGGATTCTACAGGTAGTCAGAAAGGCAAGCAAAATAGGCACCAACCCAGGTTTTAAAACACAAAATCTCCATTCTTGGAAGTGCCACGTCTTCCTTGATGAGACCAAACATTCATTTGTTCTTTATCCTATCAAATATATATGAAATTTCTCCACTGGCAATCATTTCTCCACTGGCAATCATGTGTTACTTAAACAGACTCATCTGGAGTTAGTTAAGGTTTTGTGATTGAGTAAGATAAAGATGATGAAGCAAGAGTGTAAATCAAGATGTTCTTGGCTGGAACAACCCTGAAAACTCTTGGAGAGTCGGAATCTTGTCTTGTTTATGTAATTCTCTGAGCACATAGCACAATCCTAAGAGCCACCTTGACACAAGCTATGCAACCTCTATCGACTGACATATTTCGGATGGAGACAGAAATTCTCTGAAAAATCAGACTTTCCACACTAACTTATGTTATGACCTCCCACCTGATAAATTTTTTGAATGAATGAAGCCAACTAAAGGTATAAGTCCCTAAATTGTGGGTAGATCATAAAGAAGATAGAGGTCAGACAGATTTCATTCCCCCTTTTAGTGATTCACTCATTTTGCATGTGCTGTCAATTCTTGTCTTTCTACAAACAGAAGTCTTTGTATACAACAGAGAGCCATCTATCCCAATTACTGGGCTGCCAAATCTGACTTTCTAGACTCGATTTTTAAATATCAAAGTATATTTTAGGTACTGCCATATATGTTATAATGGTATATGGCATGTATGTCCATGAGAAAACACACTCAAGGGTTCTTGAATCACTACAGACTTTTTAAAACCCACTGAACCTGAATTAGTATGCCTAAAGATTTTAATCAGTTAAGATGATAAGTCCTAGTGAAACCACTAAGAAAGTAGTCCTAAAAAACTGAAACAAAAAAATCATTGAAGGAATCTAAATGTTACACTAGAAAAGTCATTACTCAATGAAAAAATAATAGTGAAGAAAAGAAGGAGAATAAAAAAAGGAGACAAGAAACAAAATGTTTAGTGGTGAGCATAAATCCAACATTGTCTCTAATAATACTTAGTGTGAGTAAATGGATCAATTCAATCAAAAGGTGGGGATGGTCAGACTGCTAATAAGATCTAGCTCCATGCTATTACAGGAGACAAAATGTAGATGCAGGGATGCACATTGGTTGAAAGGTGTATCCTGCAAAAACAAGACAAGAAAGCTAAAGTGGGCTCAGCTGCAATGGCATTGAAGATCAGCAGCCATGACTCTGTGTCTCCCCATGGTCATGGGCCTCAGCAAGGCCCAAAGGTGACCTTGGACAAGGTCAGCTCCCAGACTTAACACCATCTACCTTGAAGCCTCTTCACCATAAGAACAAAGTGGAGGAGAGAGTGAATGCGTAGGCTGAAGTGCAAGAGAAGAAAGATGAAAATCCAGAAATCCAAGTAAACTAGTAACACTGATAGAAGCCATTGAAGCAGAAATAAGGAAAGCCAGAGGCTAGGAACACTTATATAAATTGTTGGACTGCGTGGCTAATGCCTAGAGATTTGTTTCAGTGAATCTAGAACACCTGTCACCATATGTCTCTGCCACCACCTTTGAGAGACGCACCTTGCTCATACCCAGACCAGTCCCACTTGGTTCTTTGCCCAGGACCTATGACATTCTGAACTAGTTCTGCTCTCAGTTGGCTGAAGTAACACGTGTGCAGTACATCATCCCTTCTGTTATCTTATCTGAAGAAAAAATTTAGAAAAGAAGAACACGATCAACCTATGGCATACTGCTGCAGATATCTCACTGAATTCTAGATCTAGAGGGTGGGCAACTTTGCTCACTATGAGCAGCAAGCCTTGGCGCTGCCAAGGTCTCTAGTTAGAAGCAATCAAAGCAAGTCAATCAAGCAAAGAGGAGCTGGGCAACATCCACAAAGGAGGCTACAAGATGAATAAAATTTTTTCAGAGAGAGAGAGCACATATGTGAGAAAGAGAGCTTGATATTAGTATCAAATTATGCTTATTTA
>NW_004567125.1:22538671-22543765 GCF_000260355.1 Condylura cristata | reverse complement strand
CTGCCGGGCCATGTGGTCACCTCCGGGCAGGCGGGAATCGAACTCATGCGGAAGCGGCTTAAGCTTCTCAGTGCTGTGCTTTAACCCCCTGCACCACCGGGGAGGGCCCGCTTATTTATATTTATATTTTTAAAGATTTACTTTACTTATGCATGCATGCCCAATCTGAGCCAGAAATGTGGAGTTGTGTGAGAAGACTCACCAGAGGCAGAGTGGGGAGTAGAACAGGAGGATCTATTGAAATACACTGCTGAGGGGAGCAGTGTGTAAGACAGGAGAGGTCTGATGCACCATGTGGCACAGCTCCCTGGCCAGGGTTTGAACTCAGCATTGGCTCTATATAGCTTCCTAAAGCTGAGACTTAACTCCTTGTGCCACCAAGGAGGCTCCTATTTGACATATACTTTCTTAATGAAAATATCTTCATCGTGTTAGTTTTCATATGCTTTAAGTTATATTACATTTTATGTACTTATACTTCAGATCATCACTGTGGATAGAACACAAGTGAATATTATTAACAATTGATTTTGTTGAGATGATGACAAGTTACAGAATAAATCTACAATGATGATTGCATGTTCACATTTTATTCTTTATCCAACTATCACTAGCTCACCAACAAACAGATGCGAAAATACTTAAATTGTCATTTTTGATATTCTACTTATTCACGTATATAAAACCTATCATGTTATGTATATTTTGCCTCTCGGTTGCTGTAAGGGTCATTGAAGTAGGAGGAAATATGTCATTTGATGGTCAATGGCAGCTTGATTTATAACTTTTATTTATTTGTTTACTTTTGCACAGAACTGGGGTGTGGGCCAGAAGTGCTGGGGGTGAGACAGAGACAGAGTGGGGAGCAGAACAGCTAGATTTACTGAAATACCCGACTAATGGGAGCAGGAGAGACAGGAGGTCTGCTGTGCAGCATGTGGGTTAGTTCACTGGTCGGGAATGGAAATCAGCACTGACTAGCCCGAGGCCACCAGCAAGACTTTTACCGATTGTTGATTCCCCTGTGCAGACATTTATTAAAAAGATTTGGGGCCCTTGCAGGTGGTGCAAGGGGGTGAAGCACATCACTAGGAAGCTAGATACAGCTGCTTAGCGAGAGTTTGATCCCCAGCCAGGGGAGGGTTTGGGGTAGGGACAGGTTGCCCACATGGCGCGGCAGACCTCTCGTGTCTTGCCTACCACTCCCCTCAGCAGTGTACTTCATCAATCTGCCTGTTCTGCTCCCCACTCTGTCTCTGGTGAATCCTCTCAATGCCTCTGCACCTCTGGCTTATACCCCAGTTCTGTATGCATAAATAAATATATTTTTTAAAGGTGTTGAATATAATTGAGTCATATACATAAAAAGTAGAGATATCTTTGGGCCCTCCCTGGTGGCGCAGGAGGCTAAAGTACAGCATTAAGAAGCTAAGGCCACTTCAGCATGAGTTCGATCCCGCCTCAAAGGTAACCACATGACACCGCAGACCTCTCTTGACCCACCCTCTGCTCCCCTCAGCAGTGTACTTTATCAGTTTCAGTTGGCTTGTTCTGCTCCCCACTCTGTCTCTAGTGAATCCTCTCACCACCCCTGTACCTCTGGCCTGTACCCCAGTTCTGTATGCAAAAATAAATAAATCTTTTAAAAAATGAATAAATGACTCTTTAAAAAAAAAAAAAAACTAGAGATATCCTCAAGGACCTTCTCTAGATATGCTGGTTCTAAAATATCCAAAAATGGGGGCCTCCCAGGTGGGCAGGAGTTAAAGACACAGTGCTATCAAGCTACCACCAGCCACTGCAGCAGGAGTTCAATCCCTGTCCAGGGAGCTAACCCACATGAAGCAGAAGACCTCTCCTGTCTCACCTGCTACTCCCCACAGCAGTGTATTTGTCAATCTGCCTATTCCCCACTATCTGTGGTGAATCCTCTCACACCCGCACCACTGGCTTGTACCCCAGTTCTTATATGCATAAATGAAAAAATCTTTAAAAAAATCCCAAAAAAGGGCAGGAGTGGTTGGTATTAAGAGTCAAGTCTTTTGCCCTCAGGACACATAAAGTATAAGCAACTGGGAGGTTTACCCAACCTGCTCCACTGAGTGTATCCCTTGGCACATGAACAATTTACATAGGTGAGAGGTTCATTGACTCAGATTTGGGGTGGTCAATACATGGTAATGAAACATCTGACTTCATGGTACATTGCTTTAGAAGGAGATGTTAAATTTCACACTGAGAGATGAAAGGTCACTATGTAGGATAGATAAGATTCTCTATTCAGTATTCTAACAAGCCACCTTTTAGTTCCACTAGACTCTGTGTAGAAAGTAATAATTGTGGGGATAGAGATTAAATGAGTAGTCATCTATTAGAGATTTGATTAAGATTCCTTAATAGGTCAGGGCTGATTAAATTTTATTTTATTTTAATTTTTAAAAAAGATTTAGTTTTATTTATTTATGCATAGAAGACCTGGGGTATAGGCCAGAGGTGTGCTACCAGCGAGGCCCATGGCTGAATAATGTTAAAAAAAATTAATTTCCAAAAAAATAGCTATCAACTAGAAGCAATCACCTTGATTGGCTGAGTTCATACTATTGCTGTGTCAGTATGAGACAATAGATCCAGGTCTTCGAAGTGTAGGTCATAAGGCAATGTTGTGTAGGCATTAGAGGATTGTCTCTCTTTAGCTGGAACACTTAATGTAGGTCAAAACTGTGCTGATTCTGGGCAAGAACTGGTTGGCTTTTACCTATTCATGTTACCAAATTTTGTGATGTTGTAAAAAGATGTTCCCAGGGCTGTGATGATTCCGCCCTGCGACTTTCTAAACAGAGATAGCTAGGAAATTGTGAGTTTTAGGGTACCCTCTTAGGGGGCTTCTGCTTCTGCTCAGGTCCCACCACAGTCCTTCAACGGACTCCCAGCTCTCTCTGCACTCTGCAGCATTTTTTTTTTTTTAAGATTTATTTATTTACAGGGAGATGCAAATTAAAACCACAATGAGATACCACCTCACCCCAGTGAGAATGGCACATCTTCAAACAACTAGCAACAACAAATGTTGGCGAGGATGTGGAGAAAAAGGAACTCTCCTGCACTGCTGGTGGGAATGCAAACTAGTACAACCACTATGGAAAACTGTTTGGAGGTTCCTCAAACTGCTAAACATGGAGCTTCCCTACGACCCAGCAATCCCACTCCTAGGTATCTACCCAAAAGACACAAAAACACTGATTGAAAAAGATACTTGTACCCCCATGTTTATTGCTGCTTTATTTACAATTGGAAAAACATAGAAGCAGCCCAAATGCCCAAAAGTAGATGACTGGATTAGAAAGATGTGGTACATATATACAATGGAATATTACTCAGCAACCAAAAAAAAGAAACACATGTCTTTTGCAGCAACTTGGATGGAGCTGGAAAAGATCATGCTTAGTGAGATAAGCCAGAAAGAGAAAGAAAAATACCGGATGGTTTCACTCATAGCAGGAGTATAATGGACCAGGCGAGAAAATAACAAAAATAATGAACAACCATATACCAGAGACATTTTGTGGGGGTGTGGGGAATGGGATCAAAAACGGGGGGTGGGGAGAAGGGAGGGAAATGCACGGGACTATGGTGGTGGCACAGGGGTGATTTGGTGATGGGAAACCCGTGGGGATTACAATCGAGATGGAAAAAAAAATGTGCAAAATGATGTAAAAATAAACTTTGTAATAAAAAAAAAAACTAAAAAAAAAAAGATTTATTTATTTACTCAGAAAGAACTGGGGTACAGCCAGAGGTGCAAAGGCCATAAGTGGACTCACCAGTGACAGTGTGGGGAGCAGAACAGGCAGATCGATGAAATATACTGCTGAGGGGAGCAGTGGGAGAGACAGGAGAGGTCTGCTGTGCCATGTGGGTCACCTCCGGGGCGGGAATCAGAATCATGATGAGGTGGCTTTAGCTTCTTAGCTTCTGCCCTGCTCTTCTTATCCCTCGTTCTATTATTTTCACTCTTTCACTGTTTAAAAATCTTGGGGCAAACTAGACTATGATTATTTTGCCTATGTGCACAATTACTCACAAACCCTTAGACAATCAAAATGGGTTTCCCCATAACAGTTTGGGGTTCCTCAGCACACCTTGGTTTTGATAGTATAGATGGTTAGCATTAGAGATAATGGCAAGAGCAAAACAGGATGTATTCAGAAAACAAGGTCCCCAGAATGTCTCAGTCTTTTCTACCAAAATATCCCCTTAAAGACAAGAAGACATTTGAATGTTCCACTTACCAAGAAACTTAAGTATTTCTCCCCATATCTGTACCCAGTGCCTTTGAAGTCTTATATTTATTTTTTTCACGAATGCCAATTGGTGTACTACAGTCTATCTTATCACTGGCACTATTAAAAAAATAATGTTTTAGGCCCTCCTGCTGGCACAGTGGGTTAAAGCACTGCACTGAGAAGCTAAAGCCGCTTCCGCATGAGTTCGATTCCCGCCTGCCCCGGAGGTGACCACATGGCATGGCAGACATCTCCTGACCTGCCCGCTGCTCCCCTCAGCAGTGTATTTCGTCAGTCAGCCTGTTCTGCTCCCCACTCTGTCTCTGGTGAATCCTCTCACGGCCCCTGCACCTCTGGCCTGTACCCCAGTTCTGTATGCACAAATAAATAAATCTTTAAAAACAAAAACAATGTTTTAAATGTCTATTATCAGAAAAGAAGAATCTTATTTCTTTTTGTTTTTTAAATATTTATTTTATTTATTTATGCATATGAGAGCTGGGTTGCACGTCAGAGGTGTGAGGGGTGAGAAAACTCACCAGAGACAGAGTGGCGAGCAGAACAGGCAGATTGACTGTAATACACTGCTGAGGGGAGCAGCAGGCAGGACAGGAGGGTCTGCTAGGCCATGTGGGTCACCTCCCTGGCCAGGGATCAAATTCATGCCACAACTTCATAAAGATAGCTTCATAGTGCTGAGACTTAACCTTATTTGCACCACCAGGGAGGCCCCCCAAGTTAGGGAATTTTATGGTAAGAAAAGAAGAGGAGGCCCTCCCTGGTGGCGCAGCGGGTTTAAAGCGCAGCACTA
>NW_004567125.1:22523408-22538495 GCF_000260355.1 Condylura cristata | reverse complement strand
AAAGAAAGAAAGAAAGAAAAGAAGACAGTAAGTGGTTAAAAAAATTAATTCATTGGTGCCAGTAAGCTTAAACTTTTCTTGATTATGCACAATTGGTTACTGATTTTATACTTTGGGGAGGAAAATACAACCTAATATAATTGTTTGCTTGGTTGTTTCTTAAAGTAATTGCTTTTGATTCAGTCCAAAGATCTTTGGCCCAAATCAAGCAAGATAGGTAATACAGTTTTCTCTGAAATTATTTCCCTGACGCCATTTTACTTTTATTTGTTTATTTGTTTGTTTTTTATTCCATCCTGCCCCACCTCTGAGTCCATTTTAAAAAGGCTTGCCACTATGGTGAAGGCACATGGGTGATTGGGTGATGGGACGCCCACGGGGATTACAACTGAGATGGAAAATGATGTAAAAATAAAGTATTATATTATCTTAAAAAAAAAAAAAGGCTTGCAAACTTCTCACATTTCCCTCTATTGATCAGGATCTTTATTTGAAAGTATCTAACATAGAATTGAGGGTTTTTTTTTTTTTAAAGATTTACTTACTTATTCATACAGAACTGGGGTGTAGGCCAGAGGTATGGAGGGTAAGAGAATTCACCAGAGACAAAGTGGGGAGAACAGACATCTACTGAAATACCCTGCTGAGGGGAGCATGAGAACAATAGGAGAAGTTGGCACTGTGATGTGGTCAGCTGTCTGGCAAGGGTTGAGCTGCCTGGGTCTTGACAGTGTTGTGTCTTTAATCTCTGTGCCATCAGGGACGCCCTGATTTGAGTTTTCTCTTCCATTTGACTTTTGGTTCCTGAGTTGTCTAAATGGCTTATTCCCAGCATGTCATTCCCACATAGAAGACATATAGAGGGGAATACTTTAGGACACATTTGAGCAACAGTAGTTTGAGAATAGAGAAAGGGTTAGAATTTTTGGCAGTTCATCAGTTTCTCTGTGAAGTTTCATAAATCTCAACAACCATTTCAAAGCTCTGAATGACTATCATCTAAGTAGTGTCCTTACAACACTGAGTTACATGAAGTTTAAAACAACAAAAATTCCTGTAATGACATACAAAATAATAGATTCAAATTGAAGAATAGACCTGAACCAGTAGATAATACCTGAGGGGAGCCAGCTAAAGGTTTCTAGATGTCAATGCTGAATCATCTTTAGCTGACATAAAGGCAGGCAGTTGCTGACAATCTGACAGATTTTCCTTGTCTGCAGTTTGAATGTCTTGGATGAATAATATTAGAAACTTTAGTTTCAAAAATCATAATCAGATATTATAAAAAGCTAGAGGAATTCCACATCCACTCCAGTTAACATGTAGAAACTGAACTTCAAAACAATAGTGCTGGAATCTAATATCTACAAAGAGACAAACATCATTATTCTCTCTATATCATCTCCATTGTGATTAAAGATAATCATTGCAAGTTTAATTTATTTGCAAAATAGGTACATTTTCAATAAACTTGGCTTGTTGTTTATATAAGTACATGTATAGGCTCTTTTAATCTTTTTTTTAAAACCGTTATAAGGAATCTTACTGAATTTATGCAAACAGCTAAATTATCATGAAAATAAGAACACTTCCTAAATTTTCAAATTCTAGAGATATCAGGTAGGGAAAAAAAGTAAATGTTTTATCATTGTTCACAAAGTTGTATAATAAAGGGAAAAAATTTTAAAAATACATAAGCTTTTGTTCTGCTCCCCACTCTGTCTTTGGTGAAGCCTCTTAACGCCCCTGCACTTCTGGCCTGTACCCCAGTTCTGTATGCATAAAAAAAAAAAACATACTCTTTGAGGGCCCTCCCTGGTGTGCAACGGGTTAGGATGCAGCACTGCAAGCTAGCTGCAGCTGCTCCAGTGAGAGTTTGATCCCCAAACAGGGCTGTAGTCCACATGGCACAGCAGACCTTTCCTGTCTCACATGCTGCTCCCTTCAGCAGTGCACTTCGTTGATCTGCCTGTTCTGCTCCCCACTCTGTCCTTGGTGAATCTTTTCACTGCCCCTGCAACTCTGGCCTGTACCCCCAGTTCTGTATCCATAAATAAATAAATTCATTTAAAAAATGCATAAGCTTTGAAAAGTACACATGAAATTATATACTATCCAAGATACAGCAAAAAGAAATCATTGCTTTAAAATATTGGATCTTAAATATATATATATATATATATATATATATATAAAATCTTGGGGTTCTCTGTTGGTGCCAGTGGTTAAGTCTCAGCACTACGAAGCTATCAAAGCTATTGCCAGCCTCTGGGCACCATTCCAATCCCTGCCCAGGGAACTAACCCACTTGGCATACAGACTTCTGCTGTCTCACCCACTGCTCCTCTCAGCAGTGTATTTCAGTCAATCTGCCTATTCTGCTCCCCACTTTGTCTCTGGTGAATCCTCTCACACATCCCCCACCTCGCACACCTCTGGCCTACACCCCACCTCTTATATGCATAAATAAATAAAATAATTCTTTTACAAATATATATTGAATTTTGTATGTCAAAACAAAGTTAGGATGAACTTTTGCAATTTAAAGAGCAAGTAGCTTAAAATAGATAACATCCATGTGTTATAAGCTAGTTTAAGATAAAATTAGACAAATTTTAAATAAGACGATCTCTTGCCAAAACTTCATTTGATTAATTTTTTTGTCAACAAATCAAAATGTATGGTTGGGAGGAAAAGCGGTCAAAACAGGGAAGGGAAGAGTACAAGAAACTGTAGTAATGGCTCATGGGTACTGTAGTATTAAAATAAGCCCAGGAAATCACACCAGAGGGGAAAATTCAATAATATGCAAATACTAATTGAGATGTAAGAAAATAAATAAACAAGACATTGTTAAAAACAGAATTCCACTTTTGGGAGAGGTTTAAATGATGCTATTTTTGTTGGGGAGAAAGTCAGGATGAGGCAGGAGGTGAAGGGGTGAAAGAATTCACCAGGGACAGAGTGGAGAACAAAAAGAGGGATTTATTGAAATTCACCACCAAGAGAAGTAGGTGAGAAAGAAGAGGTTTGTGTGCAAAGAGGGGTTTAGGGTTCCCTTTTATAAGCTGTTTTTTTGGCTTTTCATGACTGGGGAGTTGGGCCAGTTAGTGCTGGGATGGCTGGTCTTGAAACTCCACCTTTGACACAAAATATGTCCCCGCCTTACTTCTTCATTCAGGGTCAATCAAAGTGACCTACCTGCCTTTTGGCCTGGTTTCTATAGCAACTTATCAATTCCTTTTATCTACACAAGCCTTCTAAATCTTCCTGCTGCACAAGGTGTGGGGCCTTAGATGTTTAACCTTATTAAAAGCTAATAAGATTAATAACAAAACCCAACAGATTCGTTATTAGATTAGAAAACCTAGAAAGAATCAAAACTTAAGTGTTAAGAGCTAAACCCATAAAATGTTTTCAAAACTAGACCTAAATAAATCTCTGTGACTTCACATTAGGCAATGTTTCTTAGGTATTTAACACCAAAAGCATAAGCAATAGTAGAATTAATATACACACGGTATATGAACAGGAGCTAATAGTATCCAGGACATATGAAGAACTCCGAATTCTGCAATAAAAAGACAAATACCCCAATTTAAAAATGAGCAAAGGATTTCAGCAGACATTGTCCAAAGACAATAGTATGAAAAGATGCTCAGCATATTAGTCATTATGGAAAAAAACACAATGATATACTGTACTAGTTCATATATTCTTGGGGGCCAGCAGTAAAAAAGACAAATTATAGCAAGTGTTAAAAAAGATGTAAATGTGTTGAAACCCTCTTGCCCCAGTTGTGAGAATGTAACATGATGACTCCCTTTTGGCAGGTAGTTTGGCATTTCCTCTAAAAGTCACATAGGGCCTCCTTGATGGCGAAAGGAGATATAAGTCTGAAAGGCGATAAGTCTCAGCATAATGAAGGTTTCCACAGCCACTGCAGCAGGATTTTGATCCCAGGCCAGGGAAATGACCCACATGGCCACCGCAGACTTCTGTCTCACATGCTGCTCCCCTCAGCAGTGTGTTTCAGTGGATCTCCCTGTTCTGCTCCCCACTCTGTCTCTAGTGAATCCTCTTACTCACAACCTCCACCACCACCACCACCCTGCAACTCTGGCCTGTACCCCAGTTCTTGTATACACAAATAAATAAATCTTTAAAAATAAATAAAAGTTAAATATAGAGTCAGTTTATATATGCTCATATTCTTTGGAAGTTTCTGAGGTCTGGGTTTAAAGTGCTTTCTCCAGAAAGGATTTGAATTTGTTCTGTGGGTTCTTCAAGTGTAAAGTATAACAGTACTAATCCCAGATCACTTTAAATTTTTAACTAGTTTTTAATTTATTTTGTGGATTTTCTTTTTTCATGTTAGAGTCTTTCCCAAGAGACATCTTTTTCTTCCATGAAAACTTAGTATGAGACAGTAAAGTATCTCTAACAAATCCTTCTATATGTTTTTTCTTTTTCTTTTCCTAATTTATAGGCTGAAGTATCTTGGGATGACTCGTAGATCTGTGTGGAAGATTCTATTCCTTCATTCAAATTAAGGGGATAAACTTAGAGTTCGCCCTTAATTACTCTGCCTATTAGAACTCCAGCTTTAGGCCATTCAGATAGACAAATGCCCCAGAGCCAGCACCAACTTCTGGGTGCATTGCTGATTTCATGTTCTCTTTCCAATTCAATTATACAGTATAAAGATATATCTCTCTGTGCATGTATATGTTTCAGCACTTTTAGATGTTCTATGCCAGCAGGATTTCTCTGGACGTTTAATCTGCAATAATATCTAAAATGACAAAGGATATATGTGCAGAAGTTCACACCTGACATCCCACCCCCACTCTCAAAAAAAAAATCTTTAAATAAACATCAGTCTCTGGGAAAATGTACCATCTGCTCATCCTGTGACTTCTTTTAGCCCCCTGGACATTCTTGCATCAATAGTGGTTTAAGGAACACAGTGGGGGAGTGAAAGAGTAGGTTGAAGTAATATTTAAAATAATTTTAAACACCAAACAAGGAATATTTGAATTTCCAAATGGCTACTTTTGTGTTTCAATAAATTAAAATATCCATGATCGCCAGTTGGCAATCATTATTTTAAAAAATAAGTTTTTAAATTCAAAGAATGGAGTTGTTCATATGTGTCTGACAATGGATTAATGTATGTGAAATAAAAAAAAAATCATGAAATCTGCCTTTAAGTAACTTGTAAACAATTCTGAGTAGCAGTCTTTATGCATAGATAAATATCATGTAAAGCATTTTGCAAACCTGTTTTGGCAAGTGCCAAATAAATGGTGAAAGTTCAGAGAGGTGAAAGTGTTCAGAATGGAGCGAGGGAGACTGGCTGCCCTGGTTTTCCACAGATTGAGGAGCTTCCTGGGATGCAGAATCTTCAATGAACACTCTAGAACAGTCCTGGGCAAACAGGACAATTAGTTTAACAAAGGCAAGTGTATAGGGAGAGGCAGAGAAGACCCGATAGAACATCAGTGATGGGAACTGAAGAGGATTTGGTAGTTACTTGGATAGGATTAATTACCTTAATAGTAACATCTTTAATATACATATTCGCTAACCCCTTTTCCCAGGTCTTACCACTAGTAGACCTAGCAATTGAGTATTTTATTTTGATTGCCAAATGGATTGAAACCTTTTATTTAGCCATGGATTCCTATTGTCACTCCTGGGTATCCTACGTAGTTTTTCATTTCCATTTTGCTATACTTGCCTTGGATGCTGTGCTAATTAAAAGCATTTTGGAATGTCTCTTCTCCAACTACATCAAATTATATGGAATCTTTATTCATGACAATTGTGTTTTTGGCTCAACGAGAAGGAAGAAACACACGTTTCTGTTTAGAAACACAAGTTATTCTTCATTTGATTAAATGTCCATAAGACACAAATGACATGTGGCCAAACTTTAAGCTAAAAAGGAGAGTTTTCAAGTTTGCCTTTCAAACTTTTATGTTCATACAAGCTATTGCCATGTCTCTCTATCTAGATCAAAATACAGCTTCTGATTCATGGCACAGCAGTTAGCACATTGGATTTCTAGCTGTTTCTGGACAGATGCTGACAAATATGGTTGGGAGGACTTGAGAATGCATTTCTAACAAGCTCCCAGGGGATTCTATTACCACTGGTCCTTGGACATAGTTTCTCGAGGAAGGCTGTAGCAGAATGACCTTTTGTGCTCCTTCTACTTTCTTAAATTTCCTTCCACTCTCTAAACTTCTTTAACTTTGCCACTGAGTCTGATTTCCCCAATTTACTTTTTTTTTAAAGATTTATTTATTTATGCATACATAACTGGGATACAAGCCAGAGGTGCAGAGGCGGTGAGAGGATTCATCAAAGACAGAATGGGGAGCAGAACAGGCAGATGGACGAAGTACACTGCTGAGGGGAGCAACGAGCTTGTCACAGGAGAGACCATGTAGGTCACTTCCGGGCAGTGATCCCACTTGCACTGATGCGGCTGGGGCTGGCTTGCAGTGCTGCATCCTAACACCTTGAGCCACCTCGCCCTCACCAATTTACTTTTACTAACAAGTTGTGTATTTATTCACAATTGAATATTAACTCTTAATCAGATAGTTTTCCTCATTGAAAACCACTGAAGTAGGAATTTTAGAATGGATGCTGATTTTTGTGGGTAAAGTTAAGAATTGTAATAATGAGTCACTGTAGTAAAGGGTGAACATGGAGGTAGGACATGAGGAGGTTAGGAAAAAAGGTGGGTGTTGGGCAGCTGCAGGTATTATGAAAGTGGGGACACCTGGGGTCAGGACACAGGCAATATCAGCATGTAGGAGGAGGTGAAGAAAGAGAGGTGAGAGGCTACCTATAATAACCCTGTAGTTTTAAAAGCCTGGCCTAATGGAAACATGATCCTAATAAAAACAACAAATCTCTCCCTGACTTTTTATAGAAAGCTACGACACCTGTATATGTCAATAAAGATACGCTGTGTTTTTTTTTCTTTTTAATTTGCTCATGCAGTTTTGTGGAATACAAAAAAGTCATTCTGCTCAATGTACATGTTAAATGAAATGTAAGAAATGTCTTTTAATAAAGAGTAAAGACTCTAAAATAGCATGGGCACTGAAGATATGACAGATGAATGACAACACAGAAAGACAGTGTTTAAATGAGTCAGAGATCACCCAACATTTTTATTCTTAGTACTAGGAAACTGAAAACAAGCAGTTTTAATTGGATTACTCAGCTTCATGAAGATAGTTAATGAAATAGTTTCCCTTAAATACTAGGACTCTTGACTCTTAATCAAGTGACTTTTCTCATCCTATTTATTAGTTGGAAAACCCAGGCTAACATTTCATGAAAGAATTCAGCTTTTTATTTTTTTAATGTATTGGTTTTGCATTTAATGATTTTATACTTAAAGGGTCAACTCATTTTGACTAATTCCCACATTTTGTTATAACTTTTTAATTTTTTCTTTTTCATTAAATCTTTGTACTGGTTTCCCTTTTTTTCTTTTAATGGAGTCTTTTCTCACTTTTAGGAAGTGCATTCATGAAAGAACAAAACTGGGGAATTCCATTTATTCCCTGAATATATTCCAGGTGTCACTAAGAGCCCTCCTCTTTATAAAGCAATAAAACTAGTCCTGAAAGTTAGTCTTAATTTTGAAATTCCTCTATCTCCTATACATGTATTCTATATTTGAATTTAGATAGCAAGAGGCAGATGTGAAATAGCTGCACTTTATGTTCTTAGGAAGATCTGTCATTTCTTTCCTCTCTTTGATTAGTGCCCTCCCTTTAACTAGCTTTCAACTCATACTTATCATTCAGAAAATACAATTCCCAGGAATCCTACCCTTCAGATACAGAATTCAAATGGAAAAAGAAAAATACAGTTACCAATTTCTAGGTGAATGTCCAATTTTGCTTTCCAGGTGCACTGAAAATGTTTCCACTTGGCTTAGGGGTATATTTTCTGCAGAGTAAAGAAACTAGGTTTATTATAAAGAATTTTTTAAATAATAAAAAAAATCTTACTTCTCATTATTCTTAAAGAGTGACTAAGATAACTAAAAGCCCATAATTTGGACTTCATAACCTTCATAACCTTCTTGAAGTTAGAAAAGGAAAATGCTATAAAACATCTTTCTGTGTCAATACTAGAGTCAAAGGTAACCTGGGTGAGTCACAAATGTCTCTCATGACGGCAAATAAAACCAGAGTCACAGAGATGACCAAGTACAGACCTGCCTTTTGTAGATGATGAAATGAATCCTTAGTTCTTACAGATTTAATGTCTTGTCATTAATGAAAAGCAAAAAATTAAATCTCAGAAACCGTAAGAAAAAGCAGAGCCCAGAGCAATATCCCAGTTGTTGTATTCCATGTTTATTACAAGCCCGTCCTCCTTTCATCCTCTAAATTTCCAGATCACTTTATGACCATTTATTACAAAGACCTTTTTTTTTTTCCTGGAATTTAGCTTCAGGAGAATTAAGAACCTTAAAACTGAATTTGCTGAATAGAATTCAATAGTGCCTTGATAGAGCTTAAGGGGAGTCTAAATAAAGACAATAAATAGGTGTGGGACAATTAAGAATCTGTTCACATTGATTCATCAGAATCTCAGTAGAAACACATGTATTGTTTTCTAAGCAATCATGAAGCATAAAATGAATCAGTGTCAATAACAAGAAAGAACAGATCTGAAGAAAATTCATTGTGTTTAAAATTAATACTATTTTTGCCTCATAAAGGCTAAAAATTACTTCTGTTCTTTCTTTGCTAAATGCTCCCTATAATTAGCTTTCAAATAGTGCATAGAATGGGGGGAGTTCAGCCCTTAGTAATTTTATGTTTCAGAATACAGATGGAAAGAAAAAATTCAGAGTTCTTTCAATTTCAGTTTTGCTTTCCAGGTATATGAATATAGTTGTAGTTGGCTGAAGAATATATGATATGCTGATTAAAGACATTTGATTTATTACAATGTTTTCTGTCATCTTTTAGAAGAAAACAAAAGAAACAATGGGAAAGGTAGGTGGGAAAGGATGGAATTGGATTTTTAGTGGTGAACTTAGTGGAGTATATACACATACATTCATTTTTTAATGATGTACATCTGAACCTTATACCTTATTATCCTGTAGTGTGAACGTGCCTGAATCAGACCACTACTAGATTCTTGGAACCAGGTTCCTCCAGAGCATTTTTAGCTCAGAGTCATGAAATCCCTTGAGGCTGAAGAGAAGCCTCCCACCTTGTCTTTATCCTTCACTCTTCCCTAATTAAAGAAATCATCATAGCCTGTTTCTGCCCTTTACATTGTCAGAAGCAATTATTGCTCTTCCTCTGGACCTGGAAGAATGCAAATGCAGTTTGTTTTTTTTTCGTGTGTGTGATTTTTTTTTTTCTCAAGTGGGGGCGCTCATCCAGTTGTGGATTCATCAGTGTGAACATGTCTTTATCTTTACTCTCAAAATGAGGCCCCTCCTCTTTTCTATCACTTGAAGACTTTCCCTCCCTTGATGTCCCAGTTTCCTAAAGGAAGGCTAAGTACCCTCAGTCCACACCATTATTCTTTAGAATTTACAACTATGTAAATTCTCCATACGTGTATTTTAAAATCTGACATTTTTCCCCCCTAGTGTTCTGCCTGATGTTAATTTGTTCATTCACCCAGGCTTGGAAGAACCCAGATGTGTAAGGGGATTTTTCTCCTGTGTCCCAGCAACTGTCTCTTCAGTAAAAACATAACCGAATAATAATTGTTGGTAGAATGTTAAAATAGAAGAGGAAAAAATAAAGATACTAATTTCTAGAGATAATTTTTCTTTCAAGATTTTTACTTATTTATACATAGAAGAACTGGGGTGTAGACCAGAAGTGCAGAGAGTGAGAGGATTCACCAGAGACAGAGTAGGGAGCAGAACAGGCAGATCTACTGCTGAGGAGAGTAGAGGGCAAGGCAGGAGAGGTCTGGTGAGTCATGTGGTCATCTTCCTGGCCAGGGATGGAATTCATGCAGCATTGGCTGCAGATAGCTTAATAGTGCTAAGACTTTAACCCTTGTGTCATCAGGGAGACCCATGAGATGTTTTTTCCTTTTGATCAAATCCCTATGAGCAAAATAAGATGCACTCCCCAACTGTGCCACATCAGTATAATAATGGTTCCCAAAGTATCATCCAACTCCTTGTTTTCATAACCCTTTGCAGTGTGCTGCTGTTTCACTTTCCATCAAAAGGTGGGGTCTATTATTCTACCCTGTAGAATCTGAACCAGTTTGTGACTTCCTTTGGTGGTAGCAGTGAAGTGTGAACTCTCAAGCCTTTATTTTAAAATGCTTACAGTTTCCTCTTTCACTGCTTGGGAATAAAACTGCCATGTGAGAGCTTAAACTGACTACTGAATGATGAAAAACTGTAAAGAAAGATTCCAGCCTTGCAGCTATGCCCACCAAATTCAAGAAACAAATCCTACATGAGTCATTATCATGTACTTTACATTTATTACTAAATGTAAAAGAAAGGTATTAAATGTATCACATGTACACATATAAATAGTAGATTCCCCCACTCCGAGGATCCTAAAAGAAAATGTATATAGTATGTTAAAGCCTAGAGATTTTTTTTAAAGATTTATTTACTTATGCATAAAAGAACTGGGGTACAGGTCAGAGGTGCGGGGTGGTGTGAAGATTCACTAGAGACAGAGTGGGGAGCAGAACAGGCAGATCTTCTGAAACACACTGCTGAGTGGAGCCTTGCCGAGATGGGAGAAGTCTGCTATGCCATGTGGGTCACCCCCCCCCCCATGGGGGATAGAACTCACAACATGTTGCTGTGGCTTTAGATAGCTTCTTAGTGTTGTTTTAACCTGTTGCACCACCAGGGAGGGCCCAAAGCCTAGAGGTTGCATAGAAAATGAAGGTTAATTAAGTAACATGATTATTTCAAATCCCTTAATTTAATACACATAGGCTATAACCAGGTATTAGAGAACTATTGACCATTGACAAGAAAACAGAAAAGGCAGATAAACAGATGGGGTCAGAATTGTGCATATGAGGGATGTAAGGCACAATCTGAAAATATCATGTAAACTTCATTATCCCAGTAAAGAGGATTTTTTAAAAAAGTTATAGCTCTTGTTTTCTGGGTAATGAACAAAATTAACAGGCAACTATTAATCAGAGACATTCTGTAAGGGAGGAGGAGGGAGAGGATATTTCCAAAGGAGATGGAATGTGTTCTTACACAAAGAACTATGGTGGGGTCTCCCTGTGGTGCAAGGGGTTAGAAAGCAGCACTATGAAGTTATTTGAAGCCACTGCAACACTAGCTGCAGGCCAGGGAGGTGACCCACATGGTAAGTCTTGCCCTCAGCAGTATATTTCAGTAGATCTACCTGTTCTATTCCCTACTGTGTCTCTGGTGAATCCTCTCACCCCTGCACCTCTGGCCTATATCCCAGTTTTTGTATGCATAAATAAATAAATCTTAAAACAAACAAACAAAAAAACACAGGACTATGGTGATGGTGCATGGGTGAATTTTGTGGGGACTACACCTGAAAGGAAAGAGCATGCATTTACAAAAAGAAAGAACTATGTAAAATATATTAAAAATTTAATTTATACCAGATGGTTTCGCTCATAGCAGGAGTATAATGGACCAGGCAAGAAAATAATAATAATGAACAGTAATATACCAGAGACATTTTGTGGGGGTGGAGTGGGGAATGGGATCAAACGGGGGGGAGAGGAGGGAAGTGCATGGGACTATGGCACATGGCACAGTGGTGGGAAACCCACAGGGGATCAAACTTGTGTTGCGGTGGCTGTGGGCAGCCTCATAGTGCTGCTTCTGAACCCCTTGTGTCACAAAGGAGGCCCTGGAAGTTCCATTTACAGTAGTTTGAGGAACTTCCACACAGTTTTCCACTGTGGCTGGACCATTTCACATTCCCACCAGCAATACATGAGAGTTACTCTTTCTCTTTGCCAACATTTGTTGTTTCCTGCTTTTTTAATATATACTATCCTCACTGGTACAAGGTGGCATCTCACGTGGTTTTGATTTCCATTTCTCTAATTGCAAGTGATATAGATCATTTTACATATACCTGTTGGCTATTTGCATTTCCTCTTTAGAGAAGTATCTTATTAGCTCTTCTGCCCATTGTTGACTGGACTGTTTTTGTTGAGTAGGGTGAGCTCTTTGTATATCTTAGTGATGAGCTCCTTCTCTGTAGCATTACAAGCAAATTTTTTCCCCCATTCAGTAAGGTGTTTCTTTGTTTTGTTTAATGTCTCTTTTGCTGTACAGAAGCTTTTTAATTTGATGTTGTCCCAGCTGTTCATCTTTTCCTTCAGTTTCTTTGTTTTGGGAGATGTGTCTTTAAAAATATTGCTGAGGGCCCTCCCTGGTGGCAAAGCGGGTTAAAGCACAGCACTAAGAGGCTTAAGCCACTTCCGCATGAGTTCGATTCCAGCCTGCCCCGGAGGTGACCACATGGCGTGGCAGACCTCTCCTGACCTGTCTGCTGCTCCCCTCAGCAGTGTACTTGTCGATTTGCCTGTTCTGCTCCCCACTCTGTCTCTGGTGAATCCTCTCATCCTCAGCATCTCTGGCCTGTACCCTAGATCTGTATTAATAAATAAATAAATCTTAAAAAAATATATTGCTGAGATGTATGTCATGTAGTGTTTTGCCTATATTTTCTTCTAGATCTTTTATGGTTCCAGGTCTTTTGTCCAAGTCTTTTACTCATCTTGAGTTGGCTTTTGTACATGGTGTAAGGTAATAGTCTACCATCATTTTTTTTGCAGGTAACAGTCCAGGTTTCCAAGCACCATTTACTGAACAAACTGTTTCAGTACTTATGTGTAACTGCATATTTTTAAAATAGACTACCTTAGAGGCAGATGAGTCAGAATGTTAGAAATAATTATATTCATTTCTCAGAAGAAAGGCATTAGATTAACTTAAAATACTGCTGTTGCTGGTAAGTTTGCTTTTTCTCCTAGCTCAAGAAAATGTGTTTAATAATTTTCTGAATCTCTTTTAAACTCTGAGCATGATGTCTCTGTATTGAATTATATAGTCAGTTTTAGTGATGTTTAACTTATATACAGCAAAAGTCATTCTTTTTGGATGTAGAGTTTGTTGTATCATAACAAATACAAAAGATAATCACCAGATAATGAAAATATAAACCATTTCTACAATTCCAAAGAGTCCCTTCTCCCTTTTGTAGTCTATTCCCTTTTCCAGGCCCTGGCAAGAGCTGATCCGGTTTCTGTTTCTATAATGTCTTTCTGAGTCACTTTAGTCACATAGCAAAATGCCCCTGAGATTCCATGGTTTTATCCATCAGAAGTGCATTCTACTTGGTCGCTTTGTACATATTTTTATGTTTGAGTCTGCACCTTTTCCTTTGTTCTTGCGCTCATTGATGGATGACTTTTTTATCATGATAAAATACATTTAACACAAAATGAATCATCTTAAAATGTACAATGCAGTAGCACTTAGTACATCTGTAACCTTAAAGGTGAGGTTGTTCATTTCACCACCCCCACCCTCATACCCCAAACCTCCACTGTCCTTTAGAAGCACAATAGTTTTAAGTGGGAGGTAACCAAAAGGGTATGAGACATTTCTTGGAGGTGACTGGCAACACCTATGACTCATAGAAACCATTTAGAGATTGGTAAGGCCTAGTTAATAAGGTCGACAGATGTTAAGGCTACAACAAAAACACTGACACCTGTCGGTTAACTAGACCAGCTGGTACCTCCCAGAGACTTCATCCACAGTCCCTTATGCACACTCCTCCATCCCCTTTATATACTCTTTCAAATGGTGGCTGGAGGGACAGCTTTTTCTAAATGTGTTAACTGCCGTGTTCCCTGTGGTAGCACTACCAGTGACAAAAGTTCCTCTGTGGAAATTCCTGTGGCTCAGTCCTTGAGGGACTATCAGAACAATTGGTTCAGATCAATAATAACAAACTCACAAAATGCAACAATCACCAACCAGTCTTTAATTCCAGAATATTTTCATCAACTCAAAAAGAAACCCTACTACTCACTAAGCAGAGCCTAGCCCTCTCCTTAATGAAGTGCCACAAATACCTAAATCTACATGATTCATTACTACCTTAGCAACAATCATAACACCATTCATACTATTTCAACTAAAAATTTCAACCTCTTTCGAGGGGTTTGAGGGGGTTCCACTTCCTATTTCCTGCACCTACCTGCTTGTGTTTCTATAAATGTGCCTCTTCTGGCTACTTCATGTAAAAGGAATCATACAATATGTGGCCTTTTTATGTCTTGTTTATTTTATCAGCATAATGCTTTCAAGGTATACCCATGTTATAGAATGTGTCAGTACTTTATTCCTTTTTTTTTTTTTTTGGCTGAACAGCATTCCTCTATATGGCACACCGCCTTTTGTTCATTCATCAGTTGATGACAACTTGGATTGTCTCCATTTTCTGACTATTGTAAATGATAGTGCAATGAATGTCTTTTTTTCCAATTGAAGTGACATTGCATTATAATATTATGTAAGTTTCTGGTGTGCATCATTATAAATCAATATCTTTATATACCACATTAAACTCACCACTAAATGTCCAGTCCTACCATCAGTATATAGTTATCCTCTTATCTGTTCTTTTCCTCTATAGAATGCATATTAGTGAAATACCATGCTTGTCTTTCTCCCTCTGACTTATTTCACTAAGCAAAACAAAAAAAAGTGTTATGGTTCTAATACTTTTTTTTCATACTAGATCAATAGTTTATTATAAGTAAATATAACTCAGGAACAGCAAGATGAAGCTCTGCATAGGGCAAGGCCTGGGGAAAGTGCCAGAATTTGTATGCTCTCTAGTGTGCCACTTACCGGCACCTCCACATGTTCACCAACCCAGAAGCTCTGCAGTAATAATTCTTAGTCAACTTTATATAATACCTGTGACTGCCCTTGGTGATGGAGCAGCCCCAAACCAAATCATAAAGTAGGTGTAATTTGTCTTTATCATCTAATTTCTTCTCTTT
>NW_004567125.1:22515251-22522423 GCF_000260355.1 Condylura cristata | reverse complement strand
GTGGGGGTGGAGTGGGGAATGGGATCAAAAACAGTGGGGGGAGGGAAGTGCACTGGACTATGGTGATGGCACATGGATGATTTGGTGATGGGAAGTTCAAGGGGATTGTAACTGAGATGGAAAAATGCACAAAATGATGTAAAAATAAACTATTACATATAAGTACATAAATAAAAATAACCAGCAAACAATCCTAAGATAAATTACATTATTTTCATCAGAATATCTTCGAAGACATTCATCTGATAATGAATGAAGGAATATTTACTGAACAATTAGTATGTATCAGATGTTGTGTATATGGTTTCAAATATACAAGAACATGTTTAATTATTCTTAATATAATCCATTTCTCTCTTTTATCAAGGCACTCTAGTGCTTACAATCAAGGTTCTAAAGTTTATCTATCAGTCATCTATGTATCTATATTATCTCTCATATATATGAATATAATGGATGCATTATATATATATATACACACACACACACACATATACACACATTAGACTGTTTTTATAGATGACTACCTGCTCACTTCCTAGTGGCTGAGCCTCTGAACCTACTCCAGTGCCTGGCACTTAGTACAAAGGATCTTAGCTCTCTTTTGAATAATTCTCAAAGAAATTATGGACTGTCCCATTATACAGATCATCATGATGGTACTTCATAAATGTATCAACTGGTAGCATTGGTGTTTCCAGTAACTATATCAAAGGGATTAATGTGTCAACTTGCCACCACCCCCAACATTGCTTTGTACATAGTAGGCACTCGATAAATATTTAATTAAGTGAGAAATTTTAAAAGCACTGTTAGAGATACAGAACCGGAGACTCTACTTCTAAATTGCCTCAACTTGGAATTTATTCATGCCCTGATTTTTCCCCATAATGTAGATAATGACCCTTGTTGTATATCTAGGACACTAGGAATTTCCTGGTAACCAGTGCACAAAAATTGTTGTGATGATTGGTAGCATCCTGATAGCAAAATTGCAGCCAGCATGTAAGGGGTGCTGTGTTGATCCTCTGTTCTGGTCTCTAGCCAAACACTGGCAGAAAGTTCAATTGTGACACCCTCCTTCGTTCACACACACTGCTGCCTTCATGATTATAAATGGCCCTGGATGCAGAGCGGGGAGCAGAACAGGCAAGACTGATGAAGTACACTTCTGAGGGGATAAGCGGGTGAGACAGGAGAGGTCTGCCCTGTCATATATGGGTCAGCTCCCTGGCCAGGGGATCAAACTCACACTATTGCAGTGCGGTATCGCGGGTGGTAGTGCTGAGACTAGTGCAGAGAATTACCCCCCAGACCACCAGAGAGGTCCTCAAAGGGCACCTCCTCTATGGATAGTGGATAGGCCCACTACCTATTTTTCTGTCATTTTTTGAGCACTGCATTCCCTGATTTCTTTCCCTCTCAGGTCCTGTGTCAATGATATACAGAGGGAGACCTGGTATCAGTCTTGGGATCCTTCTTTCTCTGGCTTCACTTTTGTTTCCTGAAAATTCCAAAATGTGCTTCTGCTTTCATGGTTCTCCTATGTGCAGCACTCTTAAAAGTATGTCCAAAGCTGAAAAGCTTCTTCTTGCCTTAAGAGTCTATGATTACTCCAAAGGCTCAGCACTACTTAACATTCCCAGTTGGCTGCTAAGAGCCTAAGGCAGGTGTAGGGTAAATGAAGACTGCTCAGGTGTTTGTACTGTTGGCCTCTTTGGTTATCATGTGCAGCCTTGAATGTGAGAGGCGCTTGGGAGCATGGGCTTGGGGTGTGGGTGGCTGACGGTGGACACCTGGAGTATGGTGCATAAGTAGGCACACCTGAGCCTGGACGCTGAGTGTAGAGGAGCAGCAAAGGACAGCGAGGGAGTAAGACAGTGGAGCCACGACTATAAGAGGGAGAGACCATGAAACCATGCCCAGGGAGAGTAAAGATTCGCCAGGGGTTCAGAGGCCTCCCAGCCTCCTGCCCTACCCAACCCTGCCTGCCCTGCCCCTGGTTGCCTCAGTACAAATGATGTAGGAAGATCATTAAAAGCCTGCAAAGAGGCTCTTCTTTACTCATCCCCTGGATCTATGGAGAAGCTGCCCTGTGCCTTCCTTCCACTAGAGTGGGTCTTGTTTACTCTTCCAAAAAGATTAGGTCTCTTCTTCCTCTTTCAGAATTAACATCCTTAATTTTAGAATTCTTGGAGGTGACTTTCACATCTTTAGCCTACATCTCTGCTTTTCATTAAGAGCAATGTGTGATGACTTGGTTTTTTTTTATGGCATCCTGGGGAAAAGGTTTGAGCAATGGCTCTAAATTTGGAAGATGCTTAAAACATTTTTACTTGGAGGCCCTCCCTGGTTGCACAACAGGTTAAGATGCAGCACTGCAAGCTGGCTGCAGCTGCTTCAGTGCAAGTTAAATCCCTGGCCCCGGAGATAATCCACATGGTGTGCAGACCTCTCCTGACCCACCTGCTGCTCCCCTCAGTCGTGTACTTCATTGATCTGCCTGTTCGGCTCCCGGCTCTGTCTCTGGTGAAGCCTCTGACTACCCCTGCATTTCTGGCCTGTACCCCAGTTCTGTATGCATAAATAAATATATCTTAAATTTTTTTTCTTTTTTTTTTTACTTGTTGATGCTCCTTTGTCTGGAGTCTAGACTTAAAAATTTTGACCAGGGCCCTCCCTGGTGGCGCAGCGGGTTAAAGCACAGCACTGAGAATCTAAAGCCGCGTCCGCATGAGTTCTATTCCCGCCTGCCCCGGAGGTGACCACATGACATGGCAGACCTCTCCTGACCCACCTGCTGCTCCCCTCAGTCGTGTACTTCATTGATCTGCCTGTTCGGCTCCCGGCTCTGTCTCTGGTGAATCCTCTCACCGCCCCTGCACCTCTGGCCTGTACCCCAGTTCTGTATGCACAAATAAATAAATCTTTATTTATGCACAAATATGCACAATAAATAAATCTTTAAAAAAAAAAATTTTGACCAGGCAGACAGGTCCAGTGCAGAAAGCCAGTCACACAGCAGTTCAGCTGGCAGCCCAAGATTAACCAGTTTGAAGTTAAGTGGAGAAGGAGTTCCACATTCACAGGCAAACACCAGAAATCCTCATTTAACCGTCATTTCTGGGTTAAGAGAAATAGCACAAAGAGAAACCATTGTTCAGCTAACAAGAGCTGTCAATAAGAAACCCAACAGGGGAGAAGGTGGAGACACCCACTAGGTTCACCAAGTGCTTTCCTGGAGACAGAGCAAGGTCAAGTCAAGGTCAAAATGCTAACAATTCTTTGACAACTTGTCACATAAGTGACACTGCTTGCCAATGTAATGAATTGCCTTTCCTATTCTTTGTCCAGAGACCTGCCCTAGGCTTGAAGGAGGAGGTACTTCTTTGGTGAGTCCACTTAGTTCCAGAAAAGCAGTTTGAGGCACCCCTAGGTCCCAGGAAGGGTCCCTGCAAGGACCCCTTCATAAAACCTTCTTATGGCAGTGGGATTAGTGTTTTTCTCCAGCACAAATCAGGGCTTCCCTGAGCCTGTCACTATTCACCAGAGCACTGAGTTAATCTTTGTATCAGGAAGACACCAAATCAAAGAAATCATACAAATATGAGAAGTATCTCAAGATCTTTAGAGATTTCTCTGTTAAATGCCCATTGGAAAAGATGCAATAATGGGGACATTTGTTTGTGCCCAGAGCGGCAAAGGCATCCTAGCAACACTTGAAAAGGGAATCATGAAGAAAAGAAAACTTTCCCACACAGTAGATGTGAAAAGCCTTTTAAACACAAAATATGCCTTGGAGTTCACGACTGACTGACTCCATATAGGACAGCAGCCCTAAGTGTGCCCCTCTGCTGGAGAAGCTCCCATCAGCCATCACCTAACAGCCACCTGACACCAAGAAATGCCTTCAGTGTTTCTTTGAGCATAGAGCTCCCTTGGCTACAGCCCCAAGTGTTGTAGGGAAGAATTGGGGTAGACCAGAGGTGTGGAAGTGATTGGTATTTAGGGTGACTAGTCTTGGATGTGTCCTGACCAAAGTTCAGGACACATTGATGTTTAGTGGAACATCAACTAACCAGCCCAATTTTCATGACAGTTCAAGCCACTCCTTTTATCCATTCAAGCCTCCCAAACTTTTGCATTGGGCAAGGAGTAGGTGTTTAGTTTTGAAACTTAGTAATGATAACCCAACACCAAGATCACCTCTATAAATATGCATGTGAGTTACTATAGTTAAATGGTCATTTTTTATTAGAGCATCCTTTATCATTACCTGATTACCTGATTGTAGCTTCCAATTATTGACTTACTTTACTAAAATGTAGGTTTTAGAAAGTCTGGAATGTCTCAATTTTACTCTCTAATATGTATTCAGTGCCTGGAAGAGTATATAACAAATTTCAAATGACAAATAAGTATAACTGTTGACAATAAAAAAATTTTTTTTTGACCAGAGAGATGTAATATTTCTCAAAAAAAATTTTTTTTTTAATTTTAAGGTCCCAAATTCAAATACACCCAACTATATGGATGAATCTTGAAAGTATTATTCTAGGCGAAACAAGCCAGATTCACAAATTACCAATTTATATGACATTTTGAAAGGGAAGAACAGATGAGTGGTGCAGGAATAGAGCAGGACATGTTGATTACAAAGGAACAAGGTGGTTTTGGAAGGAGATGGAATTGTTCTTTATCTTAAGCTTAGTGGTAGTTTCATGACTCAAATCATGCAAAATCATAATTACTATAGTATAGTTTTCGTAAAGGGTAGTTTTACTGTCTAAAATTATCATTTTTAATGGAAACAACTGTTTTCCCCAAAGACTTCTAAGGACCCACAAATACTTCATCACATTTATAAAGGTTGTTTCTACCCCGGGGTCACCAGTATCTTTTCCGGTATGACTGCTGGAGTTTTATATTGATGTCTACTTGTCCCCTCCTAATATCTGCCTCTCATATAGGACTTCAGTGATTTGTCCTAACTAAACTTTATTGCTTTTTGTTGTGGTATCATTACTAAATTTAAAAACTTAGCTTCCACTCCTTGCCAAGTAATTTTGGGAGGCTTGAATAGAGAAAGGTAGTGGGTGGGACAGCCAGAGTCACCAGAACATGAGCTGATATCCACTAAGCTGCTACTGATCATTAGTCAGGACATACTCACGGTACCAATCCATGACGCCTGGACTGTACATAGAGAATCAAGGCCTTTTCTGTCTCTCTGTGCAGTGGACCTTTCCTGTCTCACCTACTGCTTCTCTTAGCTGTGTGTTTCAATAAACACAGCTGTTCTCTCTTTTCTGTTCTTCATTCTATCTCTGGGGAATTCTTATACACACACACACACACACACACACACACACACACACACCACCTCTGGCCTACACCCAAGTTGTCCCCCAAGCACTTTTCCCCCAAGTAGTAGAAAGGACATTATCAGGTAATTCTCAAAATACACATTTCCATCATGGGCTGAATAGACTTTCCCATGGGTTATTATGGCAAAACACATTGGTTGGGTCTAGGTTTAGGTTAGTCAGGATTTTACTATTACACCAATACTGCTGTAGTCTATGCTTCAAGAAAAAAATGTCATATTTTTACAATTGTTTAATACCTGAGTTTGGAAATCTACAGAAGCAAAATTTTGCCATCCCAAATCATGTCTTTTTGACCTAAACTTGATTTCAGGAAGAAGCTCTGAAGACTGAACAGAAGTTGCTTTTGATGTTTACGTAAACTCCTCTTTATAAATGTCTACTCTAGAAAAACCTAATCCTTTCAGCTCTTTTCCAAAAGAGAATGCAGAAGCACCTTAACTGCATCCCCATTTCTTTCTCAGCCTCCCTTGTTTTAGCTGAACTATTTAAGGTGACAACTAAAGCCACACTGGCAAGTTTCTGACTCATGCAGGCTCTCCTCCATGTTTGTAGGAGATACATATGGTATTATTAAACTTTTCCTCATCAATCTGTCTGATGCTTGTTTGATTATTTGTCAGCCTAGAAGAACCCAGAGGCTTACAGGGTAATTTCCTTTGTGCCCAGAAAGAAACTACCTTCCACTCACCAAATTCAAAAGCTTCTGTATAGGATGGTCAACAGGCATATGAAAAAATGTTCAGCATCAATCAAGGGAGATGCAAATCAAAACCACAATGAGTTACTACCTCATACCAATGAGAATGGCACATCTTAAAAAAAAAAAAAAACAAGCAACTATGGAATGGGGAATAGGATCAAAAATGGTGGGGGTGGGAAGTGCACTGGACTATGATGATGGCACACATGATGGGAAGACCAGGGGGACTACAACTGAGATGGAAAAAGGCACAAAATGATGTAGAAATAAACTATTATAGTATTTTAAAAAATTTTAAATCTGTGAATAAAAACTATTAAGAATCCTTTAAAAAAATTGGAAACAGATGAAAATGAGACAATGGATACCTTCAACCTCTGGAGTGAGTGTTTACAATTTCACATATGTTTCCCTCCTACAAATGCCAACGTTTATTTAGAAAGTTTATGTCATTTTGAGGCAAAAATAATGTCCAAGATGCAAATCTCAATAATTCTAGGAGATTATTATAATATTCAGTGTGTATTCTTTTTAATTTATATTTTAAGTTAATTATACTTTATATCTATATGTAAATTAAAGATATGCATATAAAAAATAAAATAAATTAAAAAATAACAAACAAGCAACTATACAGGTTGGCAAGGGTATGGAGAAAAAGGAACTCTCCTACACTGCTGGTGGGAATGCAAACTGGTGAAACCACTATGGAAAGCTGTGTAGAGGTTTCTCAAACTGCTAAAAATGGAGCTTCCATGTGATCCAGCAATTCCACTCCTAGGTATCTACCCAAAGAACACAAAAACAATAATTCGAAAGGCCACCTGCACCCCTGTGTTTATTGCTGTCCTATTTATAATAGGAAAGATGTGGAATCAATCCAAATGTCCAAAAATAAGACGATGTGGGTACATATACAAATGGAATATTACTCAACAATTAAAAAAATAAACTCATGCCATTTGCAGCAACATGGAAGGAGCTGGAAATGATCATGCTTAGTGAAATAAGCCAGAAGGAAAAAGAAAAATACAGAATGGTTTCATTCATAGCAGAAGTGTAAGGAGTCAGGGGGAACACAC
>NW_004567125.1:22512650-22514151 GCF_000260355.1 Condylura cristata | reverse complement strand
ATGTAGATCTACCATACACAAAACTCTCCAAAGATGAGATTGTAAAGAAGAAATTAGTATCATCATATTTTTATTCCTACATGTTCTGCTGGCCACTGCCTGGTTTTCAAAGTTTAGCACGGAATCCTTTCAAGCTCAGGTTTACCACAGACCACTATTCTCTACCCTCACTTTTGCAGAGACTTCAAAGGAGCTACCCCTACTCCACTGTTCTAGCCTGTCAGCAGTGCCATGGTTATTGTCTAAACAAAATATCAAATACTTCCTATTTTGGGGACTTTCAACTAGTCCATAATATGAGTATGTGCTAGATGGAAAATTCATAAATATCTTGGGTTAAGAACCTAGTGATGTAACTTAATGCCCCCATCATATAAATATTGTCCCCTCTCTTTATCTTCCCAGATAAATTGCACTGGCTCCAATTCCACTTATCAGGAATGCTAGTACCTATATTTCCAGACTCTCTCCTTTCCCTGAATTTTCAACTAATTCAAGGTCTTAATTCAAAAGTTTCAGCCTGACATCCTCCCTACCACAGAGACCATTAGCTGGTCACCAACCTAGGATTGCTAGACTCAGCATATAAAACTACAGGATACACAAATATTACATAGGGTATACTTTTGCCAAAAACAACAACAAAATGTTTATCTGAAATTAAAATTCAACCAGCTGTCCTTTATTTTCTTCTCTGGGCACACAGCTGTACTATATTTCCCAACCTCATTTGTAGCTGGGTGTGGTCATCTAACTGAGCCCTTGTCATTCAAACCTCGTAAGCACAATTTCTCTTGCTCTCTTCCTTTCTGTCTTTGGATTCTGTTTAGTAAAGCTGGTGAAGTCCTTAGATGGAAAGAACCTGGGTACCTGCATTACCACCTGAGTGAGAGGTACCCAGCAGAATCATTGAGGAGTCTGCATGCCGTTTGCACAGCATCAACTACTATGTAAGTAAGACATTTGTATTGTGTTAAGCCACTGAGGTTAAAGGTTCTGTTATGAAACAAGCCTAGGGAAATAGGGGATGACCTAGCACCCATTAAACGAGACTCAAGTGTAATCAACAGCCAGTCAAAACAGCCAATTTTCCCCTCTATATTTTTAAAGTCCACATGGTGGCTTTGCTCTGTCCCAAGCTCCCAGCAGTCTTCAGAAAATCAGAAGATGGAATTCAGAAAGCACTATCTTTTACCAGTGAGTTCACTATGAGCATTGCCCACTGGCATGAAAGCTGTTGCTCACCATTCCTCTTAGGGTTTATTGTAGCACATTGTTTTACACCAGTATCTTGAAATGGAGTGCTACTGTGTTGCCCACTTGGGTAGCTATCACAAAATACAGTAGATTAACAATCGAAGTTTATTTCACCTGTTCCAGAGAATAGAAGTTCAAGGTCAAGATACCAGGAAATTCAGTGAGGTCTTGATTCCTGGTTCATAGATGGTCATCCCTTTTTCTTTGTCTTCACATAGTGGAAAGGACACTATCCCATTCCTTA
>NW_004567125.1:22509629-22510183 GCF_000260355.1 Condylura cristata | reverse complement strand
TGTGAGCAAGCTGGGTTGGTTCTTGCATAACATTGCATCCTGTCATTAATCTACTTTTCCTCATTCCCAGTTACTCCTTAATAACTCTTTTGTACATGAAGTTTGCTTAGGAAGGTATGGATCATAAATTCTGCCAAATATCAAAGTTTTTCTTCGGGTCCAGGACTGCCTCTACTCTGATAGCTCCCACAAATGGAATTTATTCACACAAATTGGTGTTCTAAATTTCCAACAAAGGATCTAACTAAATAATGATCATTAGAAAAAATAAATCTCTTGCACATGAATCTTCATTCAGGGTCTGTTTCCAGAGAACTTGATTTAATATAATATCCAAGTTATAGATGGTCAAGTTATACCACATTGAAGTATCTCTGTTATAGTAGAAGTGGTTACAGAGAGTTTGAGTGCTAATGTATTTGAGGTTTAAATTTCTGCTCTCAGAAAATTGTTAAGAGATAGATGAGCTTAAGTTGGCATTGAGCTGGACTATTTCAGCAGAGATCAAAGAGATTATGAACTTTGTAGAGCTGGAAAATCATACTGTTTCTAAA
>NW_004567125.1:22506460-22508329 GCF_000260355.1 Condylura cristata | reverse complement strand
TCATCTATTTTTGGACATTTACAAACATTGAAATTTGGGGGGCCTCCCTGGTGGTTCAAGGGGTTAAGTCTCAGCACAATGAAGCTATTGATAACCACTGCAGCACAAGTTTGATCCCTGGCCTAGGAGCTAACCCACATGGCACAGTAGACCTCTTCTGTCTCAACTGTTGCTCCCCTCAGCAGTGTATATCAGTCAGCCTGCTTGTTCTGCTTCCTACTCTGTTGCTGGTGAATACTCTTACAGCCCCCATCCCACACCTCTGACCTATACCCCAGTTTTGTATGCATAATTAAAATCTTTAAAAAAAAAAACATCCAAAGTTTTGAGAGACTTGTATTGATTAAAAATAAAATCTGAGTCTTATCTACAAAAGCTTTTGCTTATCTGGGAAGCTTAAAAAAAAACCTCAAGCCTCTAAATATGATACACACTCCAATGCCTACTTTAGATGTGACCGTGAAGGACAATATAAAAGAAGAATTCTCGTAAAAGAGGGAGCCAGATGCTACAGAGAAAAATGGTGACTGGAATTCTTCCCAAGGGCAGGACTTTGGTCTAGTCAAGGTAATTCTCCTCTGTCACGGTAGAGGTCTTCCTAAAGCCTGCCCAGCTGGTTTTCCCAATTGCTGAGGACAAGCAACTGTGTGTATCTCCTGTTCTTCCTTTTCCTGAGTGGGAGTTGTTTGTTTGCTCGTCTGTTTTATTGTGAATATGTCCTAACTCCACCATTGTGTGTAGGAAAGATAGAAGGACAAATTACAGAAACCTTATTTTCCTGATTCAAAAGTCATTGCACAGGTACAAAGAATCAAATCCAGATCTAACAAAGAAGACACTGTCACCCAAAGATTCTGGATCTTCAGTTTGATGTGATGATGGAAGAGACTTTGGGCTGTTTTGGGTGGGGGAAAAAGATTTTATGCCATGTATGGCAAAATGGGGTAAGTATTAATATTATGACTGAAAGAGAAGTATGGCATACACCAAATCTACGTGGTCTTTTTTGTGGTCATGTACTTACGTGACATTACCTTGCAACTAGGTGTGGCCATTTATCTGAGTAGTTTAGTCAATTTTAGCTCTGATTAAAAAAAAATCTCAGTGCCTCCTTGTGGCTCTGCACTATGATTAAGTCTCAGCAGTAGGAAGCTATCGCCAGCCACATGAGTTGGATACCTGGCCAGGGAGCTAACCCACATGGCAGCAGACCTCTCCTGTCTCACACACTGCTCCCCTCAGCAGTGTATTTCAGTAGATCTTCCTGTTCTGCTCCCCTTTCTGTCTCTGAATCCTCTCACCACCATCACCACTACCCCATACCTCTGGCCTAGACACCTGTTTTTGTATGCATGATTAAATAAAAATAAATCTTAAAAAGAATCCCAGAGTGTTTCTTCATGCTTTTGCATAGCTGAAAGATGACGATACCCAAAACAATGTTGGGTAGCACTTATTGAAGATGGCAGAACAACACAAAAGACTTGGATACCTAAATTGTATTGAGGGCTTTCTGAGGGATCCATCTAGTTTTAAACACATATTTTGGGCTGTTTAGCAAATGAAGATTATGTTAAATCACTGAGATTTTGAGGGATCACCTAAATCAGTAGCATCACTCATCAAAGCAGTACCCCCTTACCCAGAGAAGCAGCATCATTGTCACCTGGCAACTGTCAGAAATACAAATTTTCAGTCTCTACTCCAGATCTATTGACACAGAAACTGTTTTTCTTTTAGGTGATTCTGATGCACATTGTAGTTTAAGAACCACTAAATTGGCCCTCCCTGGTTGCACAGTAGGTTAGGATGCAGCACTACAAGCTGGACTCAGTCACTTCAGTGTGAGTTTGATCCCCAGGCCCCGGA
>NW_004567125.1:22503509-22505500 GCF_000260355.1 Condylura cristata | reverse complement strand
CTTCACCTTGTACTCTCTTGCACAGCTTAATATTTCCAAGGCCTTTATCTAAAATGTTTTATTGAAATAATATTATCTAAATTCCAGGTGTGCATCATTATAAATCAACATCTGTATATACTACATTAAGTTGACCACTGGAAGGCCAATGCTGGCCTTCCCATACAATTAATTGACAATTTTAACTCAAATGGGGCATTCTCTTCCTTTTCTGTCATCACTAATTTGATCTTAGAATCTAAAAGATTATTTTTATTTTACTGAGTTCAGAGATTACTTCAATTTCAAAGCGGTCCTATGGTCCTATGGTGCTTGTTTTTCTGAGGCCTTGACACACTGTTTGAGAGCCTGACAGCCTAGGGGCACTGTGTTAGGCCTGGTGACCTGCTTGTCCTGGTGTACCTGGGATTTTTCTGGGTTTGGTGCCAGAAGTCCCTGATGTGGGGATACCCTCTAGACACACCCAACAGGGATATTTGATCACTTTATTTAATGTGGGTTATGTAAGGTCTTATGACTGAGATCCTTCTCTCTCGTGGGTGTGAGTCAAGTTCCCGACCTCAAAAGTTTTAATTGCAATCTTTCCCTGATAATTGATCTACTCACCTCTGAAGCCTATGCCCTGATTGCCTCCTGGGGTCTCTGCAAACCCCATCTGTGAGTGTGTGATTGCCCAGGGGGCCCCTTTCAGCTCTGATGTGTAAGGAGACCATGTTACTTTCTGGAGCTTACCTCGCAAGAGAGGGGAAGAGTAAGGCAGGACAGGAATACACTTTTTCTGGTTAATAAGCTGCATGTGTAAGCCTAGTAGGGGACATGATACATCACCCTACTTCACAGTGTAAGGTAGAATGTTAACTTCAGGTTGGCTGATCTACAAGGAGAGTTCAAGAAAAGGAAAAATAAGGATTTTTCTTTTCTTAATTTCCTCAGAACTCATTCAGGACATTGGCTTTCAGTAGTTGGTTTGGCGTATATATCTAAATTAAGTGGGGAGGGAGATTTTTTTGAAGTACAAGTCCTCCCCCGATATGCCCAGGGTACAGGAAGGGTGGTGATATATATTTGGGAAAAAATCTCTCAGGTAATTTTGATCTGCACCTGCCTCCCTGTAAAATGATTTTATTAAAGTTGGTTTTCTTCACCTCAGCAATATTGAGATTTTAGATCAGAAAACTCTTTGTGTGTGTGTGTGTGTGTGTGTGTGTGTGGCTGGCCTGTGTGTTGTGAGATGTACGGTGTGTGTTACGGTTTTGCAGCTTCTCTGGTGCCTACCCACTAGAGGCCAATAGCACCATAGCCCTAGTTATGACAACTAAAAATATCTCTAGATAAGGCAATATCTGGAGGTAGGGTTGCCAGCAAAACTAGGATATGTAGTACACATGTACTATGTGGCATATATTTACAGTCATAAGAAACTATTGTTTATTTGAAATCCAAATGTCACTGGAAGTCTTGTGGCTTTATTTGGTCATTCTGGCAACCTTACCTGTTTCCAGCTGAGAACCGTTAGAAAAAGCCTTAAAGTGGAAATGGTTATGAAAGCATAAGTAAAACTAAAACCAAATACAATTTAGTATCACCTCACCAGAAGCACATTTTAGATACACACTTTATTTTTTATTATTATTTTTTAATGTTTATATTCATGCATACAAGAACTGGGGTATGGCCAGTGATGTGAGGGGTGAGAGGATTTACCAGAGACAGAGTGGAGAGCAGAACAGGTGGATCTACTGAAATACAGCTGAGGGGAGCAGCGGCCAAGATAGGATTAGGTCCCTGTGGATTAGGTCCCTGGCCAGGAATCCAACTCATGCCACAATGGTTGGTGATATATTGATAGCACTGAGACTTTAACCCCTGCACCACCAGGGAGGCCCTAGATACACACTTTAAGGACAGACACAATATATATATATATATGTATATGTATATGTATATGTATATGTATATGTATATGTATATGTATATGTATATGTATATGT
>NW_004567125.1:22490189-22503409 GCF_000260355.1 Condylura cristata | reverse complement strand
CAGAGAGAGTCGGGAGCAGAGCAGGGCGACTGATGATGCCCTCTGCTGAGGGGAGCAGCAGGCAGGTCAGGAGAGGTCTGCCACGCCATGTGGGTCACCTCCCTGGCCGGGGATTGAACTCATGCTGAAGTGGCTTTAGCTTCTTAGTGCTGTGCTTTCACCCACTGCGCCACCAGGGAGGGCCCACATTTCCTAAATATTTTTTAAAGCAACAACCAGAAAGAAATTTGTTTGAGTGACAGGAACTCAGAAATGTTAACAAGTGCTCATGAAATAGTATGTAGATTCTCTGAAGGGAGCGATATTTGTTTATTGATAAATACCAACTGTTTTGAACAGTATTTGAACATGGCACATATTAATCAAGCAATAAATATTTATTTAATGACCGAGTAAAAACATTAGTAATGTTATATGTAGGATAAAAATGTTCATATGATTGTATGACTCCTTGTAAATAATGGATAATTATAACCTTTCTCTAGAAGGAAGATGAGTCTGCCTGTGTCATGTTCAGAAAGTTCTAGAAATAAATTGAAAAGTTTATAGTCCAAGTGAGAGACATGTGGGAAAGGGGTGAGGTAAGAATTGGATTTGAAACCTAAAAGAAACGGAAGTCAAAACAATTTATTTATTTTAAATAAAGTTAACTTTTCCTTGTGGATTTTAAAGTACCATCACCAGAAAGAGAATAAATTCAGGTAAGTAAGTGACAGATTAACTAATTCTGCCTCATTTTGTGTTCCCTCTTCCTGCTTCCCTGGAGTCCTTCCCCTTATGGAGCCAGGCCTTAGATCCTGTCTACTTTGAACTCCTTGAAAAACTGGAATTGGTTTCAGTATGAATTTCATATGTTTAGGTCAGTTCTATTTTAAATAAGAAACATGAAGTTTTACCAACCTAGGAGGGAAATTTTAAAATGCACTCAAATGACTTGAACTTATCGAACCAACATTTAGGATTAAGCAGTCTCTCCCCCTTTTTATTCCTATATCATGACCTGTTGTAGTAAATGTCCCTTTACAGAGGAAGAATAAGAACATTTGAAGATGAGTTTGTTATTCTGTGGTATCTCCACAGTATCACTGCACTAACTGTGTTCAAGTCTCAGCTTTACTACCTAACATATGGTCTTTGGCAAGTAACTTAATTCCCTGAGACTTCCTTTCCTTACATGTAAAACAGGGACACCAATAATACATACTTTACAGGGCTGTTACAAAGATTAAATAAATTAATATTTATAAAGGACTTTGAGTGCTGCCTGGCATATAGTAAGTCCTATATAAATGATTAATAAGTTTAAAAGTTTAAAATTAAAATCACTGATATGGATTAAGTGGGGCATTGTCAAACACCTTTTGGTGAGCATTTTCAGTAGCAAGATAGGGATCTCTTATTTCCATATACTTATTTTGTTTGTTTTGCTTTTTTTTTTTATACTTCCATAAACTTGTAATTTAGATGTGTGTGAGCCTTGAGAAGGGGCTTTGTATAGGAAGACTGGAAGAACTCTTGTTGCCTTAGGAGTTCTTTCATAACCTATGATTCTGTTCCAACATCATCTGACATTTGCAAAGGCATTTATATCTAAAGAACTCAAAACAGGGCCATCCCTGCTGATGCCAGGGGTTAAAGCATAGCACTACAAAGCTACCCACAGCCACTTCAGCTTGAGTCTGATCCCCGGCCAGGGAGGTGACCCACATGGCACTGCAGACCTCTCCTGTCCTGCTGTTTCCCTCAGCAGCGTACTTTGTGGACCTGCTCCCTACTTTGTCTCTGACAAATCCTCTCACCACCCCTGCACCTCTGGCCTGACTCCAGTTCTGTATGCATAAATAAATCTTTAAAATAAAAAGTAAAGAACTCAAAACATTGCTTATGAATAGCCATCCAGTAGAAGAGACTATCAATTTACAGATTTTTAAAATCTGTAATATTGCCAGTTACTATAGGTGCATAAGTAACACAGAGGAATAGTGTGTGCTTCTTCAACCAATAGAAATGAGTAAATAAGTATTAATACCATATGACCATGCTTCTGGACTTGTTCAAGTCTCCTTTCCCCAAGGACAAAGGGAAATGTGAAAGGAAGAATAGAACAAAAGGGACACAAGAATTCAAGTCATGGAGAGCAACCAAAAAGGGAAAAGAGAATCTAAGGATGCTCCTTCAAGCATAAAATAGTGGTCATGTTTAAAGGCTCTAGAGTTATAACTACCACACTTGTCAGTTGTCCTACTGAGCAGAGCTGGTGTTAAGCCAAACTTCTTGCTGGAGTAATTTGGAGTGTGTCTGGAGCAAGAAATGGTAGTCAGCTTACAATGCATTACTTCACATTGCCACTTCTCTTTCTTCTTCCCTTGGCTGCCTGGTTTTTCTTCTCACACAGAAAATACAAGCACTAAATCTTTGCTTTTAACTTCATTTATTCGGGAACGTAGGGTAAGATCGGTGCTATGGAGAAAAATAAATCAGGAGTATGGGGTACAGAAAGCTTGATTACTCTGTGCCTCAATTTCCTCACCGATTGTGAGAATAAGTGATTTAATAGACATAAACACTTAGAACAGTGCATGGCACAGGACAACAGCATGAATTTTTATCATTACTCAAGATACGGGCAGCTCTTTTTCCCCCCTACATTTAGAGGAGTTGGTCTACTAAAGAAGAGAACTCTACAAAAGCACCAGGCTATACTATACTGGGTTTGAAGGGTCAACTTTGCCCTGAGTGTATGTATGGATCTATCTGAGGGACAGAGAACAGCAAAGCATGATATATGCAACTTTTCACTGGGTGCATTTGTTTCCTCCTGCTGGTAAGGTTCATTAAAAAAAAATTTATTTATTTATGCACACAAAACTGGGATACAGGCTAGAGTTTAGGGGTGATGAGAGGATATATCAGAGACAGAGTGGGGAGCCAAACAGGTAGATTGAGGAACTACACTGCTGAGGGGAGCAGCTGGTGAGACAGGAGAAGTCTGCTGTACCATGTGGATCACTTCCGGGGCAAGGATTGAACTCACACTGAAGTGGCTGTGGCTAGCTTGCAGTGCTGCATTTTAACCTGCTGCACCACCAGGGAGGGTCTGCTGTTGCTATGGTTCTGAGGAAACATCTGTAGACAGAAAAGACAGTTTTCTATCTGCTAGAGTTTGTTTGTACTCCTTGGGTTGTTTCCCAGCATGATTCTAACCTCTGCTTCCATTTTCACACCACCTTTTAATTTCTTTCTCCTGACTCTCACTTATGAGACATTTATGATTGCTGTGGGCCTATTTGGAAAAATCTAGAACAATTCCTAGATCACAAGATCCTTAGTTGAATCATACCTGCTAACTCCTTTTTATCATGTAAGCTAACATATTCACAGGTTCCAGAGACTGTGACAAGGAAATCTTTGTTGGGGTGGAAGGCACTCTTTGCCTTCTACATTGGGCAAGGAACTTACCTCAGTTATGGTGGATACATTTCTCTGAATTGTTCACAGGAAATGTAGGTCATGTTCTCACTGATAATCTTTTCCCAAAGAACAACAGTAGACAACTAAAAGTGTCATACTTTGTGGGACTGAGCGTCTGAAGGAGTATACTGCCTGCCTTCTGAGAGTGAAGAAGTGGTGATAGGAATGACCACCTTATGACAACATGCTGAAATCACGTAATATTGAGGGCTTATATCAAATTCCTGTAGGAATTTCCAAGATAAGTTGAATTTTGACACTCTTAGAATGTGGGAATGGTCTACGTGGCCACTTTTAGCTTTACATATGCTGTCAGATTGTACATGATGTTAGTATGCAGACTGCGGGGGGCTCCAGACCCCCCAAATTGTACATTCTAAATGGGTTCTGCCATCTGCCACAAAAATGACAAAGCATATTCTTAGTGTGTTCTTTTTTATTAGAAAAAAAAAGAACTTTAATAGAATTAGGGGGCAGGGCATAGAAAAAGAAGAGAAAGGATAATATTTCACCAATGAAACACCCAGTTACCTGTCCTCTCATGGATAAGTGCCCAACAATGTTTGCCCAAAGCAGGGACACTGAGGCCCAAAAGCTTGCCACAGACTAAGTTACCTTCAAGTGTGAAACCACAGGAAAATGAGAAGGGACCAAGAAGAAAAGGAACAAAATCAAAGTACAAATCAAGATAAAGGCTGCCATTGTCAGCCTCCCCATGGGTCTCTCACCTACATCTCTCTCAAGTCTCCTTCCTTCCCTTTTGCCTAAGACTAGTTTAAATTCAAGATCAAGAAATAAACACTGCTCTTTTGCATGTCTTCTGCTCTATGTGTCTCCTTTAAGTCTTCTCTCTGAGTCCTTTTTAGCTTTCCCCATTGCCACTCAGCTCCACCTTTCATTAGGTAGGGCAGGGAACATGGAATCTCCCCCTTTTAAATTACATTATTACAATGATACTGATGAATGGTTCACATTATAGCAAAACATAATAATATTCAAGTGCTGGATAAGACCAGAAATCTTGCTCTGTTTTGCCACATACTAACCAGATAACCTTGGAGAACTTGCATAATTCTTCTATATATGTTTTCTTATTGGTAAAAAGGTGATAATAATAGTTACTATTGTATCCAATCCATCACAATGTCAGTGAGTTGAGTGGATGGATTCAGAATGTGAGGATCCAAAAGGCCAACGTGTAGGGACTTGCTCACTCCGGCGTGTGGGAAGGGCAGACCTGAAACCAGTCTCTCTGGATACCCAGGAATGATTGTAGCTAAGGTCTTAGTGAATCAAATGTTATATGGGGATTTTTGACAATGCAAATTAGTGCCCTTAATTCTAGTGTTGTTCCATGGTCAACTATAATGCTCAGTAGATAACTATTATTATCATTACTACTACGATTATTATATCTGGAATAAATCTAAGGAAAGATGTTAAAGTAGAATCATACCATCCAACACACAGCCAAAACCTTATCATTCCCTACAAATCTCTCTCCAAAGTCCCATGCATCAGAGCAGCTACCCCTACCTCCATCAAATTGTTCTTTTCCATCTCTTTGGAAACTCCCTCTCATTCCCTGCCCCTTCTGCTCCTCCTGAATCACCCCAGTAGGGCATCTCCCATATGGCCTTTTATTAAGGGTCCATCCATTCAGTGTTTCCACTTAGTTAAGGAGTATAACAAAAGTACAATATCGAGCAATTAAATGATACTTTTAAAAAAAAGGTTTATTTATTTATGCATACAGAATTGGGGTACAGGCCAGAGGTGCAGGGGCAGTGAGAAGATTCACCAGAGGCAGAGTGGGGAGGACAGGCAGATTGAGGAAGTACACTGCTGAGGGGAGCAGTGGGCAAGACAGGAGAGGGCTGCTGCTCCCTGTGGATCACTGGGCCGGGGATCAAACTCACACTGAAGCAGCTGCAGCTAACTTGCAGTGCCGTGCTCTCTCTCTAACCGGTTGTACCATCGTGGAGTGGTGGGGGTGCATGTTTGTGAATTCTTATATTTGATCTGTTTTTACCCTGTTATTTTAAATGATATCCTTACACTCCCTTTTGCAAGTATACCAAATATCTGAAGAACCAAATGAATCAAGCCGATTTATGTTCTGTTTAGGATTCTGAAGCACTGATTAGAATCTTTGATCTTTGATGGATAAAGAAAAGCATACCTGTTTAAATAGTGACAGCTCCAGGAAAGTCCTGATTCACAAGTAGCTACAGGTTTCTGCTGTCCAAGGAGGACACCTAGAGGCTACTGCAGATGTGGTAGCCTATCCTGAAATGCTTTCCAAGTCGTTTTTTAAATGACAGCAACTAGAAAAAAATATTAATAATAGCTAATATTTCAGGGGAGAAAAAGGTTATATTCTCTTTCCAGGCCCAGTAGAAGGGCTTAATAGGACACAGAAGAGCTTTTAAATGCAATAGGTACAGGGGGAACAGTTATGAAGGACTTTGGGAGGATAGTTGGGGAATTTGAGTGTTGACAAAATCTTGATTTGGGGTTTTCTTGGGTGTAGTTAGGGCATGTGTAGGAGAATGGTCTGGCTCTTGGAACAGGCAGGGTGACATATGTAATGGTAACATGGGAGGATATATAACATCTACCTGCAGATGTTTTGACAGAAGAGAAGAATGTGTATACATATGGAGAGAGAAAAAGCTGGCATGGCAAGATGTCAACAACTGATGAATATAGATAGGAAGATTATGGGTATTTATTAGGTTCTTTTTTCAACTTTCATGTATTTTTTTTTCAAAATAAGTTAGAATGATCACTTAAGCATTAACTAAATCTAAATCTCAATGGTTGTGACATCTCTTGAGCTGCTTTATTGCTGTGATGAAATTTAACATATGTCCCACCATATTGTAGTCATTCATATGATTACCTGGTTTTTGTATCTCTCGTAGATCAAATGCTACATTAATGCCACTTGTGCCGAGCTCCCTCTGGCCTTAGTTAGAGTTCAGAAGTTGTTTCCTGCTGGCCTTGCCTTCACCCCTCATTTCCCCTGGCTGACCAGTTACCCTCTAGATTCTCGTGCTAGGGAAAGCCTTCCTTGTCCTCTGTATCTTTACTTCATTTCCCCTTCCTCAGCACACACCACACAGCATATTAAACTGTTATCTTGATTAAATATACCATTACACCATAGTTTTCTTAAGAAAGGAGTGTTGCTTACCTTTTTGCTGCTGTAAACTTAGTCCCTGACACAGTACCTGACACATAGTAAGAACTTGTAAATGTTTAATGGATGAATAGCCAATGCTAGGGTGACCAGCTTTTTAGAAAGCCAAACTGGAATACAGCCATACCAGACTCTCCCTTTCCCCAAAATGTATTTATGTGTATAAACTATACATGTGTTATTAACATAAAATATGAAAAATCTTTTATACTTGAGGGTTTAATGAATTGTGTTAAAACAACATCTTAGAAAGTAGTTATATATTTTGTAAGACTAAGCCTTCCTTCTCAGGATGGACTCTACTTATTGAGCTAATGTTTGTATTTTTATTATAGTTTTATGCATATTTTACAACACATTTCTGATCAACTTATTTCATACACATTTATATGTTCATGTGTCTATCTATCCATCTATCTACAATTCTATTTTTTAAAAAAGATTTATTTATTTATGCCTACAGAACTGGGTTCAGGCCAGAGGTGTGGAGGCCATGAGAGGATTCACCAGAGACAGAGTGGAGAGCAGAATAGACTGAGTGACAAAATACACTGAGGGGAGCAGCAGGCAGGTCAGGAGAGGTCTGCCACACCATGTGAATCACCTCTGGGGCAGGGATCGAACTCATGCTGAAGTGGCTTTAGCTTCTTAGTGCTGTGCTTTATGCTTTAACCCGCTGGGTTAAATCAGGGAGAGCCTGATTTTAAAACTCTTAGTTGAGTAGTCTAGATTTTCTAAATATACAATCATAGCTACAAATAATAAACTTCCCATTACTTATACCTTTCTATTTTTCCTGTTTTATTACATCATCTAGAATAACGGTCTTCAAATTGACATAGGTATAACTTTGGGGTACACAGAGACTTTGTCAACAGTGTAAAAGACTGCCAATTGGCACAGGAATGTTAGTCTCATCTATGTTCTTTTCCCCAAAGTTGACTATCATGTATTTACCCTTCTTGTACTTGAAAAGCACTCTTTGGTAATACTTAAGATTGAGGTAAAACTTAAGATTGTAGTTAAACTTTGCAGTAGTATAAATATTCTAGTATTTTACCCATCCCTGCAACAAACAGTCACAGTGAGATTGTGAGCATTACCTTTCTTTTTTTTTTAAAGCAATTTGTTGTTATTGAATTATGATTGTTTTACAACTTTGCTAGTGTTCTGGGTGTGTGTGTGTGTATAGAAGAACTAGGTATAGACCAGAGGTGTGTGTATGTGTGTGTGTGGAAGGGTATGGGGGTGGAGGATTCACTAGATACAGAGTGGGGAGCAGAACAAGCAGATCTACTGAAATACACTGCTGAGGGGAGCAGTGGACAAGACAGGAGAGGTCTGCTGTGCTATGTGGGTTACCTCTATGGCCAGGGATTGAGTTCAGGCCTTAATGGTCACAGCACTGAGACTTAGTGCCAGGCTACCAGGGAGGCCACTAGTTTTCTGACAACATATGATTTCCCCTTTCATGCAGCCACTGCAGCACTCCCACCACTCAAGTATCTACACATAACTTTTATTTGGTGGAAGATTTGATATAAATTGTGGGTTCAGAATTTTTTCTAAATTTTTTTTGAGATTATAATTGACAAATAAAAATTGTGTATATTTAAGGCAAACAAATTATTTAAAATTTTTTTACTCTATTTTAATTAAAAAAGTGATTTTTATTGTAATCACATTGTTTGATAACATTATATAAGGTTCAGCTGTATATCATTATAAATCAACATCCTTATATTCTACATTAAATTCAGCACTAAAAATCGAATTCTATACTATACAATCCTTTACTATAAAAGTCCCCTTCTACCCCAATTTGTCCAACCTTTACCCCCTCCCTTTCAATGATTTGGTTTTATAGTCTAGAAGTTTATTTTTATTTCATTTTGTTCATTCGTTTTGTTACTTTATGTACCACATACACTTAAAATAATATGCTTGTCTTTCTCTAATGGATGGATTTCACTATACAACAGCCTCTACATTCATAGTCATGTTATTGCAAAAGACAGAATTTCATCTTTTTTTTAATAACTCAGCAAAATTTCATTGTGTATATATACCACATTTTTTTAACCAATCATCTGTCAATGGGCAATTAGGTTGTTTTCAATTTTAAAATTGTAAGTTTTTTTTCTTAAGATTTATTTATTTATACATACAGAACTGGGGTATAGGCCAGAGGTCCAGGGATGGTGAGAGGATTCATCAGAGACAGAGCGGGGAGCAGAACAGGCGGACTGATAAAGTACACTGCTGAGGGGAGCAGCGGGCAGGTCAGGAGAGGTCTGCCACAGTGTGTGGTTCATCTTTGTGGTGGGGATCAAAATCATGCTGAAGTGGCTTAGCTTCATAGTGCTGTGTTTTAACCTGCTGCCTATTGTAATTTACTTTAAGCAATACTATAATTAGTGTTTCATATAATGTTGTTTTGATATACATATACATTGTCAATGGTCACCACAATCTACATTTTCTAAAACTCCTAATACAATCCTTTATTATACTAATAACTTTTAAGATATATAGATAGATATATATGACAAATTATCTATAGAAAATGGAGATTTCTAATCTTCTATTAAAAATTATTTAATGGCCACTTTGTGTCTGCCAGGCACTGTACTACTTGCTGGGATTATGCCAGTGAATAAGGACGACCCTCTGTTTGCCTTCATAGAACTTAGGTGACATTAGTCGTTATAACAATGTGTGATAAGGAGATAAGGAGTTGCTAGGGATGCACAGGGCTGTGTGAAGATGTTGTCCTCACAACTCTTAGAGGAAGGTAATCCACCTAAAAGGTAATGCATTTTAGATTGAGGGATCATGGGAAAATAAATGCAAGAGACTCCCTCTTTTGCAGAATGCAAGTCACAAGAGATAGCATTATGAAGCTGGAGCAGAAGCAGGGATCCTGAGGAAGGCCTGGCAAGCAAGTTCTCTTCAGAAACACCTAATGAAATGTCTATAGACTTTCTTGCACCTGTCTTTGCAGTTTTTCTAGAGAGCCAGATGGAAAATATAGTAGTTCTTTTAAGCCACTTAGCTGGTCACTTGTTCACTAATATTCCATAAAGGGAAGCATTAATAATGACAATAAAATACTATGACTAATCAAGTAATACATTTCATTTCTGTGGGATATTCAGCTTTTTATTACATAATCAACTCTTGCTAAATTTTTTCTTTAATTGGGGGGATGTTTATTATTGATCATTTCAAGACATTAACATCCTGGGAAAGATCCAAATGATGTAGCACAATTTACCTGCTCTTCTGACATCATTGTCCAATATCCAATTCCATATGAGTACTTTGCAAAAAAAAAAAACATGGTTGTAGCAGAGCACTCATATTGATTGCGCTGGTTGTGTTGATTATGATTCTGACAGAAAATCAGTTCTAACTAGCTTACTCAAAAATGAATTATAAATATAAATGCTTGGTTTTCTCACAGCATACTAATTTCCTCTCTTTTATGCCAAATCAGGGAAATCATGGCTGATAAAATATCCTTTACATCTCATAGTTCAGGTTCTCAAAGAGGGACTGACCTCTAAATTCCAATTGGAAAATACCCAAGGAAGGACTGTAACTAGTGAAGCATGGGGCAGCTGGAACTATCTCTAGACCTGTCACTTGGGACTTGAGTATGAGTCAATTTTATGCTGTTCTATGAATTTTGCATCAGAAAATCCTCATATGACCCTTGAAGAGACTTTAATAAGTTCATATTGTTGTTAAGGAAATTGAGAGAAGAGTTTTTAGAAGGGAAGGGAAGCAGAAAATAGGAAATGTTGAAGTTCTCCAAATAAAATGGTAGCACAACTCATACCTTCATTTCTTTGGGGGAAATGTTCCCCTTACCCCTTCTAGATGAGTCTTCATGTTCTGTAACTCACTGATTTTTCAATATAATTTAGAAATCTTCCTAAGCCATTACATGTATAATTTGGGTAGTGGGCAGTAAATGGATAGACTGGATGGGAGCCTGAAGAAGGCTTTGGGGGTACTGGTAATGTTATCAGTTTTAACCTGGTTGCTGATGACATAGATGTATTAAATTTAGAAAATTCATAAAATAATAGAAACGCACACACTTTACAGTATACTTTTCCTATGTGAATATTATGCTTCAATAAAGAGATGGAAATAAATAAAGTGTGTATTGATTTTCAAGTCAGAGGATATAGCATAAACAGAGACCCAGAGCTTGTTGATTCCACCTAGGAACAGCTCTTACTGGAATGAAAAGAAGAGGGGACCTCGGGAGTGGGAAGAGGGCCGAGGAAATGAATCCAACAGTAGAAGTAAGATTAGCCTGGGTCCCTTCTGATTCTAGGAATCTGTGCTTTTATGATTAGCCCGAGGCTATATAACTTGTAAATTATTTAAAAAGAATAAGGTCATATGGTAGATTGAAAGCATGACCATAATTGTTCCTCCTGTAGAAGTAGAGTCTATTTCCCCATCCTTTAAATCTGGGCTGACCTTGTGACTTGCTTTTATTAATAGGATGTGGTAGAAGTGATGTGACAGTTTTGGAGCTTGGGTCTCAAGGGATCTTGTAGCTTTTGCTCTTGCTCACTTAGAATCCTGAGACTGCCATGATATGAGGAAGCTCAGTGTGACGAACTTCCATAGGTTGAAGATATAACTCCCAGTGCCTCATAGTGTGACCTTCTTTGAAAACAGGGTCTTCACATAAGCAATCAGGTTAAAATTAGGTTATTAGTTTGTGCCCTCATCCAATATTACTGACATCCTTGATAAAAAGGGGGAATTTAGACAAATACATACACATATACACATAAAAACTGTCATGTGAAGATGAACACAGAGATGGGGAGTTGCTTCAATGAATTAAGGAATATTAAAGTTTAGTAGAAAACCACCAGAAGTTAGGAGAGAACAGAGAACATATCCTTCCTCGCAGCCCTCAAAAGGAATCAATCCTGCTAATGCTGTTATTTTAAAGTCCTAGTCCCAGAACTGTGGGAACGTTAATTTGTGTTAAGTGCCCAGTCTGCAGTTCGTGGGTGTGGCAGTGCTGGCAAACTAACACATCCCTTAATCTCTGGTAGGTTAGACCAGTTGCATTAATTTGTTTAGGCTGCCATAGACAGGTGACTTAAAAAAACAGAAATTAACTTTCTCAAAGTTCTAGAGATTAAAGTCTGAGATCAAGGTATTGGTCGGGTTGCTTTCTTCTGACACCTCTCCTTGACTTGCAGATGGTTGCTTTTCCCTGTGTGTTCACATGGTCTTCCCTCTTTGAGTGTGTGCATGTGTGTCCAAACATCCTCATCTTATAAGGATACCAGTTATAAGGCCCCACCCAAATGACTTGACTTTACTTTCATTTTATTTTATTTTAAAGATTTATTTATTTATACATACAGAACTTGGGTATAGGCCAGAGGTGCAGGGGTGGTGAGAGGATTCACCAGAGACAGAGAAGGGAGCAGAACAGGCTGACTGACAAAGTACACTGCTGAGGGGAGCAGCAGGTGGGTCAGGAGAGGTCTGCCAGGCCATTTGGGTCACTTCCGAGGCTCCAAATACAGACCCATTGTGAGGTACTGGAGTTAGGGCTTTAACTTATTAAGTTAGGGTGGGGTGGGGTGGGGCAATTCAGTCCATTGCAAGAAAGCACATATAGGAGACCTGAGACGCTGTGGTGATAACAGCACCAACTCCCCAGTGTGTGAATGAGACCATGATGAACCTTCTAGATCAGCTGATCCTGCAGCTGAATGCTGTTACATGTGTGAGCCGGGTGGGATTGAAATCATCCAGTCAATGCACGCATAGACTTGCAAGAAATAACAAATCACTGTTGTTTTAAATCATGAGGTTTGGAGAGTTTGTTATGCAGCAATAGATAAGTGAAGCAATCCCACTTCGCACAAATTCTAAACCAAGCCTGATTCTACTCTACTACATTAGTGATAGGCTACATGTTAAATGGATTAAATCAGAGATTTCATTATTACCTTAGAAAAGGAATGAGTACTAAAGTATTAATTTAAAATGAATAAATGCTATTATTGCTTTTGGTAACATGTATAGCACTGCCAATTGTTTGAAAGTCTGTTAATAATTTATAAGCATGTTTAATCAAAGAAATATTGAATCATGAACCCTTGGGGTTAACAAGAACAACAAAAGGTCATTTAATCTATCACTTCCTCTTCAAAGAGAATGACTTCTTATTCCAGCCAGATAACAGTCCTCCCCCTCTTCCTCTTCATAGTCATCCAAAAAAACTTTTAAAGCCTTGGTCTGTAAATGGAATTGTATTTGGCACTCAATAGGCCTTTAAAGATTTAATACCTTGACAATGCAGAGACAAACCATGCAGAAACAAAATCCAAAGTACTGCATGTACCAACAACTTTAAAAAATGGAGGTAGATACACCCCAGTGAGAATGGTACATCTTCAAACAACTAGCAACAACAAATGTTGGTGAGGATGTGGAGAAAAAGGAACTCTCCTGCACTGCTGGTGGGAATGCAAATTAGTACAACCAC
>NW_004567125.1:22478230-22489612 GCF_000260355.1 Condylura cristata | reverse complement strand
AAAACAAAAAACAAAAAACAAAAAAACGGGGTAGTGGGGAAGGAAATGCACGGGATTTTGGTGATGGCACATGGGTGACATGGTGATGGGAAACCTGTGGGGATTACAATTGAGATGGAAAAAAAATGTACAAAATGATGTAAAAATAAACTGTTATAAAATAAAAAAAGATGGAGGTAGATATATACAGAATACAGATTTGTCTCTCTAGCTGTGTATCTATCTATTTATCTAATCTATCTCCACTTTATATTGGTACATACAGTAGTTTGGATTTTATTATTACATCTATAACACACACATATCTGTATCTCTCTCTCTCCTTTTAAAAAAAGATTTATTTATGCATACAAGAACTGGAGTACAGGCCAGAGGTTTGGGTGGAGGGTGGGGGGGTGAGAGAATTCACCAGAGACAGAGAAGGGAGCAGAACAGGAAGATTGACTGAAATACACTGCTGAGGGGAGCAGTGGGAAGGTCAGGAGAGATCTGCTGGGCCATGTGGGTCACCTCCCTGGATAGGAATTGAACTCGTACTGCAGTAGCTGAGGACAAACTCACAATGCTGTGCCCTAACCCACTGCGCCACCAGGGAGGACCCACATATCTGTATTGCTCTATACACACAATGGAATATTATTCAGCCAAGGAAAAGAAGGAAGTCCTGCCATTTGTGCTAACATGGATGGATCTTGAGGACATTATGCTAAGTGAAATAAGTCAGACAGAGAAAGACATACACTGTATAGTGTGTGGAATATAACAAAGCTAAACTCACAGAAACAAAGTAGAATGGTAGTTATCAAGGCTGGGAGTAGGGAAATGGGGAGATGTTGGTCAAAGAATATAAACTTCCAGTTATAAGATGAATAAGTTCTGGGATCTAATGTCCATCATGGTGATTACAATTAACAATACTATATTATAGCTGGAAAGTAGATATTAAATGTTCTACTACAAAAAAGAAATGGTAATTATGTGATGTCTTGGAGGTGTTAGCTGATGCTATGCTGATCATCATTTTCTAATATTTAAATGTATCAAGTCAATAGTTGTATACATTAAACTTATACAATGTCATATGTCAGTTACAACTCAATAAGCTGGAGGAAAAAGAAAAGTGTTACATATGTAAAAACTTTTTTCTTCCATTTTATTTAGATACACATTTTCTGGCCTTGTAGATACCAGGGATAGGTAAACATGACTGTATAAACATATGCATATGTATAACTAAGAGAAAAGATTTGGGGAAACATGATATATCTCAAATACTTGAAGGGCTGTTATATAGAAGAAGGTTATACTTGTTCTGTGTAAGTACTGGCTAGAAGTAGGACCAGGGTGAAATAGGTGGAAGTCTCAGAGACACACTTCAGTTTATCTTTAGGAACTACTCTTAACAATTTGAGTTCTTCAAAAACAAATGGGTGCCTCATGAAGAGACTGTATAGGGGGTTTCATTAGCCCCCAGTGATCATTAAGGTTCTTTTCAATCCTATGATACCCAGCCACATGTCAATATTAAACATATCAATATTTATGGGAATGCAAAAAAGACAGTTGAATTTTATAGGCAAAGATTTTTTTTAGCAAGGATGCTTTAGGTATTTTTTATTAGGTATTTTTTTTATTAGGTATTTTTTTTAGCAAGGATGCTTTAGGTATTGATGGATTAGAGCCCAGGGAAACTGTTAGGTCTCTATTGAAGTGTATGAGATTCTTTTAAGAAGGAGGTAGGATTTGAGTTAGAATGCTGAATATTGTCAGGGGAGTAACTTGGGAGCCATATTGGGGAGAATATGTATTTAAAAAGTCATAGCTAACAAGGACAGCCAGAAATAGATTAACTGGATAAAACAGACATGCCTGCTATAGCAGGGATGGGGGTCTGAGAACAGGAACTGATGCTATAGCTAGGCAGTTATAATCCATGGTGTCCTGGGAAATAATTCTGAAACATTAGATGAACATTTTAGACTTTGTTCATAATGAAGGAGAGGGGACAAGCAAGTAAAGCCATGAGAGGAAGAAATATGTTTGTTTTAGTGAATTTCTTGGTGCTAATTAAAGGTGAGGAGCCTAGAAAGCAAAGGTTCTGATCTGGAAAAATGAAGACGATGCCTGTCTTTCCTGTGCCTTATTGTTAGTGATGTGTCTGATTTTTCATGCCAGTTCCAGGCTATTGCTTGGTTGAGGCTGTCTTGAGCTATGTTGCAACCATCGCTGCTACATTTTTTCACCTGATTTCTGTTAATAAGCCTGATTTCTGTTCTGAGCCTGAAGCTCACAGCTGCCCTTGATTCAGTTTGAGATGGTACCACTTGAGATGGTTTTAAATGGTTAGATGTAATTATCTGATAAGTCACTTTGGCTTGGCTATCTAGAGGTGAAACAGTTTCCTACACCTACTAGATTTCCCAATTTTGAAAGTTCCCATTTCACTTTGAAAGTGAAAGAATGGAAAACCTTACAAGATGATGCATGTTTCCACTTATAGGATATTTGCTTTAATCTACATGGATCTTAACAATCAATGGTAGAAGAATTTTCATATGCAAAACAAAATTATTACATAATACTTTACATGTGCAAGTAACAGGTGATAACGAGGCAGGAATGAGAAAACAGTAGATATAATTCCAAAGTTTTTATTGGTTGATGCTTTTGCTTTTTGTTAAATGTAGGTGGGTGAGTGGAGAAGAGCTTACCCAAATAAACATTGCAGAATTTCTTCCATGATCTAAGACTATACTACTTGAAGAACTTAGATTTGGAAAGGTAAGGAACTTGTGAGAACATTACACTTTTGTACTAATGTGAGTGCAGTATGTCACTTATATGCCAAATAACTGTTTTAGCATTTTAACAAACATATTACCTACTTTAGTTCCCACAAAGTCTTATAAGGCAGGCAGTAATGTTATCATCATTACTTTGCAGATAAGAAATGGAGGCCCAAAATGTTTAAGTATTTTTGTCCAAGAGAAAATGGGTAATAAGTATGAAAGCCCAGTTTTGAACCCAATCAATCTAGCATGAGTTGCCGTCTTAATCACTGAACCACACTTTGCACATCAACTATATAAGTTCCCTGAATTAACAGAGAAACTAGATCATTATCCCCAAATAAAAATTCTCCTAGGTAATTAAAAATCAACAAACACTGTTTCTATAACTATCTTTATGCTTTGTGAATAATATTTTTCAATAGTTGTCAACAGTTTGAGAATTAAAAGAGTGGAAAACAAGTTTTTTAAATACAGGAATGCTTTGATCCAAATGGACAATTTGTATTCAATTCAGTGCTGAAGTAGAGTTTTGGTTCCCATTTGGGAGACAGTTTCAATTATTTCTGGCCACACTCTGGATGTCAATGGAACAAGTTTATAATGTTTTTATATTAAAGAGAATCTGTCAGTTTGGTTCTATGAAAGGCAGGTAAAAGTAATATAGATCCCTTTTCTCCCTAATCCACCATCCTGTGGTGGTTTTGTTACTTACAAGGGTTTCCATCCTCTTAGTTTAATTTAAAGCAAATTTTTGGTGTGGTATCTGCAATAACTAATACTTTTAATAAAGGCAATAGGGAAGGTACAGAATTAGGAGGATAATAGCTACCAAGTTCTTTAAAAATTAAAAATAACTGGATCAATATTAAGATGCAAGAATGTGAAGAGGGGAAATGATGAATATTTATACATATAAAATGCATGTGTGTACATGTTTAGAAAATATTATTCTTCTGCTTGAGTCACTTTCTTCAGATAATACAAGTTAAAGAGTGAAGTTCTGACTCAGACACAGGGTCAAGGATATTTTTTCCTCCTTTGTCATCAAAAGAAGGCTTTGCCACATGCACAATATAGAAAGATTGTCAGTGTGAAGATTAGCTTTACTGCCAAGCATCACTGGTAACAGAAACACATGTGGTTAGATGGTGAAGGAATTTATGGTAATATGAGCAATGGGATCACAACTGCTTTACCATTGAGACTATAGAATGCAGACAACCAAAATGAGTGCAGCTGATCATCACGAAATGATTTTAAAAAAATTACGATGACAAAATAACGCACCTTTTTACTACCTTCAAGTAATTTTGTATAATTTTGATTTTGACTCTAGGCCTGCTGCTGACAAGGGCTTATCCTGGGCCTTTTAAGAATCCTCACCTGTGTGGCAAGGACCAAAAATCTGTGATTTTTCTGTCCCAATTGTGCTTACTAAACTGCTGTGCACCTGGGGCTTGACAGGTGGAGGTGGGACAGGGAAGGCTGTAAACCGACCATCCCCCAAAGGCTGTAACTCGTAGAGGCGAACGTGGGAGGGTCTGCTAGGGCGTATTCCAGTGTGGGAGACCGAGGCTCGTGGAAGTAACAGCGAGGCCCAAGAAGCTGTGGAGGTGCGGGCGAGGTGGGCGCTGGGGGACACACCCCAAGAGGAGGCGCGGCGGTGGGGGCCGTGGGCGGGGCGAGGCCGGCGCGGGGCGGGGCCTCCGGGAAACCCGCCCCCTGAGTAGCGGAGGTGACTAGTTGGGCTGGGGGCGGGAGACGCTCTGCCCCACGCTCTCCCAGGGCTCGGTGGTTTAAAGATGGCGGCGGCAGCGGCGGCAGCAGCGTTGGGGGCGCGGAGCCGCGGGAGGGGGAGGGAAAAGGAGGATCTGTGAGTCGCTGAGCGGCAGCGCGGCGGCTGCTCTGAGGAGTCCGGGTGCGGAGTCGTCGGACCAGGGCCTGGACTAGAAGGAAAGGCCGGAGCAGCGCCAGGAGCCCGAGGCCGGAGTCGAGGAGGAATGTGACCGGGGGTCGGCGGGGGCGCGGGAGTACGCGAGCGCAGGGATGGGGCAGCAGGTGGGCCGCGTCGGGGAGGCTCCAGGGCTACAGCAGCCGCAACCCCGCGGGATCCGGGGCACCAGTGCAGCCAGGCCCTCCGGCCGCAGGCGGGACCTGGCTGGGCGCTCCACAGAGGCCGGCTTCAATATCTTCACCCAGCATGGTGAGTGTGACCAGGAGCCCGCGTGAGGGCGTGGGGGAGGCCGGGAGAGGGCACGGGGCAGGGTGGGAGTCAGACTGGCAGCCTAGGGGTTCGAGAGGTGGTGCGGTGCCCGGGAGTGGGCGCGGAATCTGCTGCCATCTGGGCCAGTCACGGGAGGCGAGTCACACCCCTCCCCCCTCTCGTCTCCAGCCCGGCTGGCAGCTCTCGGGGGCGGAGAGAGAAGTGGTCTTAGGTGCGGTGGAAGGATTGTCCTCTACCCTGGGACGCGACACGGTGTATCTCGAAGGAAGGCGGTGGGTAGTATCCTTGGGTGGGGGCGGGAGGGGATGAAGCGAGGTGTGAGCGGAATCCAGGTGGTGGTGGTAGAAATCAGTCGCTAGCGGAGGGAACTTGAGTTGTGCCTACAGAGATTGGGAAATAGGGGCTGAATCTCATGAAGCAGGGGCTTCTGAAATGTGGATGAAAATAAGAGACCAGCAGTTTCAGGAGAGTGACTTGTGAACGGTGCCTTTCTAGGGAAAAGCTGAGGGTAGGTATCTTAGCACTTAAAAATTTTTTTTTTCCATATTGGAAATAGCTTTGCCAGACTAACTTCTTTTTGCATAGGTCACAATTCTGAGACTATCTAATAGGATTTAGAGATTGAATGGTTAAGACTTTGGTCTGGACCTGAGCAAGTATTTTTCTTTCTGCCGTGTGTGTATGGTACATACAGGTTTGTATATCTGCTATGTAGTCTGGAACTATTACTTTACCCTCCTTATCAACATTTTTAGAATAGTTTTCCCCAGATTCTCTTGATCATCCACTCTTATTTTTAAATACTTTAAGAATTTCTGTATCTATTAATTATTTACATGCACTACTGTGCTAGTATGTTATATAACATTCACATGCACAGAGTTTTAAAAAGGATAAGATGAAAAAATAAGAACAAGTTCTAGTATTTTTCCCCCCTGCAGTCCAGTGGATTCTTTTGCACTTCTTTTGTGAGGTGCTTTTGAGACCACTTCACTAAAGGAAGGAAGATTGGAGAGAGGAAACATGAAATTGACCTTCATGGGGTGGGGATACGCTGAGAGGGGATGAAAAAAAAAAATGACTTCTCTGTAAAGTCTGGATGGTTGAGTTTAGATGAGAGGTAGCAAACCAAGTTTGAAGTGGCATATGGAAAACAATAAAGGAAAAAGAGGGTGTTATATATACCACACAATTTAGGAGGAAGAAAAAGAAGTGTGAACTGTTAGAAATGGAGTTTTGGCGGAAGTAATGATAAATGGCAGATTGGAAAGAGATGAACCTGATGAGCTATGGTTATTAAATGATCAGTGGTATCAGAGTTCTGTTTGAACTTTGAGAATAAGCTGAGATGTTTAATAATGGAGGAGATATGGGTGATTTGGAAGCTTTTCATATCATTCAAACTTTACAGTCTATTAAAGATGTGAATGGACTTCTCTTCCAGGTATGTGAACATTTTTTGAAGGTGCTGTGTGAGTTAGTTTTACATGCAATAGTTCCTAAAATACAGGAGGAAAGAGTGGATGAATAATCAGGGAAGAAATCATCCCTGTAACTTTGGTGTGATGGCAATGTTAACATGCATTAAACTTGGTGCTGTAGACACTGGTAAGCCTTGGCTATCTTCAGGACATGAGATTTTCAGAGGAGGAGGTCATGCAGAATGGAATAGGAAAAGTTTTGATGGATAGATAGTATTTGGGTTTATGGCGCAAGGGAAGAGGGCAGACTGGGCAGGAGAAAACTTGAGCATGAACAATGAACATTCTGATAATTTACTGAAGTGATAGTGGAGAGACATCTTCAGGAGTGAAGCACATTCCCTAGTATTGAGTCCTGAAGCAAAAATGGTCATTAGAGTCAATTTTTGGTCCTGTCTCTATCTGACCTGCTGACACTCTTTGTGTTTCTTTATCTGTAAAATGGGGAGGCTGGACTGGATGATCTTTAAAGGGCACCTTTAGGATCTGAGATTTTATGATTCTAAATGAGTAGTAGTGGGGAGAGAATAACATTGACTATATTGGATGTGGCTGAGTTATGGAATATCTGGCAGAGGAGTCTCTAAAATCAGCTTACTTGATAGTTGTTTTTAGGACACATTAATGGACCCTAGTATGAAATACTGAAAGACTAACCTTGAGCGGTGGAGGCAGTGGAAATGGAAAGGAAGGTTAAGTTGGAGGGATGTTATACTCGTTCAGCTGCCAGAAGTTTTTTGAGCTCTATCTATTGGGATCTGTGCAAGTTGTTGTGAATACGCATAACTGAGTCTCTCTCCTTGGAGAATTTAAGGGGTTTAGTATTCTATAAAGAGGTTGAAAGAATAGAGAGTAACTTTGGTATACTTAATATAGACAGGAACTCTAGAGCCATTTTGCTTGGGTTTGAACCCTGGCTCAGCTTATTATCTGTGTGATTTTGGGCAAGTTATTTGTAAATTGGGGGTGATCCTATCTAGCTAATAATAGTACCTACTACCTAGATTTTTACCAAGGACTAATATGAAAAGAAAGGGATTAGCAAATAAGAAAGGTGACATGAATACTGTTTGTAGACAAATGGGTGTTTAGAAACTTTTGCTGATTAGAAGTTCTCAACCTTTTCAGTATTGACTTTAGGGGCTGGATAATTTCTTGAGTGTGGGGGATTGTTCCTGTGATTTAATGGGATGTCTCAGCATTCCTGGCCTGTACTCATTTGATGCTAGTAGCACTCCTTTCCACACCCACAGTGTGACAAGCAGAAATGTTTCTGCTAAATCTCTCCTGGGAGGGGTAAAATTGCGTAGAGAGCCATGGTAAATTCTGAATTGAGTAAATAAGTAAATTAGATTCAGATATTACTTAGTAGAACTATCATTTCACATTTACACACACAAAATCTAGATCTTGAACTATTGTAAAAATCACTGACAAGTATCAATGGCAGGTGTTTTCAACTTAAGATAATACATTTCATGTATGAAAGTGAGGACTACAAGCTGGGTTTAATTAGGTTAAAATATATTTATTGTATGTATGTATTGTATGTAATTAGTACAGATGTGTGTACATGTAGAAATGGTTATCATTCTTCTTTAGAAAGAAGCAATAGTATTTTCTCATTGAAAATGAGAATTTTTTTCATTGTTACTATGTCAGTAAGCTGTTATAATAATTTGTCTTGCCAAAAGTGATTTTTGTGAATGCATTTGAGAAGGAATAAATATAATGGGGCTCATTTGGTATGAAAAGGTAAGTACTATCCGACTTTTGAATTCTGCTTTGAACCCTTTTGGTGACCTGAGGTTTGTGACTAGTACTCTAGGGTTGAATACTTACTTGTCTTTTTAATATCTGGTATACCTCATCACAATTGAGTGATTTCACTTTATTAACTTCCTTCTCTCACACATGTGCTGAAAATACTATTAAAAATTAACCTTAAATTATGAAGTTCCCGCCTCTCCTTTTACTTTTATTTCCATTTATTTTATACTGAACTTATTCCTGGGACATAAGTTTTTGTTTTCTTAGTTACTTCTGGGCTGTCATTTCCTTCTCTGCAACTTTCTCTTCTGGTTTAGGAATAACTTGCTCTTTTTCAGTAAGGATTATCTCTATAGAAGGGAGAGCTCATAAAGGGGTTAATCTGACCAGGAGCTCTGTAAATCTGCTTTGTTCACTTGAATTTACTCCTTGCTGAGAAAATCTATACCTCAACCTTGAAGTTCGGTGTTACTCTCTGCCTTTTTAAGCATGTGCAGTAAATACTCAGAACTCTTTGGGCACTAGCCCTGCATCCAGTCCCACTGTTTGGCATGGATACACACCTACTATCTGCTCCATAGAAACAACGGAATGGTATGCATTGCTTTTGTAGAGTGACACCCTTCAGGGACTTGGTGGCTTTTTGGATATGCATACTTTGATGGCCTGGGCAGTGTTACAAGTGTTCTTAAAAGGAACACAAAGATTTGAGCCTCTTGAGTTGCAGGATTCTTTGGGTTTCTTTGGTCCAGTGAGTAACAGACCATTTTTAGAGATTACATAAAGCTGCTGATGGGAAGAGAAAAACGAATAATAAAAATTTTCCCTTAAATCAAACTTAACCACTTTCAGTAGTTTGATTTATTTTGATTTATAGTTCATGTTTTGATCTTTCAAAGATGTAGACACTCTAGGTTGAAATTGATACCATAGAAAAGAACAGGAAGCTGTTGCAAGGAACTTTTAATTAGTTTTACCTGTTAAGGAGAAGGATGTCCTAAAGGAACTGCAGAGTTCCAGTGATTGGAAAACTACAACTCCCAGCAGAACCAAGGAGAGAACTGCGGGAACCTAAGGGCGGAGCTAAGCAGGCATTCTGGGACTTTGGGGGATAAATAGAGAGTGGTTTTCCAACTGTGGCTCTAGAGAGGTAACCTTTCACTCTCTCTGGAGCAAGTGCTCTCAGACTGTTAGTATTAGTTTGTGACTAGAGCTCCAAGTTAGCAGAGCTGGTAAGATATTCCAGTTACTTTGTACCCCTCTCTCTTTCCCTAGGTTGTTTTTTTCCTTTCCCCTTTTGTAAATAAACCTATTACCCTTTTGTGTGTGTCTGCAGAAAATTAAATTTTAAGTGTGTGGGTGAGGACCCACAGACAGGCAGCCCAAGTTCACTCTGGGCTACCCTGTAACAATCCTTAACTAGTATGGTTGTCATTGATTCTTATGAGAACTAAACTTTGTAAAAAGAAATTAGCTGTTAGATTTTCTATTAATCTCCAGATCTGCATAAATTACAGATATTCATCTGTAATTTAAAGCACCAGAATAGGGCTTGGCCTCCCTGGTGGCCTATGGGTTAAGTTCTCAGTGTTATCACTGCAGTAGACTGAGTTTCATCTCTGGTTTTGTAGCTGACCCACATGCAATTCAGCAGACCTCTCCTGTCTCATCAGAGACAGTGGGGAGGAGAGCAGGTGGATTTACTGCAATATACCTAAGGGAAGCAGTGGGTGCGACAGGAGGAATTTATTGTTCTGTATATGGGTTAGCTCCTAGTCACGGATGTAACTCAGGCTTTAGTGATGACAGCGCTGAGACCTAACCCCTAGGCCACCAAGGAGACCCTCTGATTATAAAGTTTGTTGTTAAAAACATGCTTTATTAGGATATGGTTGATTTTGACTCATATACCTATGTGTACACTTAAGAATATTAATTTCATCTAGAATAGATTTCTTCTAGAATAGGTAAATTTGAAGTCTCGTAGATATAGTCATCAGGTTACATAGCTTTCAAACTTTAGTGTGGACAACTACTTAAAAACAGAGTTAATGATACTTAGTTTCACAGTTTCTGATTCAAGTCTGAAAATTCACATTTCTGACAAATTTCCAGGTATTGCTAATATTTGAGGGCCATATTTGAAACCACTTTAATTAAAAAAAAAATGAGCCAGAGGTGATTCAAATCATCATTTGCATTAGAAAACAGTTTATTGACTCTTTAAAACTATTTTAAAAAGTATATTTTTAAATTCTAGTGTCTATATGCAAATGTCCATATTTTACCTTGATCTAAACTTATTTTTGACCTCAAAGGTGCTTAATGCTGACAGTATGTTGAGAGATGACACTTTGAAAGGATCTTGAATATCAGAGAAAAGCAATATAGGACATATAGGGAGCTGCTGACATATTAGCTACAGCTAGGTGACCTTTAGTTCCTACAAGAAGCTATAAAGAAGTAATTGTGACCTACTGAGTGCTAGCCATGTGTTAAGTTCTTACTATCTTTTTCACTTAAGTCCCATAAATCTCAGTTTGCTTGAACTGAAAAAATATTAAAGACCAAAGAAATTGTGGGGCATATATCTGACTATAGTTTTTGTGTATAATAGTGCCTAATTGTCTTTTGTATGTATGTAAATGTATACACAAAGGTTTCAAGGAAGTGATAAGGTTTTCAAAATGGTTTGCCTAGGTTAGAACTGTATTGTGGTTGCTAATTGAGATTTAGATATTATACTCTAGTGAAGAGTAGGTTTTCAGTGATATTTGGAGTCTCACAGTAATTTTGAGCTGTTTTAAATTTTTAGACTGGTATTACAGTTCTTATTTTAAGACTTGCATTTCCCTCTCTCTATTGATAGAATACAACTCCCCTGTTGAGACTTGCATTTCCCTCTCTCTATTGATAGAATACAACTCCCCTGTTGACTTTTTGGAAAATTTCAACAGTGATTTAACAGCTATCTGCAGTAGCATATTGGACTATTTTTTTTTTTTTAAGATTTATTTATTTATTTGTACATACAGAGAACTGGGGTACAGGCCAGAAGCTCAGGGGCGGCAAGAGGCTTCACCAGAGACAGAGTGGGGAGCAGAACAGGCAGGTC
>NW_004567125.1:22466365-22477585 GCF_000260355.1 Condylura cristata | reverse complement strand
TAAGCTTCTTAGTGCTGTGCTTTAACCTGCTGCGCCACCAGGGAGCGCCCCCCCCCTTTTTTTTTTAAGATTTACTTATGCATACAGGAGCTGGGGTGCAGGCCAAGGGTGTGTGTGTGGGGGGGGAAGGTGAAAACATTCACCAGAGAGAAAGAATGGGAAGCAAAACAGGCTGATTGACTGAAATACAGTACTGAGGGAAGCAGCTGGCGAGGTAAGAATGGTCTGCTGCACATTTGGGTTAAATCACTGGGTAGGGATTGAACTCATGCTGCAATGACTGCAAATAGCTTCACAGTGCTGAGACTGAATCCCTTGGGCCATCAGGGAGGCCCCTGCCTATATCCTTTTACATGTTTCTATAATAGTCATTGTCAATTAAAAAGTTTTAAAGGTCTTGTGTGTCTAAGAACAGTTTTACCTTTTGAAATGGTGCATGGATCTATTTTTACCCTCTATCAGAATAACATAGATGTAAGAATTTATATAATAGGGTGTTTGTTTTGAGGCTAAACATAAATTCTTTTAGGGAGACATTATCTTATAGAATGCTAATGTTTAAAATGAAGTACCCAGTGATCTTGCATTAGGATTTGTGTAGACACAGAATGCTTATTTAGTTTATTATTACAGTATTGTATTTAAAAGGATGTACCTCTCCCTCCTTTTAGGTAACGTAGCAGAACTAAATTTTCAGTTTAACACTACAGAGTATTTTCTGCTTATTCAGTTATCCTACACTAACATCTTTGAGAGGATTTCTTTGTAATTTACTCAGAATGATACTGCTTAAGTAGATAGATGTTGGTGAACATCCTTATGAAACAGCTAGAAAACTAGTCTTATTTTGTGTCTGTGTAAATATGAATTTTTTTGTATAGTAATTCTTGGTTACTCATCTCTGCTGTTTTGGATTTGATGCCTAATTTCAGTATGGAAATTTGTGGTTATTATATTAGAAAACATTTTCAGTATTGTTTCCAATTGAACAGTCAATAAAATGAATAGGTAAGTAATAATATAATTAGTAATAATAGTATAATTCTAAATTTAATTTTGGTTAAAAACAGAAGAATTGTATTGGGTTCTCTGTCTCCTCTTGCTTGATGCTCTGAATGTGTTGAGTCATAGTGGTACTGCCTGCTCCTCCATACAGAATTCTGCCAGTGTGGCTTTTGATCTAGCAGAACACAAAGCTCAGCAGGCTCAGGTAATTTATATTCCTGGTTTACTTTCTAAAGAGAGCGAGGGTTTATAAACCTTTCACTTGATGTGGGCAAGGTCAAAGAAAATGTTCTGTGACTTATTCAAATACACAGTATCTACGTAGTTTTGTTTACATGTCTCTGTGCTAATACTGAGTAAGGAATAGAGATTGCCACTTAGCATTTTGTGCCACATAATTACTAAAGAAAATATTTCCCTAGAACTAGCATTGCTAATTTATCACTCATTTGTTTCTTATAGGAAAGAATTCTTGATACATTAAGGTTTTTGTTATAGCATCTTTAATTTTGAATTTTGTCTTTTTTAATTACATAAAAATGTATGAAGAGGGTTCTCATTGTTAAAATCAATACAGAAGCATATAGACTAGTCATAAAAGTCATCTTTGATATTCCTACCCTGATCCTTATTTTCTTATTAGAGGAAACTATCATAGTTTGATGTGTATTTTCCCAGGCCTTTCTATGTATTTACATATTTATGAGTATACTTAATAGTACTTGTCATTTCAGAAATGATGTTATACTTTATGAATTTTCCCTAGACTTGTGTTTTTACTTAATTTGTATAGAAAATCTTTCTCTGCTAGTATGCGTAGATTTTACTTTATTCAATAGCTTGGTAGTATTCAGTGTTTTCCTTCTTTTTCTATATATACATATACTATTTTTGCTTAGATAGTGATAATTTTTTTTTTAAAGATTTATTTATTTGTGCATACAGAACTGGGGTACAGGCCAGAGGCTCAGGGGCGGTGAGAGGCTTCACCAGAGACAGAGTGGAGAACAGAACAGGCAGATCGACGAAGTACACTGCTGAGGGGAGCAGCGGGCGGGTCAGGAGAGGTCTGCCACGCCATGTGGTCACCTCCTGGGCAGGCGGGAATTGAACTCATGCGGAAGCGGCTTTAGATTCTTAGTGCTGTGCTTCAACCCGCTGTGCCACCAGGGAGGGCCAGATAGTGATAATTTTTATTGGTAAATACTTATGTATAAGTTAATATTATTTCTTGATTTCTTACTGATTATATTACCAACTTGAAATCAATTTGAAAATCTGTAGACATTTCTATATTGTAACCAACAATGGTTTTCCATTTTGCTAATACTAACTAGTGAAAAATTTATCTGTTCCAGCTAGTTTGAAGGAGGATAAAAGCATATATATTAAATTCTCAAAAACTGTGATTTCATTTATCTTTACCTTATTCTGCATTATACTATAATAATTTAATTATAAGATTAAGAATGTATATTTTTATTGAAGTAACTTTGCTTTATAATACTGATGTGTTTCAACTGTGCATCATTAAAAATCAACATGTATATAAAGTACATATATATTTATCTGGGTAGGGCCATGTGATTGTGTTCTTTTTTGAAATGTATTTATATGTCATTGAATAGTATTATCTTTCAAAGATCTTTAGGACTAGGCTGTTAAGATTTAGAAATCTTGATGGGATTTTGTAAATGATTGTATTGAATTTTAGGTTAATTTAGTGAATTGACATTGTACTGTTGAGTTCTCATAGCAAGAACATGGTGTCCCTTTGTCAATCTTGGGCATCTTTCGTGTTCTTAAGTATTTTTCATTCTCTTAATACTGTTTTTTGGACCTTTCTTGTTTAGGTCATTTGTTATTTTTGTTACAACTTTTATGCATTAATTTTCTAAGTGCTTTTTGCTAGTATATAGGATAGGAAGAGTAATGATTTTGTATGCCAGTTTTGCGTCTGGTTACATTATTGTACTCATATTGCACATAATAACTTCATTTAATTCTTCTACATAGACAGTCACGTTTTTCTGCATCAGTAACTTTCCATAAGCATTTATTACCTTAAAGCTAGTTATTAAAAGTGCTTTTTAAATAAGAATTACTCTGAATCTGTTTAAGCAATTAGTATCCCTCCTGATTACCTTTCTGTGATATATAAGACATTTGGTTGGAGGAAGAAGGGCATAAGTAAGAGTAGGTTGTAAGGAGAGATCATCTATCCTTATTTCTTTTCTTCTTTATTTTTAATGAATTTTGGCTATTCTTAGGAGTAGCAGTACATGTTTTGTCCATGTTATCTAAAATATTGAACATACATGTATCTAAAATATTTAATAGCACCTCTTGACTTAGTTGGTTTAGACTTTATAAGTACAAATAAGATGTTTATTTTACCTGTAGTTGTCTCCACCGTGATTTCACTTAGTGGTTCAATGAGTAAAATTTTGTCTTAAAAAAAAGTATATATGTATACATAGTATAAACATTTATACATATAACATAAATGTCTATGTATGTACACATATAAAATATAACACAAATGTGTTTTTAGAGAAATTTGCTGATACATTTTATTTAGGCAGTTAGAGAAATTGTTATATCTCCACATTTTGTGTAAAGAAATGTGAGTACTGGTGGCATCTAGAATAAAACACATAATCATTGATTAATTTATATTTTTTTTGTTGAGGGAATGTTAAGTTTGGTTCAATACATTCCTAATGTCAATTCATAGTCAGAATTCTACATTAGTAGTTGAGCACATTTGATTATAGCTCATAGCATAGATTATGGCAAGTGTAAAACCTTTTAACAGTGGTAAAGTTTTCTGTGGATATTATAGCATGTAGAGTCTTTGCAGATCCCATCTAGACTTCGGTTTATTTAGCTTTTGAATCGATACTTTTTTTCTTTTGTAACTGCTTATATTCATAACTTATTCAGTGTGAAGTGAATAAAACAGTGAAAATGATAATTAACTTTAAGGAAGTCTTGAGAATGCTCTCTTATGAAATCGTTTATCACAAGTTAAGTTTCTGATTCCAATAAATTCTAAAGTTTTTTTCTTGGTAGGTGAAGAAAGTATGTTTTTAAAAGGAACTTCAGAAAAGTATAGCATAGGGCCTCCTTAGTGGTGTAGGGGTTGAAGTCCCAGTGTATCAAGCTATCTGTCATCAACCACTGTGGCATGAGTTCGATCCCAGGCCACATGGTGCAGGGTGCCTGTTTTGTCCTCTGTTCCCCTCAGCAGTCTATTTCAATTAATTCAACTGTTCTGCTTCCCACTGTCTGGTAAATTCTTTCACCTCTGAACCTCTGGCCTACACCACAGTTCTTTTATGCATAAATCTTTAAAAATAAAAGTACACATATAATAAAAGAATACCTATGTATTTGCCACCCAGATTTAACAAGTGTTAATGTTCTGCACATTAAAGAAAGATATAAACCACTGTTGTGCAGTTGAATACCCTTTATGGACCTTCTCAAATACATTCTCTCTTCCTGCTCTGTGGTTAACACTACCCTGATGTTAACCTTCAGTTTTCCCTTCCATATTTAGTCCACTAGGTTTGTGTGTATACTCTGTGGGTGAGACAACTTGTAGCTTGATATATTTGATAGATTTTCATACCTCTTTATCAGGCATATTCTGCAGCTTTTTCTTATTACACTGTATTTTTTTGAGGTATATCTAAGTGGAAATGATACAGTGCATTGTTCCATTTTATAATTACAGCAATTTAATCAGATTTTTTTCTTTATTGATGATGGGTTGTGTCTAGTTTTGCATAAAACAGATGCTTGATGTTGCTGTTTGCTCTGACCCAAAAATTCTTTTTATTATCAGAAAAAAGCATACAGTTTAGTCAGTCAAAGGATATAATAAGGTTTGAAAGGAAAAGCCAGCAGTCCCTAGCTGTCACCCTACCTAGATAGGCACTATCTCTGTATGTAGCTACTAGTCATAGGTAACTATAAGCAAATATCTTTGTCCTAGCTGAGAAGAGCTGTGTTAAACTACATACTATAGTTAAGCAGTATGAAAAAAATGTAAAATATTCATATTTTATATTGTGTTGACATGTTTTAGACATCAAATGAAATGAGATCATTTAAATTACATTAATAATGTAAATTGATATTTAATAAGATTGCTCAAATTAGTAAAACTGTACAATTAAACTTGATTTTAAAAAGTAAGAAAATTAAAATTATGCAGATTAAAAAATTAGCTACTAATAAATTATGTAAAATGGCATGTGACTTGCATATATCTGTTGGCTCATACTGCTTTAAATGTTAGGCTTATGAGAGTAGGAATTTGGCCTTGTGTTCACCATTCTAGTCCCCGTACCTTTAATAATGACAAGCACAAAGTTGGTGTTCAATAACTACTTAAATAGATTGATGCATAAAGCAAGTAGGAAAAAGTATTTCCTTGTTCTTCACTTATAACCAGGTATAAGTTTGTTACCTGGTTTGTTACCTGGTTTGTTACAATGCAGAGTTTAGTTGATGCAGGTACTTTGAACTTACCAGAGTTTTCTTTTCTATTACTGATTGTCAAGAAGTTATTTTAAATTTAACTAGGGTATGTTTTTCTTTTCATCACTATTTTTAGCTTAACTGCACTTTTAAATTTTAATGTGAAAATCTTATAAAATCTCATCTTTTTCATACCACTCTTATTTTCTTTTTTAAAGATTTATTTATGCATTCAAAACTGGGTGCAGGCCAGGGGTACAGGTGCGGTGAGAGGATTCACCAGAGATAAAGTAGGTAGCAAAACAGGCAAGCTGACAAAGTACACTGCTGAGAGGAGCAGCGGGTGGGTCAGGAGAGGTCTGCCCGTTTTTATGGGTCACCTCCTGGGCTGGGGTTCAAACTTGCATTGAAGGGGCTGCGGCTCTTCAGTGCTGCACTTTAACCTGTTGTGCCACCAGGGAGGGCCTCATTTTTTTTTTTAAAGTTTTACTGTCACTAATGTAATTGTTTGGAAAAATTCTAACGTATTTTTAAGTTCTAAATATCTTTCTGTTTTATCTGTTGAAAATAATCAGAAATCGACAAAAAATGTCACCTTGGCTGTGACCTATGTCAAGATAACTTCAACTCTGAAATTTTCTACCACACTATTAAGTCTGAGGTCATGCTTATCCTTTTATATATATCTATATATCTATATATATATTTTAAATGATTTATTTGTTTATGCATACAAAACTGGGATACAGGCTAGAGTTGCAGGGGGTTGAGAGGCTTCACCGGAGACACACTGGGGAGCAGAACAGACAGATCGACAAAGTACACTGCTGAGGGGAGCAGCGGGTGGGTGGGGAGAGGTCTGCCACACCATGCGATCACCTCTGGGGCAGGCGGGGACCAAACTCATGGGGAAGTGGCTTTAGCTTCCCAGTGCTATCCTTTAACCCACTGTGCCACCAGGGAGGGCTCCTTTTATATTTATTTTTAGTCTTACACTTCCAAGTTTTTCCTTTTGGGCCTCCCTGGTGGCACTAGAGTTAGTCTTGTGGCTAACAAGGTTATCTATCATCAACCACTGTGGCATGAGTTCGATTTCAGGCCATGGAGCTGGTACACAAGGCTCTGCAGACCTCTCCAGTCTCTCTTCCTCAGCAGTGTATTTCAGGTCACATGTTCTGTTCTCTCCAAATTCCTGGTGAATCCTCTTACCATCTGTGCGACAGGCCTACACCCCAGTTCTTGTTTGCATAAATAAATAAATCTTTTAACAATTAAGAAAATAGTTTTCCCATTTATTTTCTTCCTGTTTTATTGGGATATTATTGACATAGAACATTTCCGAGCTTCAAGTGTTCAGCTGTTGATTTGATAGTCATAAATTGTGACATGATTAACACCATAGGATTAACTAACACCTCCATCTGGTCAGATAACTCATTTTTTTTTGGTGTGTGTGGTAAGAACATTTATGATCTACTTTCAGCAGATTCTATGTATATGATACAATATTGCTAACTAAACTCATCATGTTGTACATCAGGTCCCAGATATTATTCCTCTTAGAACTAGAAATTTGTACCCTTTGGCCAAGACTGAAACCTCTCTCCTGTTATTCTATTCTATTTCTATGAATTTGTTTTTAAACATATATGATAACATAGTATGTATATTACTCTGACTTATTTGACTTAGCATGCAAGTTTTCACTAATCGCAGGGTGTCTTCTCTTACGGCTCAGTAGTTTATTACAACACACACCTCACAATTTTTTTACTCATTAATTTATTCATGGTCACTTAGATTTGCATAGTTTGGCTATTGTGTGGAGTGTTGTGGCAAAAATAGGGTGCAGATACCTCTTCAGGTCCTGTTTTCATTTCCTTTATATGTATACTTAGAGGTAGAGTTGATCACATAGTAGTTCTATGTTTAATTTTTAAAGGAGCCTCCATACTTCTTTCCCATAGTGACTGTCCCTCTAGTAGTGCACATGGGAGGGATAGACATACCCTTTTCTCCATACCCTCACTCTTTAGATAAGCTTTTATGATGGCCATCCTAAGAGGTGTAAAGTGACATCTCATTGTGGTTTTGATTTGCATTTTCATGATGATTAGTGATGTTGAGTCCCTTTTCAAGAGCCTATTGGATATTTGTATGTTTTCTTTAGAAAAATTTCTATTCTATTCTTTTGTCCATTTTTTAAAATCATATTTGTTTTTCTTTACTCCTAAGTTACATAAAGTTCTTCCTCTTAAAACATAGGAACTTGATAAGTAGTCCTAAAGGTTTATTTCTGAGTCTTCACATATGACCACCTATGTCTTTGGGTTCAGTTTTCATATGTCCTTTGAGGTTCTATTTATAGATTAATTTTCACCGATTTCCCCCCCCCCCGTACAGTTGTTTTCTTATTATAGAATTTCATCAAATTTATTTTTCAGTTACTTGTATTGAGCTAGTACGTAGTATATTCTAGTTGGTTCTTAGCAGTGAATAAGTAATAGAGACCAACTATTATATAATACAAAAAACATTTATATGGAGATAGGAGGAACATAGGGAGTTCAAGGATAGGAATGCAGTTAGGCCAGCTCAGAAATAGGAAGTGGAGGACCCTACCCTACACACTCAGGCAGTATTTATTGTCTCCTCTCTTTGCTCAATTTTTTTCGTGGACATTCAGTTCATATTACATGTCCCTATATTTATATTTTTTATTTATCAATACAAGAACTGGGGTGTAGGTCAGAGGTGTGGGGGGGGGTGAGAGGATTCACCCCCTCAGGTCTGTTGTGTCATATGGGTCAGCTCCCTGTGGCTGGGATCAAACTCATGCCAACTCATGCCTCAGTTGCTGGTGATAACTTGTTAGTGCTAAGACTTTAACCCCTGAACCACCAGGGAGACCCTTGCATGTTTTTAAATCTCTGCTCCTGATGAAGGGAACAATCTATACTAAACTCTTATTTGCTATTTTTTTTTAAAGGTTTATTTAATTGAACTGGGGTACAGGCCAGAGGTGCAGGGGTGGTGAAGAGGATTCACCAGGCAGAGTGGGGAGCAGAACAGGCAGATCTACAAAGTACACTGCTGAGGGGAGCAGCGGGTGGGCCAGGAGAGGTCTGCCACACCATGTGGATCTCCTCCAGGCCAGGCGGGTATGGAACTCATGAGGAAGTGGCTTTAGCTTCTTAGTGCTGTGCTTTAACCCCTTGTGCTACCAGGGAGGGCCCTATTTGCTACTCTTACTTCCAAATATCCAGGAGCCACTATGAGTGGAGGTCATATCACGATAACAGGGTTAGTCAACATTTGTGATAAAGATGTTTTGGGCTGATTTTTTGTTTTGGGAACTGTCCTGTGCATTGTGGGATGTTTAGCGTCATCTCTGGTGCCTATAACATTCACTTTCTAATTATGGCAACCAAAAATCTCTCTAGAATTAATTACTAGAATCCTTTTAGGGGTGGGGTTAAGTCTCCCTTGGTTGAGAACCATTGATTTAGAATGTATTTGACTGCTGTGAGCCTAGCACTATATGAGGACATCTTAGGGAGAACCATAAGCTGTAGACAGGTACAAGTCTGGTAAATGTCTGATAAATATTTTCGGTTTTTCTATAGCAACTATAAATTTAAGGCTTTTTCATTATTGTTAGGTTTTCATTTAAAAATGTTTTATCCCCCATCATTTAAAATATTTGCCACTTAACATGTTTCTTTTTAAAACCTTCAACTGGAGTTGTAGTGCTTGCCAATTTTGGTCATTTCTTTGACTCTTATTTATGTTCCATGAGGAGTGTGCATATATGTGAGGGTATGTGCTGTTTTTTAGATAAGATTTGTGATTTTTTAGCCAGCCAGGCAGAGGTCTGAAAACTTAGAATGGGAAGAAGCCTAAGAAATCTTGAAATCTAATATACTTGATTTGCAGATTGGTATACTTATGCTTAGAGGAATGAAACAAGTTGATCATGGGTACATAGCTTTTTATTGAAATACAAAAATTAGGATTTACCCTTTTTAGTTTCTAGTTATCTTTTGCTGGTGCCTAGTTTTGCTTTTGGTGTTCTTTACATAATATTTGTTAAGCATTTATCTGCACTCTGTGCTATGTTCTCATTTAATCCCCCTTCAATGAATGAAGAAAATGGGTCTCAAAATAAGGCATGTGTACTGGTAAGACTCAATGTTATTGGGAAGGACTAGGTGCTTTTGTGTTGGATACTTTGATCTGCTATCTTATTTTATCCTCAAAACAATCCTGGGGACTACAGTTCTGTTTTCATGGTTAAAGGTATTCAAAAGTGATTCATTTATCTTGCCTTAAGGTTACAGAGCTTGATTTAATTTTGTGTTTGTCCCAAGTCTCTGTTGCATGTAGGGGAAGATATTCTTTAAGAATGCTGTGCTGTCTTTCCAAAGTCTTTATGATAATATAAAAGGAAAACCAAAATATACACAATTCAGCTTTATTACGGATTCATAATAACTAACCTTTCAAGTACCATTTTTGTGCTTACATGTTGTTTAGAATTGAATTTAAAAGAAAGCTAGTTACTGTTACCAGGAAAATATTTCTCTAAAAACTGATGTTTAAGAGGAATGACTTTGTGTTTGCTACCTGACCTTGATAGTAAACATTTTTTAAATATTTGTAATTCTTGAAGCATTTGGGTTTTCTAGTTGAATGCTTTCCATTATAACTCAAGCTAGAACTGTAACCATTTATAAGCATGCTATTAATAGCAAGTACTCTGTGTTAAACTATGTGGATTTAGATCCTGGCTTAAATTTATGAATTTGGTATCTTGATATGGCATGAAAAATAAGAACCTGAAAAAATTTAGAAATTATGTATTCTTGAACAAGTTATTTTCTGTGCATGTTTCCTTACCTGTAGTCATGCCAATGCATCCACATTGTAGAGTTGTGAGAATCAAACTATTATGTGTAAAATTAGAGTGCTATCTCAAAAGGTGATAACTATTATTATTTTTAAGTGGCCGTTATAATCTTTTTAATCGTTGATGTACTTAAGTTTCAGATAGCTATAAATGTATTTAAAAGTAATTATAATGTTAAGACTGAGCTCATTCTGAGGCCTTAATACAAGGTAATATATTGTTTTTAGACTTGTCCATTGCCAAGTTTAATGACCGGATTGCATAGCTCCTGCATATATAAGTAATACTAGATAGTTCTATTTTTTTTTTGGTACAGTGTCAGTATTTGGATTGGGTATTTCCAGCACCTTGGTAAATCATAATCTTTTCTCTCTAATAAAAGGACAGTTTGAAATTCCTGTAAAGTACCTTCTGATTCAGATAGATAGAAAAATTATTTGTAGAGACCTAAAGGGGAAGGGTGGGGGGGGGTGCCCTGGGGGGAGAAAGGCAGGGGAGCTAATTCCAGAATGTGGTGAAAGGGAATGTTGCTGTATGTGGGTTTCTTGGGGATCATGCATGGAAGAATCACTATAGCTGGACCTCACAGAAACTGGCATTGGTAAATTATTAGAAGTTAAGACTGCATACTCCATCTTTCTCTTTCAGAGTCCACAAGGTTTTGGTCTGTTTTGCTTTATACGCCTGTTAAGTTTCTCTGTTTTCCCCCATCTGGCTTTCTCAGTTTCAGTTGGTTTATGGAGTATACTGACTGCTCAGCTTCTCTTGGCTTTTAACCCTGCTGTAGTCTTCTTTGCTTTTACAATTTTTTTTTT
>NW_004567125.1:22462006-22466135 GCF_000260355.1 Condylura cristata | reverse complement strand
TTTTTTAAATTTGCTTTTATTTTTATTTTTTTATCACTTTTTTTTATTACAAAGTTTCTCAGTGCTGTGCTTTTAACCCACTGTGCCACCAGGGAGGGCCTGCTTTTACAATTTAAGTCATTTATTTATTAACTGGTGGATAACTTTACAGGTTCTCCTCACCTTTTCCCTGAACACTCAAATGTTGGTATTTGGTGATACCAGTTTCTTGCAAATAATTCCAGAGATAAAATATGTCTATACATATTCCCCATCTTTTATTTTTTTAAACACCAATAGAAGCATATTTATATGCTCTTAAAACTCATACTGGAGATTTTTCCATTTCAACATAAAGAACTTGCTTTCTAAAAATGCATGCAAAGCATTTCATTTTAATAGTGAATTATATAATTATGTCATTTTCAGACCCAAGTGCAGTGAAAAACCTTGTAGGTATAATTTAAGCATGGGCTAGTATAACTACAGAATAAACACCTTGAATTGGAATTGCTGACAGAAAGGATATGGGATTTCAAAGTAAGAATTCATTGAATAAGTTAACATCTGTTACCTTTTTGTGTATTAAAATACTATATGCACTTGATTAGATTTCTGGATTTTCTGTTCTGTTGATTTATGCTGTTATCACAGTTTTAATTATTTTACTTTCATAATGCAGTATGGTGTGGTTAAGAATATAGACTTTTGTGGTAACTGTGTAGTTTTGAATCTCATCTTTAGTACTTAAATGTGTGACCTTGGGCAGGTTACATAACATACCTGTAATTCTGTGTCCTTTTTTGCAAGATGAAGATGGTGATAATGCCTACCTAATAAGGTTGTTATGAAGAGTAAATAAGGTAAATTACATAAAGTGCTTTGAGTAGTGTTTGGCATGTAATTTTGGTTTATGGTATTAACTCTTTTTCCTCCTTTTTTACAGTTATCTGGGAGAGCTAGTTCTTTATTACTCTTTATTTTCAGAATATTCCTTGTTAGATTTTTTATATTAATCTTAGGATCAGTTGGTCTATCAGAATAGACTTAGGTTATAAATTGGCAACAGCAGCTCCACTCCCACTCCAATCCTAGTGGACTGAATACCTTAGCAGTTTTTCACTCACACGGCATGTTCAGTGTGGGTAGTGTTTGGCTGGCAGTAAGAAAAAGTCTAACAGACCTCTTCATTTGTTCCTCAGAGACTCTGGCTGACAAAATCTGCCACCACCATTGTAGTATTTAGCCTGTTGCAGAGGAAGAGAGTGAATGTTGTATCTAGTACTAGTGGGAACTTTAAAACCATTAAATACATTGTTTCCTCTTGTACTTCATTGTCCAGAAGTTGTATGTGGGCTTTACAGTGGTGTAAAGGGGTTAGGGACAAAGTGCAGTTTTGCTATGTGGTCAGGATAATGGTGAGAGTGTAAATATAAAGAGAAGTTCCACTTTTAGCTCTACATTTGTATTATTTGTATTTTATTTTTTAAATAGTGAGCAAATACTATGTAGAAGAGCTATATTAAGTCAACCAACCACAAAGAATTCTCTAATCTCCTATCCATAATAAATTAAAAAATGGATAAATAGCTTAGCCAGAGATGTTCTGTAACTTATTCAAACCCTTTCTGCTTACCAATATACCTTTTTTATTTTTTAAAGGGGGAAAGTTTCTTTTTCTAAAAAAAGATTTATTTATTTATGCATATAGGGGTACAGGCCAGAGGTGCAGGGATGGTGAGAGGATTCAGAATCAGTGGGGGAGCAGAACAGGCAGATCTATGAAGTACACTGCTGAGGGGAGCAGCAGGCGAGACATGAGAGGTCTGCTGTGCTGTGTTGATCAACTCCCGGGATTGAACTCACACTGAAGCTGCTGCAGCTAGCTTGCAGTGCTGCGTCCTAACCTGTTGCGACACGAGGGAGGGCCCCATTATATCTGTTTTAGTGCATGACTTCGTGGACAGTTTTCTAACAACAGTAGAAGTGTAGGGCTTTTTGTTGTTGCTGTTTGTTTTGCTCCTATTTGTAATGAATGTAAAAATAAAATTTACTCTGAGGATCATCTTTGGGAAAATAATAGAAGTAAAAAATTAAGCTAGTTAGATCTAAGAAAGTTGAAAGACCTCAGTAGGACAGCCTGTACTGACAAGGGAGTATGATGGTGCATGCTAATTGGTTTCTAATTTGAAGATATTTCTTGGAATATTTCATTTTATTTATTTTTTGAGCAGAGTTTTCAGGGGATTGCTTACAAAGCCAACAGAAGATTGGCTAAGTGTAGAATATTTGCATTTTATGTTACTGTTTGCCTAAGTATAAAATGTTTATTAAATATGAAAACCTTGCTTTGTCTTTAAGCTAGAAAAGAAAATATATGGGCCATTTATTTACTTTCTCCATTTCTTTAAAGGAAGAGGAAAAAATGAATTTTTTTACAATACAGGAAAAGAAATTAGGAAAAATAAAACCTCCAAACCTTTGTTTTTCAAGACAGTAATTAAAGTTCTGCTTTTTCCTTTTAAGCCTTCTCTCATGCATATAATTTATATTGTTAACCAAATGTATATAGAACTTGGCATGCAGTTTAAAAAATATATTTTTCATTTTATATATTTTGTAAATTTTAAAGAAAAGTTTTTTTTTTTTTTAAGCTCTTTTGGGAACTGCTTTTGCATTTACTCATCACATTTATTATCCAAACCTTTTTGTCTTACAGTTTTTATTAATTTTTCCTGCTGCTTATACTCAGGTTGAGTTCTCTGAAAGCTTGTTTTTTTATTCTGCTGAGTTTATGTTGTTTATTTAAAGACAGGAATACATTAAAGGAAGAAATTATGGGGGGAATAAAAGCAAAAGGTAGTCTAGCAATTATTTCAGGGTATAAACCATTCATTCACTTGCAGTCCATCATAATTTGCTGATATAACAAAGAACTAAGAAAATAAATTTGTGTGTATATATATATATATTTAAAATTTTTTCTTTTTCATAAGATGAAATAAAATATTTGTAAGCTGCTAATCTTTTTACATGACCCTTGGAACAAACCATACTTAGTTTAAGGCATTAACTTTCTTGAAATAAAAAATGTGGAGGAGGACAGCAAGGTTATATTCTATTCCATGTAAATGTCATGAGTTACTTCATTTCTTTCAAGAAGGAAGCGTGGGTTTACTGTCTACTTTTTAGGTGGTGGTTTATAAAAGACTAGTGCTCCCACATTGTTAGCAGCTAGTTTGTAAATGTATGTTTTAACATTAATATGTAGAAGTCTAATGGGACTGAGACCCACTGTTTCTACCTTCTGTAAAAAGTATAAACAACTACTCATTCTGTTAACAGTATAATGATCAGTTATCTGTATCAAGTAGTAGTTTTCCTAATATGCTAAGATTAATTTTTTTTTCACTGTTAATAATGAACTTTTCCTTACAGGTATGTACACAACACACACATCAACTCATAGGGTGTCTCGTGCATGAGGGTTTTGTAAAGTAGTCTTGAAAGTTGGGAATAAATAGCTGTCATACAAAAACTCCAATCACAAAAACTTATTTTAACTAAAATTTTCAGATTTGTGGGGTTTTTGGTAAATTCAGCTATTTGTATCTGATTTGAGTGCCCCACTGTGTACAAAATGCATGTTTTCTGCTGAATACTTTCTTTCCTGGAGTGTGGGATTTTAGTGTACAGTTGCCATAGGGCACCTTTGGGTCCTCTCAAGGAAAACATTGGTCTCTAATGTTTTCATTTGTCTGTGGAGCATATACCATGTTATAATTAATTGCTGGAGGAGATTGAATATGACTTCCATGACCCCCTGGAAGAAATGCTTGGAACCTTGTGCCTGCTTTTTTCTAAACTTGGCCCCACATACCTATTCTTTTTCCTGATTTAGTTTTGTGTCCTTTCACTTTAATAAATTATTACTGAGAGTACTACTATGTACCGAGTCTTCTGAGTCCTCCTAGTCAATCTTCAAACCTGGGTGATATTGGGAACCCCAACACAGTAGTGGGATTTAACTGGGATCCATCATTCTCAAATAAAACCTTGACAAGGAAATATCCAGTAGGTAGTTGTCATTTTTGGCTTACGTTGTGTCTAAGTAGGGTAAAAGAGTAAAATGAGGCCCTCCCTGGTGGCG
>NW_004567125.1:22448909-22461076 GCF_000260355.1 Condylura cristata | reverse complement strand
TTTTTCTCTACATCCTCGCCAACGTTTGTTGTTGCTAGTTGTTTGAAGATGTGCCATTCTCCCTGGGGTGAGATGGTATCTCATTGTGGTTTTAATTTGCATCTCCCTGATTACTAGTGATGTTGAACATTTTTTCATATGCTTGTTGGCCATCTGCATTTCCTCTTTGGAGAAGTGTCTTTTTAGCTCTTCTGCACATATTTTGATGGGGTTGTTTACTTTTGTTGAGTTTCGTCAGTTCTCCATATATTTTTGCGATCAATCCTTTATCACTGGTTTTGTGTAAGAAAATGTTTTCCCAATTAGTGGGCTGTCTGTTTGTTTTTTGTAATGTCTCTTTTGCTGTACAAAAGCTCTTTAACTTGTTGTAGTCCCATCTATTTATCCTTGCCTTCACTTTTGTGGGTGCTCTGCCTTTAAAGATGTCGCTGAAGTGTATGTTGTGTAGTGTTTGGCCCATCTTTGTTTCCAGATATTTCATGGTTTCCGTTCTTATGTCTAGGTCTTTAATCCACTTCAAGTTGATTTTTGTGAATGGAGTGAGGTCGTGATCTAGTTTCATTTTTTTGTATGTAGCTTCCCGTTACTGAGAAACGTTTAAAAAAATTATTTTTAATACTAATTTATTTTTACATCATCTTGTGCACTTTTCCATCTTAGTTCTAATCCTCCTGGGCTTCCCATCACCAAATCACCCACGTGCCATTACCATAGTACAGTGCGTTTCCCTACCCCCACTATTTTTGATCCCATTGCCCACTCCACCCTCATAAAATGTCTCTGGTATATAGTTGTTCATTATTGTCATTATTTTTTTGCCTGTTCTGTTATATTCCTGCTATGAGAAAAACCATCCAGTATTTTTCCTTTTCCTTCTGGCTTATTTCACTAAGATTTCCAGCTCCATCCATGTTGTTGCAAAAGGCATGTGTTTCTTTTTTTTGGTTGCTCAGTAATATTTCATTGTGTATATGTACCACATCTTTTTAATCCAGTCATCCACTTTTGGGCTTTTGTGCTATTTCCATGTCTTTCCAATTGTAAATAAAGCAGCAGTAAACATCAGGGTGCAGGTATCTTTTTGAATCAGTGTTTTTGTATCTTTTGGGTAGATACCCAGGAGTGGGATTGCTGGGTGGTATAGAAGCTACATGTTCAGTTAGCAGTTTGAGGGACCTTCAAACAATTTTCCATAGTGGTTGTCTTAATTTGCATTCCTACCAGCAGTGCAGGAAAGTTCCTTTTTCTCCACATCCTTGCCAACATTTGTTGGTGCTAGTTGTTTTAAGATGTGCCATTCACTGAGAAACTTTTAATGTTCTATTTTTGTGAAAATGGATTTTGATGTCAGACTATTTGCTAAGGTTCTGTACTTCATAGAAATATATTATTCTGGGCCCTCCTTGGTGGTACAACAGGTTAAAGTGCAGCACTGTGAAGCTATCAGCAGCTGCTTCTGCTTCAGTTTGATTCGGCCAGAGAGGTGACCCACATGGCACAACAGACCTCTCCTGTCTCAGCCGCTGCTCCCCTCAGCAGTGCACTTCATCACTCTGCCTGTTCTTTTCCTCACTTTGTCTCTGGTGAATCTTCTTGTTGCCCTGGTATTTCTGGCCTCTACCTCAGTTCTGTATGTATAAATAAATAAATCTTTAAAAAAATACACAATTTGGAGTAATACATAGACACATACTATATTTGGATCTTGGGAATTATTTAGAAAGATAGCGTCTTAAAACTGAATTGCATAATTCTGTTATGTGTATTTTTTTTTTTAATATTTATTCGTACAGAACTGGGGTACAAGCCAGAAGTTCAAGGGTAATGAGAGGCTTCATCAGAGACAGAGTGGGGAGCAGAACAGGCAGATGGATGAAGTACACTGCTGGGGGGAGCAGAGGGCAGGTCAGGATGGGTCTGCCACATCATGTGGATCACCTTCTGGGCCAGGTATCCAACTCGCACTGAAGCGGCTGGGGCTAGCTTGCAGTGCTAAGTCCTAACCCGTTGCGGCATCAGGGAGGGCCTGGTATATGTATTTTTTATAGCTTTTTAAATTTTTAGTTTCAAGATTTAGAAAAGTTGCAAGAATAGTATGAAGAGCTCTATGCTCTTTTACCTACTTCCCTAATTGTTAATATTTTCTCATATTTCCTCTTCTTTTTTTTTATTCTCTTGCCAAGAAAGTGTATCCAAAAAAAGAGAAACAAAATCATCTGTAAGACATCTTTAAAACATGTTTGACCTGGTAGCTCTTCTGCCTGCCTTTGGCTATGCAGATACCTCTCTGTATCTTTTCCCTAACAAACCTGACTTTTTAAAATGGGGGAAAACAAAAAAAGGTGGGGGGAACCGCCGTTGGTGGTGCAGCCAGTTAAAGCACAGCTCTATGATCTAAAGCCACTTCATAAGCTTGATCCCTGGCCAGGGAGGTGACTCAAATGGCATGGCAGACTTCTGGTCTCCCTGCTTTTCTCCTAAGCAGTGTATCTTGTCATTTTGCCTGTTTTTCCTTCTGTGTCTCTGGTGAATCCTCTCACCCTCCTGCATCTCTGGCCTGTACCCCAGGTCTGTATGCATAAATAAATAAAATCTTTTAAAAATAAATTAGTATGGTTAAGTGGCATTAAGCACACATTATGTAACTGTTACCACCATTCATTTCCAGAACACTTTTCTTCTTGCAAAACTGAAATTTTGTATTTGTTCATAGTAATTGGCCCATTTCATTTAACATGTGCTCAACATACATGTTTTATGTAGCATGTGTCATTTTCCATTCTTTATAGGCTTAATTATACTGCATTGTATACCTGTGCCAATTTTTATATAATCATTTAATCATGGACTGTTTGGATTGTTTCTACCGTTGACTATGATGAATAATTGCTGTGAGCATACCTAAGCTGCTATGACATGTTGCTGATGTTCCTATGAGATACCTACAAATGTCTCCTTGAATCCCTGCTTTCACTTCTTTAGGACATATCCAGAAGTGGAATTGTTAGATTATATGGTAATTCCAGTCATTCTGCTACCTACAGTCATATGAAGGCTTGTCTGTGGCTGGAGGATCTGTTTCCAAGGTGACTCACAGGGCTGCCAGTGGAGGACCTAGTTCCTTGTCATGTGGGCCCCTCTGCAGGAGTGTGAGTATCCTGAGAACATGGCAACAGGCTCCTCTGGAGCAAGGAATTCTAGAGTGAACAGAGATCCACAGGACCTGTTTTTTTTTTTTTTAATTGAACTTTATTTTCTTAACATTATTGGCCATTGTACATACATTTTTGTACAGTGTTGATTTCTCCCTTCAGGTATAGTCCCCATGAATCCCCCACTATCACATTCCCTGTGAATCGACACCGTAGTCCCTTGTGCCCTTCTCTCCCCAGTTTTGACCCCTCTCCCTCCCCTTCACCTGCTGGATGCCTCAGTTCTACAATTTGCCTGCACGTTTTGTCTTTTTTTTTTTTAACCTTTTGTTTAGTGTCCCTATATTCCTCCTATAGGTGAAACCCTCTGATATTTCTTTTTCTTTCTGACTTATGTCACTGAGCATAATCCCCTCAAACTCTATGTTGGCATGAGTATCTTTTGATTGCTGAATAGCATTCTATTGTGTGTATATATGTTACATCTTTTGATTTGTTTATTTTTGGAAACTTCAGTTGTTTCAGTATTTTAGCTGTTGTAAATAATGCTGCAACAAACATAGGAGTGCAGATTTCCTTTTATATTAATGTTTTTTGGTGTCCTTTGGGTAGAATTCATGCACTTTATGGTAGATCTATTTTTAGTGATTGGAGGAGCCTCCATACAGCTTTTCATAGTGGTTGAACCAATTTAAAATGCCACAGGACCTTTTGACTTAGCCCCCAAGTGACATATATTTCTGTTTTGGTCTATTTTTTATAAAAGTGAGTCCCTATTTCTACTCAAGGGTAGGGAATTCAACTCCTTCAGTCCTGGAGAGATCTCAGAAAGATTTGTCAATGAATAGATTAGAACAACTGTAGTATAAATAAATGTGTAATTAATTAAGTGGTTTTTAACAACAAAGTGAAACTTAAGAAATAATCTTAGGTAATAGGAGCATATTTTCTATCTTAACAGGCTTAATGTTGCTGACACTTGGTGACTGGCATTGTTCTGGATGGTTTACACATATACCACTTAAAATCTTCCCAGCAAACTTTTATGATAATATAATTCTCTAACTAGTCTTTATTTAAGCTGTTACTTAAATAAATCAATAAAAGATGAGATACTTAGTGCTATCAGAAGCAATAATAGTGGAACTTTACCTAGTTGGGGAGGTTAGTGTTGACTTAGTTAAGATTTGAAGGATGAGGGCCCTCCCTCGTGGCACAAAGGGTTAGGACACAACACTGCAAGCTAACCGAAGCTGCTTCAATGTGAATTCCATCCCTGGCCCTGGAGGTGATCCACATGACCCAGCAGATCTCTCCTGTCTCACCGACTGCCCCCCTCAGCAGTGTACTTCGTTGACCTGCCTGTTCTGCTCCCCACTCTGTCTCTGAGTCCTCTCACTGCCCCTGTACCTCTGGCCTGTACCCTAGTTCTGTATGCATAAATAAATCTTTAAAAAAGAAGATTGGAAGGATGGGTAGGAATGTACAAAGTCAGGAGATAGAAGTGGGAAGTTTTTCAGAGAGAACAGAATGTGTCAAGTATGTGGGTGTAGGAAGCCTAGTAGCATTATTTTCAGTTACATGTTCAGTGTGTTTAAGCATGATAGAAAAAGTTTGTATACTTTGCATTCTTCGGTAGATTTTGCTTGATTACTTGCAAAATATGAAGTTATTTGCTTGATTACTTGCAAAAATATGAAGTGATTGTTTAGTTTTTGTTTACAGGGCATGTAGGCCTTAAAAACATTTTTTAGACAGTTTCCCGAAGTTATTTGGTGTATAAAAGAATGATTTCCAAGTCCCTATTGGTGATCCTTAATCATTTTTGTTAACCATTGGCTCTTTAGAAAGCACTCTGCTTACTATTCAAAGCTTTACCATTTTTTATTAGTGAAGTAGTCCTGATTATTTCCATAATAACTTTTTATTAGAAAGCTATTAAGGAAAATTTATTTTATGTTCTAAATTTATGCTCTTATTATGTTGAAAAAAATTCTTGAAAGAACACTGGAAATATTTCATTAGAAGCAGATTTATTTCTGTCTTGCAGGGCCACCATTGAATTAAGATTTATGAAATTAAAAAAACAGTGTTAATTTAACTTTGATCTTGGAATAAAGGATCATACATATAGAGTAGAATGTTAAGTAATATTATGATGAGAGATTTACAAACTATAGTTTAATAAGTAAGGAAACCTGTTCCTCACCAGTCCACTAGGGGATACTCCAGTACTTAGGAAGAAAATCTAGTTGCTACTATAGTTCTTTTATTTCGTGCTTGGTGCTTATCTTATCTCTGGTATTGTCTCTTGCAGGATATTTCAACAGAAAGTCTTCCTTTTCTGTTCTTAAAGCATTAACAGCCACAAAACAACAAAAATAATTTCTTAATACAATTGTTACTTTTCTGTTTATGTGAAGTAAAAATAGACTTTTAGGGATGGTTGGGCTATTAATTTGATAATATTTACCTGTGGAAGAATTTACATTTTCCAGCTTTATTAAAGTATAACTGACAAATAGGAATTATATACATTTAATGCATTTAATTAAAACATGGAGTTGTTGGCTCTTTTGATATGTTGACAAAACATGCATGGTGTTTTGAGAAATGCATAGATGGTAAAAATGAAAGTAATTTTGATGTTTTGGTATATGTGTACATATAATATATGAAATGAACATCCCAGACTGATTAACATATTCTTTGTTTCTGGTGAGAATCCTTAAGCTCTATTTTAATTTCCAGTATATAATAGATTATTATTAACTGTATCACCATGCTTCACATTAGAGCTTCAGAATTTATTCATCTTTCATAACTGAAACTTTGTAGTATTTGACCAGTGCCTCCAGTCTCCCTTTCTCTCTGCATTCTATTCTCTACAACTCAGTGTAACTATTTTAGACTACTTGGAAGTGAGTTTGTTGATTTTGAAAGTGGGGAAATTCATAATGAGATTCATGGCTCACTCTTCTGGGGTAGACTTATCTCAAAAAAATCTTTGAGCACTTTAGAAAAAAATATTTTTTTCTTTTTAGTATAGGAAAGTAATGATTCTCAGCTTTTTTGTGGGTTGTGCTCTTTACTGAAAGATCAGAAAAGTTGATAATTGGTTTCAGTTTTATAATTTTGTCCATTATTTTATGCATATTGTTTTAAACATTGTATCATGTATGTTATTCTAAACATTTCATCTTAGCAAGTGTAAGATGTGTACATTAGAAAGTGTGAAATATGCACATGCAGTGCAGAAGATATATCATGATGCTATTAAAGTTACTTAACAGTTTAACTCTTTTTTTTTTTTAAGATTTATTTGTGCATTCAGAGCTGGGGTACAGGCCAGAGGCTAGGGGCGGTGAGGGGCTTCACCAGAGGCAGAGTGGGGAACAGAACAGGCAGATCCACAAAGTACACTGCTGAGGGGAGCAGTGTGTGGGCCAGGAGAGGTGCCATACCATGTGGTCACCTCCGGGGCAGGCGGGAATCGAACTCATGCGGAAGTGGCTTAGTTTCTTAGTGCAGTGCTTTAACCCGTTGCGCCACCATGGAGGGCCAGTTTAACATTTTTTAGTAATTTAAGTAGGCACGATAACATATGATTTAATATTTTAAAGAAAAATGTGTAAGCTATAATTGGGTTTCAAGAAAATGATTATATATGCACACAAGAACTGGGGTATAGGCTAGAGATGCAGGGGGGTAAGAGGATTTACCAGAGAAAGAATGGGGAATAGAATGGGTGGATTGACTGAAATACACTGTTGAGGGGAGCAGCAGGCGAGGTAGGAGAGGTCTGCCATACCATGTGGATCACATCATGGTGCAGTGGCTGCGGACAGCTTAATAGTTTTGTGCTTTAACCTACTGTGCCACTAGGGAGGGCCCAAGGCTTTTGTATTTTTATGAAAAAATCGGACATGATATTTAAGAAAATAATTTAGTTAACCAAAACATTTATTTTTTTCTAACTTATTTTAAAATTTTACCTGTATGATGTGAGTTTTGTATGATACAAGATTTAATGACTTGTCATATTTTACTCAACTCACCTGATTTCTGCTATTTATAACAGATTGATGCAGTCATTTACCATTATGGCAGCATGGTTATGTTTATCACCAAACCAGGAATCATCAGTGCTATATTTCTGCCAAAAGTAACTACAACTTTAAAAGACCCATTCTCTGAGTTGGTTGGTAAACTAATTGGAGATGCTAACTTGGAGTTCTTTGTCATGCGAGCTCTTGCCCCAACAGAAATTGTCATGGACCCAGCTTTGATTGTACAGTATGATTTAGCAGGTGCATAGACAACTCTTTCCTGGATAAGGACAATGACCTGTGAGAAGGTGAACCTGGAGCCTAGTGTCTGAGTTGAGTTTTATAGGCAACTATCTTGTGATGTCAGTGATGCAGTATGTTAACCACTTTTATTATATAGCTAGGAGAACATGTGCTTTTTGGGATGCTGAAGAAGATGAATGGACTTTGTGGTATGGATGTAGCAGTGTAAAAAACCATTTTTTGGGAACTTGCATATTTAGCTGTTTTGGAATGCTGTTGTTTCCTTTTCCTTCTCTAGCTTGAGATATTAAACTGCTGTAGTCACATCAAAATATCCAGTGAAATCTTGTAATCTTGTTTTTTATATTCATTTCCATTCCTTTTTGATTAGGGTCAGGATAAAGTTGTATTTAAAAGTCTTTTTTTTTTTTTAAAGATTTATTTATTTGTGCATACAGAACTGGGGTACAGGCCAGAGGCTCAGGGGTGGTGAGAGGCTTCACCAGAGACAGAGGGAGCAGCACAGGCAGATCGACGAAGTACACTGCTGAGGGGAGCAGCGGGCAGGTCAGGAGAGGTCTGCCGTACCATGTGGGTCACCTCTGGGGCAGGAATCGTACTCATGCGGAAGTGGCTTCAGCTTCTTAGTGCTGTGCTTTAACCCGCTGCGCCACTAGGGAGGGCCAGAGAGGAACATTCTTAAAATTAGGAGTGACTGCCTAAGTATGGAATTTGCTAAGATTAGAGTGACTAAATAGCTAGCTTACTTCTGTTTTTCCACCCAGTCTAGTCCCACCCAACCTTAATTACCAGGGGCAGGACTTTAAATTTTGGGGCATATCCTGGAAAATTTTTGTTTTTGCTGTCTTTGGTGACAGTTTCTGACTACAGTGTCCTTGACATACAGTGCCACTAATTAGTAAAAGGCATTATTGTACTTGCTGTTTATGTTACTGTTAAAGAGCTAGTGAATGTAACAGAAATTTCTAGTGACTAGGTGATTGCTACTTAATATGATACAAAAGTAAGGGAACATTTAAGAAGAGAACATATAACTTTATTTCTGGGAAATTCCTGTAAAATTTTCATTTAAACATTTCAAAGAGTGCCATATTTTTGTCATTAGTGCTCTGTGTCTTGAAAATGCAGAGTTGAACTGGAAAACTTACATAATTCAACCACTGATGCTACTATTAAATTAACTTTAAAATTTTATTTTAATATTGAGAAGCTAATCCAAAATTTAAGTGGTATATGTTTAATCACCCTGTATTTCTCCTCAGTCACACATAACTCTTCTATACAGGCAGTTAATATTCCCATTTAAATACACTATTCACATTTATTATTTAAAGGGCTTCTGTAGAATGCATAAATAATTAAATTTGGTAGCATGGATTCTAGAGTTAGACTTTAAAAGTTTTTCAGTAACAGTTAACTGAGTACCTGTCAGGCACTTTGTTGGCACTGGGAATACAAACTGAACAAATGAAGCACCTGCCTTCATGGAGATTTAAATTGTGATTGGAGATAGGCACTAAATGTTTATTTACTACATTATGTTTTTAAAGCAGAGGTATTTATCCTACAGTGGTGTGGAGGAGACTAGATTGAAGAGCTAAGACTAGAGGGACTGACCCAAAGGGAAATGCTGGGAGATACAAAAGGATAAAGAAGGTAGGGGAGATGTGTTGTGTGAAGGGGGTTGCTCAAGACCAGTTTGTAGGTTTATATATCATTGTAAGGAATTAGAATTTTATTACAACTGGGATGAGGGGAGGGTTAAATTTAAAAGGTGGTGGTTTTGTGTAGAATATACTCTTGGGGGCAAGGGTGAAAGCAGACTAATTAAGGGTTTAAAATACCCACAGAAGATCAATGACAGTAGAGGAGGAGGAGAAAGGAGAAGGACCTAGACAGGAGTGGAGAACATAGGTGATTATAGTGCAGAGGTGAATTGGTGGTAATTTCACAGGGAAATCATACATTGTACAAAAATGAATGATGATGTAATGAATGTATTTAAAAGAAAAATACTCATAGAATTTGAAGAATTGTACTAGATAGTGAGTTTTATCAAATGTAGTCCTATCTTCCGGGATTTGACTTCTACCATCGAAGAATGCAGTAAGAAATAAAAAGGTATTCATATTGAGTATTTACATGTTTAAATGGTAACTTTAGGAGTTGTAGTTAAATTCTGTAATGATTGAAACTTGCGGCCCTCCCCGGTGGCGCAGCGGGTTAAAGCACAGCCCTAAGAAGCTAAAGCCGCTTTCGCTTGAGTTCGTTTCCTACCTGCCCCGGAGGTGACCACACGGCGTGGCAGACCTCTCCTGACCTGCCCGCTGCTCCCCTCAGCAGTGTACTTCTTCAGTCTGCCTGTTCTGCTTCCACCTCTGCCTCTAGTGAAGCCTCTCGCCGCCCCTGAGCCTCAGTCCTGTACCCCAGTTCTGTATGTGCAAATAAAAATACTAAAAAAGTAAAATAAAATAACCTTGCTTAGAGTCCCCTAAGTATCACTCACCTATTAACAAAATGTTCAGACTACCCTACCAAAAAGAAAAACCAAAACTATTATTTTTTTTATAGGTATATAAAATAACTTTTTTTCTTAGGCATCACCAAAAAAGGCGGTGTTGCAAAATGTTGATGAATTAATATTGGGTGCTATTTCTCCCTCATCTGTTTGACCAAGTAACATTTTGATTTTGAAACTACTTTGGTTTCCACAGAGGTAGTAGAAGCAAACAGCTGTTAATGTTGAAAATAAAGGAATTATAAAGATGTCAACATGCAAAATTTAAACTTCTGAGTGACTAATATTTCTGAATTTGCTAGCAAACGTTCTGTATCTAATATTGTGAAAAAAACATGCATGATGGGAAATCAATTTGAGTATCTCAAAACTCTTCATCTCTAAGTGGATGAATAGAGGCACTTTAGTAAAAAGTGGAATCATGGATGAAGGAGACGTAGAGAACAGATGTGTTAAAGATGTATGGCATAGGCAAAATGGACACTAGGTAGTATCCTGACTATACAGTGTCAGAAAGAGAAATGAATTTTTTAAGAAAAATTTAAAGTAAGGAATGTTGGTTTCAATCAAACTAGGGAGAGCATGTTGAAATGACAAAAGTCATATACATACATTCCAAAGAATTCTGAAAATGAATTCCAAAACTTTTATATTGCACATTATGTAGTTGCAGCCCAGCATTGATAGTTTTCTCTATTCTTAATTTCTCTTGACTTGATTGCTGTGTATGTTTCCTAAAATAGGATTATAAAGTAGCTATTAAGAGTTTCAAGTTGGTGGTTTGAAAGGTGATTTCTCAAACTTAAAAAGTAAAATGTCTAAAAACAAAACAAAAACATGCTTACAATTGGAACTTTATCCAGAGTAGGGAGTCTGTGTTCTCATTACACCCCCCCCCCAATCTTTATCTACAACTGCCACTTTGAATCAAAGATGGTATAACTTAACTCTATGTAATCATTTATTTTTATTTCTAATTAAGAGAATCACATGTCTCAATTTGGTTCATGGAATCGTAGAATTTTGAGCTGAAAATAACAGTATCTCATCCTTTGCCTCTTCAGTTTTCTTCTCTTCATTTCTTAGATGGAAAATGGTAGCAGTCATATCTAGTTATGAGGGAGAAAAGATTAGAAGTCAGTTTTCCTGACTTCTGGTTCACTGTTCGTCCATAACATTTTGCTGTGTGTTTGTATTATAATTTTTGACTATTTCAGTTGTACTTTTATCAAAGACAAGATTTTCTTTTTGTGATAAATTGCTGCTTTGTGATTAATCCACTTGAATGCTTTGTGCATGCATATAATGATGCTCTCTTTATATTGAAAACCTAGCAGCCTGTGATTATCTTCCTCTTAAGTAAAAGTCAACCTGTAATTTTTAGGAATGTTATTTATTTAAACCTCTTAATTGCCAGCTTTATGGTTGTTCTTACCGCTTTATTTACTTGGAGTTGGCGTTTTGCATAAATTTATTTAGGAAAACTTCCACTTACATATGCATAAATTTTCTGTTAAAAGCTTATAACATCAGGGCCCTCTCTGGTGGTGCAGCTGGTTAAAAGCACAGCACTAAGAAGCTAAAGTCACTTCCACATGAATTCGACTCCTGCCTGCCCCGGAGGTGACCCACATGGCTGGGCAGACCTCTCCTGACCTGCCCGCTGCTCTTCTAGCAGTGTACTTTGTCAGTCTGCTTGTTCTGTTACCCCCTCTGTATCTTGTGAAGCCTTTCACTGCCCCTGCACCTCTGGCCTGTACCCCAGTTCTGTACGAATAAATAAATCTTTAAAAAAAAGCTTATAACATCGATGAGAAGTTAAGATCTTATTAAATTTTATAAAAAGGGCCAGTTTAACTTTATAGGGTGTCTGATTTATAAACTTTTAGGATATTGATCACTTTTATTTGAGGTACAATTAATTTGATGTAGGTTATCACAATATGCTGGTAAGAACTGTTGGAACAGATGAGTTAATTTCAATAGCATTTTAATTTGCTTAATAGTTTAAATGACTTATACAGAGAATGTATTATAACTTTTATTTTTAATTTTTTTTATTACAAAGTTTATTTTTACATCATTTTGCACATTTTTTTTTTCCATCTCGATTGTAATCCCCACGGGTTTCCCATCACCAGATCACCCCTGTGCCACCACCCTAGTCCCATGCATTTCCCTCCC